>NC_077228.1:440891956-441264456 GCF_027887165.1 Monodelphis domestica | reverse complement strand
TATGCATATATACTTAAATAATCAGAATAATCAATTTAAACAGTTGATATAATACAGTGGAATGAGCTTTCGATTTAGAGACAAAGGATCTAGGTTCAAATGCTAGGTCTTCCACTGCTACTGGGTGACCTTTAGTAAATCACTCTCAGTCTCATTTGAGAGAGTGTAATGAGGAGAGAATGTAAAGAGCCTAATGAAGTTAAAAGATGAGATCATTTTTAACAATAATAATAGAATTTTTACAGCATCTATCATGTGCCAGGTACTGTGCTAAGTACTATGGAAGTATTATTTCATTTGTTCCTCACAAACAACACTAGGAGGTGGATATTATCATCACTATTTTACAGATGAGGAAACTGAGGTAAACAAAGGTAAGGTGGCTTATCCAAGGTCACACAGCTTAGAGGGGTCAGGGGTCACATTTGAACTCAAGTCTTCCTGATTCCAGACCCAGTGCTCTTTGCACTATGGAGCCAACCTAACTGTTATATTTTTGGAATAGTTCGATTACAACTGCTTGAAAGGTATGAACATTCTTGCTGAATACCTCTTTAGAGATTTTTTTAAAACTCTTACCTTCTTCCTAGTAATAACTCTAAGATAGAAGGGCAAGGGCTAGACAAATGAAGATTAGGTGATTCCCACAGGGTTACCCAGCTAGGAAGTGTCTGAGGCCAGATTTGGACCCAGGACCTCCCACTCCTGTCTTGGCATTCTATCCACTGTACTACCTAGCCACCTCCCTCTTTTGAAATTTTGATCATAGATTTGCTGGCCCATTCATATCGCTCTGAGGATGATCTGATTGAGTCAAGTCCACTGCTGAGCTGAGCTACATTCTAATTTTAGAATGGAGAACAGACAGGTCTGTAAGACGATGAGGGAGAGAGATGAGAACAGGCAGAGACCAGAGAACAGACCCGGCTCTTTGGAGATGAGGAATCTGCTGTCCATGAAACAGCTTGATTATTTGGCCTCTAAAGTCTCCTGCTAGTGCTTAATCTACAATCTTGTGCTTAGTAGAAAATACTAATCAAAGGAAACAGGACCCTGCTCCTTTTACACATTCCTTGGAGTACTCTGGTGCTCGATAATTATCAAAAATTCTGCGTGAAAATCTCTAGTCTCCAATCCAAGGGGGCATTATTTTCTTTAGAGCCAGAGTTCTTACTTTTTTGTGTGTCATGGACCTGCTTTGGAAATCTAATGAAGTTTATAGATTCCTTTTCACAATAAGTTTTTGAATGTATAAAATAAAGAAATCCATTATATTGAAACACAATTATGTTTTTTTAAGTTAATGGATGCCAGGTGAAGATTTAAGAGTATTTCATCATTTTTTTCTCTTTCATAATTATTTTAATCAAAGCCTTAGAAAAAGAAAGCACTCAGAAATTGGCTTATTCTAATATGTCTGGTATATATGGGCATATGATTTGGGCTTTGGGTTTTAAAAGATTATTACAAAAATTAATAATATGGAAATTATTTTTTGGGTGTTGAGTGATATTACATGTATAACCCCATGGGATTGCTTGTAATCTCTGGAAGAGGGAGGCAGAAGAGATGGAGACAAGAATCATGTAATTATGGGGGAAAAATTTTTAAAGAGAAAAAAGAAAAAGAAATTGTCTTCTGCCCCTAACCTAGCTTAACTTTGAAAACCAACCTTTTAGGTGGTCTCCACTCTTGGAATTTCTGATTTGAACAAAAATTTCAGAGGAGGACATGGAAGACATATACCTGGGCATTCGTGTGGAATGTCTGAGTCATTATAAAACTCAGACATCAGTTATTGCCCAGGACTCTCAGCTAGACACCTAAGGCTAGACAGGTGGGCAGGTTTCTTGATCATGAGAGATTTCTGTGGGCAGATACACAAATCATTAAAAGTTATTCATTAGGAGTTCTCTGAAAAAGTCATTGAAACATCTTTTTCTGCAGTGGATAAAATGATTTTTCTGTACCTTCAGAAATGCCTGGAAATTGACATTAAGCTTAGTTTATGAATGAAGACAACAGTGGAATGAGAATGTTGTATTACACTAAAGAACATGTCTCATTTTGATAAAAATAGAAATATTGACCTAAAGGAGGAAAAAAAGCAAATCTGTCTCAGGTAGTTGCCACTGAAAAATGAGAAGAATTGGTTTTTGGAATAATAATTTAGTGAGAACTATGTTGGAGGAGGGTCGAATTGTTTATCTGGAAAATTGTACATGTATGTAAAGGTTACTTGAGCTAACATTTTAAAGACATTAAAACTATAAAAAATAAATACTATATGATACTATGTAGTAATACAATAGATAAATATATAATACATATAATTAATAAATTAATAAAGAAAATGACAATAAATATTATGTAACAAAAATATATGCATAATACAATTAATACATAAACTATAATAAGTTATTCTATATTACATAATAAAAACATATAGTTAAGTAATAAAACCATAATAAATAAATAATTCATTACATAATAGATAAATAATAAACTTATACTTTAAAAAATAGCTGTTCTTAAGAGTATATATGACACATACTAATAAAAGAAACCGCCAATCGACATCCACAAGAGGGAAGAACAATTAATACATTTATGAAATGGGATCCAGCCTTTCAATAGGTTTAATCACTAATTATTTTAATTACCAATGTTATACTTTGAGAAAAGACATTCAGGACTACAAGTAAATAGAAATGGAATTTCATTTCTGTAAGTCTGTTTAAATCGCACAATTTTACAGATAAGGAAGGCGAGACTCAGAGAGGTATAAATGCCCACATTCTCCAGAGCTGATAGAAGCTAGCTCCGTCAAACCATTGATGGGGACTGTCACTCACACTGAGGTCTTCTGACTCCAAATCTAGCCTTCTTCCTCCTGCACCATAAACATCAATTTCTTTAGCTTTATGCCAGATCTATAGGACAATGATCAAATCAAATAAGCCCGATATCATTTAGTGAGTAGATAGACTCAGGTCTTTGTAGCCTATGTAGTGTTTAGTACATATTCACATGTTTGGTGCTCAATACATTCTGTAGATGAACAAACAAATGAATGAATGAATGGATGGATGAATATTCTTCCTCAATTCATCATGGTTTATCTGAAACACATGGTACAACTGGAATGCAGGAATAGCTGTGTTGCTGCTATCCACCTGCACTAAGACAACCTTTTACCTATCAATCTAACCTAATATTATGGTCCTTAAATAATTCAATCACAAATGAGTACATGCCACATTGGTCCCAGGTTTGCTCATGGTGCCTTGGGTTCTTCTTTTGTTATAGTTTCATCATTACATAGGGATATTCTTAATTCCTTCACTTTGGTGAAAGGAACATTCTCCCTAACTCATGTAAAATAACATCAGACAGGGGCAATTAGGTGGCTCAGTGAATAGAGTCAGGCCAGGAGAGAGGAGGTCCTGGGTTCAAGTTTGCCCTTAGACACTTCCTAGCTGTATGGCTCTAGAAAAGTTACTTAACCCACATTGCCTAGCCCTTACTGCTCTTATGCCTTTGAACCAATACTTAGTATTGATTCTAAGATGGAAGGTAAAGGTTTAAAAAAATAACAATAATAACATCAGACAGTCACATAGTATTTTAAAGTTTGCAAAGCTCCTTATAAACATGAATTCCTTTTAGTCTCCCATCAACCAAGTGAGGTAACTGTTATTATCATTCTCATGTTGAAGAGAAGGAAACAAAAACCTCAAAGAGAGGCTAAATGATTTGTCCAGGGTCACACAGGTGGTAAGGGTCTGGGGCAGAATTCAAACTAAATATTCCTGACTCCAAGATGTATCCACTATACCACATTATTTTATGTAAAGTTTTTTTTGAAAACACGGCAAGCTGAATCTAATTATATGTTATGTTCTACTTCCCTTTTACATAATTTCTCTTGAGAGTCATTACAGAGAGGCATTAGATGCCATGAAATTATTTTTTTTTTGCTAAGAAAGATCTTTTATTATTTTTATTTTCAGTTCCACATTTCCCCCCTTTTTTTCTAGCTTTACAGCCACCCATTAAAAAAGCAAGCTATATGATACCTCTCATGCATGTGAAGTCATGAAAAATATATTTCTATATTATCTATGTTGCAAAAAAAGGAAGAAAAATAAAGTGACAAAAATGTGCTTTAATCTGCACTTCGAGTTCATCAGTTCTCTCTCTTGAAGTGAATAGCATTTTTCATCATTGGTTATTTGGAATTGTTGTGGAGTAGGATGCCAAAAAATCTTCAAGAACCCAAGTACTAAGATAATCACCCACCCATAAAAGACTAAAGCAGAAAATTCTGCCTTAACAATCTATAGAAGTATACCAAGAATAATTAATATGCATGTGACATTTCCTTCCTGTCTACTAATGGAAATGTGTCTACCAGACTGATCTTCCCAACTGGTGCTTCCCCTGGAAGTAAAACATTCAATTTTTAGTTTTCTACCTAGAATATTCTACCCACACACAGGCAAACAGAAGATGAATAAGAAACGTGAGGTGGAAATTTGGTCAGCATCATCATTTGCTGGTTTATGGAGAGATAAGCAATATGAAAAATAGGATTTGAACTTTCTAAACTACACCTTTAAGAATAAAGAGCTAAAAAGAGAAAGCCGACCAAGGAAAGTGTGGCAGCTTCAGAGAAAAAGTATATTTACCATCTGCATTTAACCACATATGTTGGTTAATAGTGAAGCTCTTGGCCTGTATGTGTTTTTAGTATCATTCATGTCAGTCAAGCATGTCCTCAGTGATATTCCTTATGCTATTCCTTAAGCATGACATCAATGGAAATGTAGTTGCTTGTTTGCACCCCTTATTCATTTCTCCATTGCCCTTTGAGTCACCCATAATTTTAATTCCTTGGAAGTTATTCTCTTCCAAAATTCACCTCCATAAAGTTTTAGCAGGGTAGTATTTATGTTGAAAAGATGCACCAAGGCACACCGTGGGACTGTTAAAAGCACTGGGCCATTTCCTAAATGGAATCTCTTCCATTCCTCATACTCATAGACACTGAGATAGGAGGTGATACCTACTCTGAACATTGGGGGAAAGTTTAACTACTTATTAAGCCATGAGCCACCAAGTTTCCTCATAGTTCTAGTTAGATGGGTTATTATGCTTCAATAAAGGAATATTTGATGCCTAGAACAAGCTTCATAAAACATACCCTCAAATTATCTTATGACAAATTCAGATGGGCTGGGGAAGAGAATCCATCATATGGCTGTATTGAGAGGTAGAAGTTAGAAGCTCTGTGATACCATAAGACTGTTACCATGATGGATGCCATGATGATGGTTATGAGAGAAAAACAGAAAGGAGTTCACCTGGAATGTAACCACCCAGGAATAAAGAGAAAGAGGAAGTGTGCCACCTGATAGCTTTCTATTTCAGTTAATTGTTGTGTATAATTAACTGTTAAGCTTAGTGTCTATACTGTTGATGGTGTATAGGAACTATAAGCACCATAAGAAGTGGCCCAGGATACCAGTGCCCTGGGAAAAAGGACTAGAGCCCCATCTCTCCCACTCTCCCAGGTTCAGCAATACAAATGGTACATGGACAATTTTTTTACTATGACTGTCACACATACATTCATACATATAAAAACATATATCTAGGTGGGATATTTGTGTTGTCCAAGTAGGTTTTGTGTGTCTACATGGGTTATCTAAATGAAGCTCACAAAGATGATGGAGAAGGAAGAAGATAGAACTCCCAGCACAATTCCTTTATGAAGATCTAGGAAAGAAAAAAAAAACAGACTGAGTCCTAAGCTAGAATTCCAAGAAAAAAAACATCAAAGTAAGTCATTTTCCAGCTGAGACCAGGATGAGGTGATAGAAAGAATATTCTCAAGACTGGGATCAATATCTAGACAGTAATGGAAATACAGAATATGCCAGCACAGGAAGAACCTGAGCACTAGGGCAAGAAGAGGTGCCAAATCTAGAATGGAAGGGAGAGGGAGGAACAAAGGGGTAGAATAATGGAGAAATTAGTTAGTAAAATAAACTCTAAGGACATAAAAATATTTATAGTAGCTCTTTCCCCCTCAAAAACCCTTACCTTCTGTCTAAGAGTCAATACTATGTATTGGTTCCAAAGCAGAAGAGCGGGTAGCAGTTAGCCAGTGTCTTGCTCAGGGTCAGACAGCTAGGAAGTGTCCAAGGACAGATTTGAATCCACGATTTTTCAGCTCTAGGCCTGGTTCTTAATCTACTGAGCAACCTAGCTGCCCCCCCCCCCCCCGCCCCATAGCTGCTCTCTTTGTAGTGACAAAGAATTGAAAACTGAACAGGTACCCACCACCCACTACCAGTTCCTCAAGGGAATGAGATGGTTGAACAAGTTAGGATACATAAATGTGATATAATACTATATATAGTGTTATAAGAAATGACGAAGGGAATGATTTCAGAGAAACCTGGGAAGATTTATATGAACTAATACAGAGTAAGGTGAGCAGAACTAGGAGAACAGTTAATATTCCTTGACAACTATATCATAAAGACAAACAAATTTGAAAAACTTGGGAACTCTAATCAAAACAATGATCAAACATGGAGCAATTGAGTTTTCCCTCTGGGAACAAGATATCCTAGCTCAAATAGACATCTTTATCTCATCCAAAGAGAAATTCTCCCAAATCTCCAGAGAGGCCAGCTGGAAGTCAGGGACACTCTGGGAAGTTTTTCCCTATGTTAGCTTTCCAAAATTTGTTCTTTTTCTCTGAATTTCACCTTAAAGGTGGTCTGGAGCTATTTGTGTTATTTTTTTCTCCAAGTTAGAAGAAACATCTCCATTCTGACCTTCATTCAGGAATGAAATGGCAAATCAAATAATCCAAATTTGAACACATACACACACATCCAGATATTTGGCATTTACACAGACATTCCTTTCTTCTGCTGACTTAATCATCTTAACATCATCCAGGTCCTCAGTTCATCTTTCTTTATTGATTTCTTTCTTGTCACTATGCTATGGTCAGTACTTGGATGGGAAGGAAAAAAGACAAAGTAGGATTTTATCTTGCTTTTTCAGGAAATTGTCTTCATCTTTTAGCAGAGTCACCCATAAAAATTAACACTAATTGACTTTTAAAATTTCTCTCAGTGACACAAAGCATTAAACATCTTTTTTTCCCTTTCACACATGCTAGCTTTTTTGATTGATCATTTTAATATATAACATAATACTTATGGTTTGTTATAAAGGTGTAATAAATTATGATAAATATGCTTATCCAAGAGAAACATTCTCACATTAGTTATATCTAAAAATCTATATCTTACTCTTTTTTTCCATTCCTTCCCATCCCTCCCCTCCCCAAGCAGGCAAGTAGTATGCTATTGGTTGTACATATATTATCATATAATACATGTTTCTCTATTTGTCATGTCATGAAACAAAACCCATATTGTTTACACTAGAGAAAAATTCATGGAGAAAATAAAATGAAAATGATGTGTTTCAATCTGCATTCCTACTCCATCTGTTCCTTATGTGGTAATGGATATCCTTTTTCATCATGAGTCCCTTGGAGTAGTCCTGGATCCGTGTCTTGTTGATAATAATTGTCATTCATTACTGTGCACAACATTCTTCTGGCTCTGCTCATGTAATTTTTAAAAAAACTCTTCCCTTCCATCTTAGAATTAACACTATACTTTGGTTCCAAGGCAGAAGAGCAATAAGGGCTAGGCGATTGGGGTTAAGTGACTTGCCCAGTGTCACACAGCTAGGGAGTATCTGAAGTCAAATTTAAACCCAGGACTTCCCAACTCTAGGACTGACTCTCATTTCAATGAGCCATCTAGTGGTTCCCTGCTTGCTTCACTTTGTATCACTTCATAGAAGTCTGTCCAGGTTTTTTTGTGATCATTTTGTTTGTCATTTCTTATGGCACAGTAGAATTCCATTATAATCATATACCACAACTTGTTCAGCTTTGGAATTTAGCCACTTTGACAATGAGCTAGTAGTATTTCCTTCATGCTGGTATAGCTACATTGCTTTGTGTGTGTGTGTGTGTGTGTGTGTGTGTGTGTGTGTGTGTGTGTGTGTGTGTATACACATACACTGGATAGTGTGGAGGAAGTAGGGAGAAACCAGACTATGCCATTATAAAATTCATCACAATTACTCCTCCCCACTCAGATGGAAACTCTACCACACAAAAAGACAACATTGTTTCCTTTCAAACAGGTACTTTTCTATTTCTGTGAGTTAAAAAAAGGAAGGAGAACACACAGAATTCTGTGTAACTGTTTATTATTTAACAACAGGACACATTTTTTCTTTGCCCGATACAGATTGTTATTCTTTGTCAGCAGAACAAAAAGCAACAATATGATTAAAATGTGTAGAGTGCTCCTATAATGTCAAGAAATCAAGAGAAACTAATGGAGAGCAGTAGACAAAGGGGAGGAAGAAGAAAAGAGAATATTCCAGGACTTTGAAGGAAGTACAATAGAATGTGGTTTGGGATCAATTTCTAGTTATGACTCCAGCCAGCAAAAAGAAGAAATATTGCAAAAGTTGGGTCTTACCTATACAGCAGTTATGCCTGTTGTGCTTTTGGGGAGTATTAATTAATTTATTAATGTGTTTGTTCCAGCTACACAAAATGTTGAAAAACAAAGAGGTTCTTAAAAGTTCTAATGAGTAATTACCATGTCCATTGATGACATATAGATCATTTTCCATTGCTATTATTTGGAAAGCACATTAAAAAACAAACAAACCCTCTCCAACTTTGGGCAAACATCAGCCCAGAGTCCTTTATATAGTGAATCCAATGACATAAATTGTCTTCATGTACTTTGAATCCAAGAGTGATCACAATGGAGTGGGCAGCCAACTAGGAATTATTAGGAACGAATGAATAAACTGACTCTAGCACTCTGCTCATAGTCATCCAGCATTTGGGGGATAATTTAGAAATGCAGCTAGGAATCCTGTTTCTCAGTCATTAGTTTTCATGATCTGTCTCCCTTTATCCTTTCCACTTCTCTCTCTTTGCTTTATCTAACAGTTTGGGGGCAGAGAGGGACACTGTCTGCAATGCATTTATTTCTTGTGTTCTCAAGCTGGTCTTTTTTTTTTTTTGGCAATTTTTGACATTTAATATCACCACCTAATTTAGAGAAACAGAAAGGTTAAGCCCGTGAGTGGGTTGTATGCTCTAGGTATCGAAAGCAGCAAGAAATGCATACACAAAATGACAAGAATTTTTTATCGAGTTCAGCCGAAAGGCTGATTTATGTTCACTGGCAGAGTTCAAGGCAGTGAAGGATATAGTAGAAAAAGGACTAAATTAGGAATCAGAATACTGATATTTGAGTTCCTGGCTCCAAAAGCGGTGGTTGGTAATATGGTTCTTCCAGTCACCCTGGCTTTGTCTCGTCAACCCATAGATCTTCCAAAGGTGGGCATACCCACAAAGCTTTTCAGACCAAGAACCAAAGAGTCTGTGGCATGAGTGCACAAGGACTTCGATTCAATTCTACAAGAATTTGTTAAATATCTTCTATATGCTAGATATTGGAGGAAAAAAGATGAAAATGCAACAGTCCCTGCCCTCAAGGAGCTGACATTCTACCTAGAGGAAACAACATGTATAGGAATAAGTAGATGCAAATTTGATACCAAGTCATTTCAAGGAGATGTTAAAAAAAAAGGAGGAAGGCTCTAGAAGGAGAAACAGGGAAATGGTAGACAGGACTGAGAAACCTGGGCTAATTATTCTCAGTGGAAACCCAAACACTCCCATTAGTTGAAATAAAGTATAGCCTTCTACAGGAAACCTTCTCACCCATTTAAATGTGGTGCCTTTGCTCTGTTGATTATTTCTAATTTATTCCACATTTAGCTTACTTGTGTGTAATTGTTATCTCCCTAATTAGAATTTGATCTTGAGAGTCAGGATTGTCTCACACATTTCTATGGGCCCAGACCTGAATGGCTGCCTTTTCTTCCTCTCTGGAGTATCAAGATGGGGAGAGGGTTGAACCAAAGCACCTAAATTGTTTCTTTAAACTCCTGGTTTGAGAGAAGTCTGGATTTGGGAGGATTTGCAAACTCACTGCCTACACAGTATTTGTTTTACTATATTTGGTTTTAATCTCTTTTGCTTCTATGGTTATGAATCAGGAACATATACCGTTAAGCCATGCTTTTGTTGTCTATTCCATTATTCCATGCTTATATGACTGAATTCCATTGAAACTCAGTAGAGGGAGGCACCTAAGTGGCTTAGTGAATTGAGACATAGGCACAGAGATAGGAGGTCCTGGGTTCAAATGTGGCCTCAGATACTTCCTAGCTGTGTGACCCTATATTGTTGTACAACTCCCATTGCTTAGCCCTTACTGCTCTTCTGCCTTGGAATCAATACACAGTATTGATTCTAAGACAGAACGTCTCAAAAAACCACTTTTGGAAAACCCTGCTGTTGTTATTCCCATTTATTATTGAGGAAAGAGGCAGAATCTAAGTGACTTGCCCAGGGTCACATATCTAAGAAGTGTCTGAGACAGGATTTGAGCTCAGATCTTCCTAATTCCAGGTCTATTGTTCTATCCACTACACCATTTAACTGTCCCATGGAATCTAAAAAGGGGGACTCCCTAATCTTGTATAGTTGAATATTTTATGAACCCTCTAGAGAAGAAGATGGACAAGAGGTTCCTTAGTTTTTTCTTTTTTTTTCTTTTTCAGAGGCAGCCTGGCCCGGGCCGTATCTGTGATGCAATGTCCCTTTGTTCTGGGCCTGTCCCAGGACAATGCAAAACCAATCCTCCATGATCCAGTGCTGCTAACTAGGGGCACGAAGACCAAGGAGAGGCACCTTTTTCTTTTCAAACATGGACTGGTCATTGCCAAGTTAAAGTAAGAGTTGACCTTATCAACTAAGCCTCTGCTTATGCACTTTCTCAACATTGCAAGTAACTGGGAAAAGATGACTAAAGAGACTCAGAGAAGACAGGGAAAGGACCCTTAATAATCAATCAATGATTGCCTCATTTTATAGGTGAAGAAACATGCCCAGAGAAAGAGCCCAAGGGCATACATTTACTTAGCAGCTGAGAGAGGACTAGGCAGACTTTCATGATATTCATTGTTTTTAAAGAAACTCTTTTTTTTTTTAAGTGAGGAACTGATGAGTCTAATCAAACATAGGTTAACTGTTCAAAGTAATAAAATATAGGATATAGGATGGTGATATTCTTTTAGAGATGATAGGGACCACAGAAATGATCTAGCCAGGGCAGTTAGGTAACTCAGTGGTAGAGAGCCAGACCTAGGGATGGGAGGTTCAAATGTGACCTCAGATACTTTTTACCTGCGTGATCCTGGGCAAGTCACTTGAACCCCATCTCCTAGTTCTTACATTCTTCTTGCCTTGGAACCAATATTTTGTATATATTCTAAGACAGAAGGTAAAGATTTAAAAACAAATTAAAAAAAAAGAAATTATCTAGTCCTACTTTGTTTTTGTTATTGTTTTTCAATTGTTTCAGTTGTATCTGAATCTTCATAACCCCTTTTGGGTTTTTCTTGGCAAAAATGCTAGAGTGGTTTGCTATTTTCTTCTCCAGCTCATTTTACAGATGAGGAAACTGAAACAAATAGAATTAAGTGACTTGCCCAGGATCTCATAGCTACGAAGTGTCTGAGGTCATATTAAAACTTAGGAAGATGAGTTTTCCTTACTTCTATTCCCATATCTCATCTCCTTATTTTACATATGAGCAAAGTAGGAGCCACAGAGGGTCAAGTGATTTGCCCAAATTCACACAGATACAATGGTATGCTGGAGCCAGCTCTAATTATCTTTGTAGAGCCAATTTTTAAATTTTCAAAGTTTTCAAAATTTCATTTCATTTATTTTTATTTTTTTAAACCATTACCTTCTATCTTGGGATCAATACTGGGTATTGGTTCCAAGGCAGAAGAGTGTTAAGGGATAGGCAATGGGGGTTAAGTAACTTGCCCAGGATTACACAGCTAGGAAGTGTCTGAGACCAAATTTGAACCCCGGACCTCCCATCTCTGGGTTTGGCTCTCAATCCACTGAGACACCCAGCTGCCTCCAATTTCATTTACTTTAGAAATTATCAAATGCTATAAATCAGGACTTTATTGTTTTGATCATCTAGACTTGAGAAAGTCGTGCAGAAAATGTTAATAAATGAAAATCGAATGTTTTGATTTTCAGAGTCAGTTGTTAAACATTTGCCAGCACATCCCTTCACAGGTAGCAAGTAGCAGAGTTAAAATTGCTACTCGTGTCCTCTGATTCCAGATTGATGCTTTCCACTATATCACACATTAGGAATCTCGAAATTAAGTTCATTGTGCACTGTTTAATTATTTTATCCTCGTGATAATGCTTTTATTTTCAGTTAAAATCAACCACTTTCTTAAGATTTCTTTAAGACTGAGGGAAAAAAGAGTGAGAAGAGTAAATGCAGAAGAATTATCCCCAGAAATAAGTACTACACTTGCTTGTAATGTTTCAAGTAGGTTTCCTACTCCTACACACATACTTTCTTCCTGAAGTGTGTTTATGCTAATTTATTCATTACTTAAAACAGGAATCTCTGTTTTAGGTCTTGAAGTTTAGTATGTATGGTAGAACTAAAAGCCAGTTGTTTTCCTCACCCATCTTTCCACCCTAGCTTCTTCTCAGAAGTTCTCTAGAATCCTCAGCAAGGAGAGGAAGCGGTACCGTTGGGAAGAAAATCAAATGACACTATTGACCCTTTTTCTGCCCTATTCAGAGATTTCACTGCCAGTCCAAAAGTCTCCTTCCTCATGTTGAAAAAGGGAGATGAAAGACAACTCTTTGCACACAAAAATTTTGGGACCTTCTTCCCTAAAATATAGAAAAGTGAGTGTATATAAGCAGTTTTGTTAGTTTAGAATACAGAGAGAGTGTTAAGGATAAAGACCAAACCCAGGAAGGGGCAAACAGAGATACAGAGAAGGACCTACTTCTGGAAGACAACTTGTGATGCAAACTAGAATCCAGAGGTTTGACTTCTTAATATATCCCAGAGCACCTATTCCTTGGTTTAAAATCACTACTCAGAAATCTAGGGTGGAAGGGCTCTGGCCTAAATGCAGGAGTTTGTTTTGCTTGGCTGCATATATTTCTAAGAGAGATGTTTTCGTTCTTTCTCAATTAGGGACAGGTAGGAAAAGATATAAGGGAAAGAATGCATATTTTCATTGATTAAAAAATAAAATTTTGAAAGAAAGAAAGAGAGAGAGAAAGTAAGAGAGAAAGAAAGAAAGAAAGAAAGAAAGAGAGAGAGAGAGAGAGAGAGAGAAAGAGAGAAAGAAAGAAAAAAAGAAAGAAAGAAAGAAAGAAAGAAAGAAAGAAAGAAAGAAAGAAAGAAAGAAAGAAAGAAAGAAAGAAAGAAAGAAAGAAAGAAAGAAAGAAAGAAAGAAAGAAAGAAAGAAAGAAAGAAAGAAAGAAAGAAAGAAAGAAAGAAAGAAAGAAAGAAAGAAAGAAAGAAAGAAAGAAAGAAAGAAAGAGGAAGGAAGGAAGGAAGGAAGGAAGGAAGGAAGGAAGGAAGGAAGGAAGGAAGGAAGGAAGGAAGGAAGGAAGGAAGGAGAGGGAGGGAGAGAGGGAGGGAGAGAGGGAGGGAGAGAGGGAGGGAGGGAGAGGAAAGAGGGACTCTGGACTGGTACTAATTTTATCATTTTTGAAATGGAGGTAGTAAGGAAAGCCTCCCTGATCTGTGAGACTGGTGTCTTCAAGAGTCATCCCATGGAGCATGTGTAAGGATGGAGCTGTGAATTGAGCCATTTCTAGAGAAACATGTGCTTTGGTTTGGTACTGAAGGTTTTTCTCTTTGGAATGACACCACAATCCTTATTGTTCTTTGTGGACTTGTGCTTTGGAATGATGCAACAATGCCTTGCTTATATCACGGGGACCAAGGGAACTAGTAGGGGATAGATGTTTCAACTTCAAGCATAAGTCTATGGGATACACTAAGGGATTTCTGAAACATCCCAAAGCACTTATCCTTTTGCATTGGGCCAAAGCATTTCTCCAGAAGTAACACGTCCCTGTATACTTCAGGGGATGGCCCCTATGGGTCCCAAGTCAGCAGGAATTCCCTGATTATTCCCAATAAACTTTTAAAAGGGAGCTTTTCAGCAATATGACTTGAGGATCTCATGATTGATAAGATCACCATTATAGTATCAATGAGAGGAATTTGACTTGAAGCTTTCCGGCCTGGGGAAGGGGCATAGTTCTCAGAACTTTCTTTATTTTGCAAGGGAACCTAGACAGGTATGTGGATTCTGTGACCACCTCCAATAGGTTTTAAAGAAGGGTAAGAGAGAAGGCTATACATAATATGGTAGGCAAGTTTGCTTTATGCATTGAAGAAAAGATTACAAAAAAAGGACAATGAATGAAGAGGCATGTTAAAGATAGAAACAATGTCATGGAAGAGAAAGTAAGAACAGCAAATGGTTGATGTAGTTAGTATGGCACTTTGGAACAATCTCCTGAAAACTCATGGTCACTCTAGTTAGCTCCCTACATAATAACATGGTTTTACATTACACTCCAAACTTGATTGGGGGGGGGGGGGTATTGTCATTCAAATGCCAAAACAGTACTTTGTTATATGGGCTTCGAATATGTGCCCAAAATGTTATTAACAACAATGAACTGCTATGATTTTAAAAAGAAGAGCCATGTGAAACCTAACCACACCTGTTAAAAAAAAAATGTGTCAGAATGGATATTCATGCAGATACTTGCCTTTGGATATAGGATTTGCCTAGATGTGTTTAAGTTTGGGGAGAGAAAAGTCTCTTGAAACAGAGCATCTTATTATTTACCTTTATGCTGTTTTGTGAGATGTTTGTGGGAGTGTCAGTTTGTTATTGGTATGCTTAATATCTGTAATGTGCCAATTTTTTTTTCCGTATTGAGATATAATAAAAATGGAAAGAAAGGGAATAAAAAAAAGAAGTCCCATTGACTTCATTCATTCAACAAACTTCTGAGCGTTGGGCTAGGTGCTGATAGCAATACCAAGTTTAAAGAACATCCAGAAGCTGTCCTCCTGGAGCTTACATCCGGGTATAGAGAAATAGGCTGCAAACACAAAAAACAAAAAACAAAAAAAGTGGCAAGATAAAGGAGAAAGCCAGAAATAGTTATTTTTGCTGTTTTATCAAACTGAACCACCAGCTCCTTCAAAAATAATGTTTGGTTGTTTTCATTAAATTTCCCTTTTATATGAAAGATATTTTACGTCTTAAAGGAAAATGTTGCACTTTATTTTTGTGAACTTCTCACACCCACCCTGCTTTTTTTTTTTTAAGGTGGGGCTTAAGACTTAAGAGAATTCAAAACATGCCTGACTTCCTCTATCCTTTATCCAAATCAAGGAATTTGTTGTTTTTAAAGACATAAGGAAAGCCCCTGAGGAGTTATCAACAGATGGGGGAAATCCTATGCTGCCCCTTGTGCAGCTTTGTTTCATTCATGACACCAGGCGGGGATTTCTCAGACTCTCCACTCATGATGTCATCCTCAATGAAAGTGAAACTTCCCCCTTCCGATGTTTGACTCCTTAGAATGAACAACCTGCCGAGATGTGGGCTAAACCACGGGCTCACTTTTCATTAAACCAAATTAACCCACTACAAGCAAAACTTCCTCAGTATGTGTGGGGAGTGGATTGAACGGGAGGTTGAAGTTCTGGTGTAGGACACGCTGGATCCCTTATGGCCACATCCATACCCATGCTTGAATAAATTATTTAGCTTTCCGGTCATAGATATAGCTGCCACCACACGTTCCCAGCAGACTTGTGATCTCCAAAAAAGATCAAGAATTCTCTTTCCTGTCACCATACAATAGTGGTTCCCATTCACACTCCTAAAAACAAAATGGGGGGGGGGGAGGGGGGCAGCTGGGTAGCTGGGTAGCTCAGTGGATTGAGAGCCAGGCCTAGAGACAGGAGGTCCTAGGTTCAAATGTGGCCTCAGACACTTCCCAGCTGTGTGACCCTGGGCAAATCACTTGACCTCCATTGCCTAGCCTTACCACTCTTCTGCCTTGAAGCCAATACACAGTATTGGCTCCAAGACAGAAGTTAAGGGTTTAAAAAAAAATGATTTAAAAAAAAGGGCAGCAGGAAGCCTAGGTCACACAATCTGTGTCATACATATTGTCCCAAACTACTGATCTCAGTAATTTCTTTGCTCTTTAGTCTTGTATTTTATAGATCAGCTCTTTAAGCCATTAAAACTTAAAAGTGCCCAAAGATTTTTAGGGCATATTGTATCTCAAAGTCGATCAAATCAATCTGTTTAAGGAACTTCCAAAATTCAGCTAACGTTTTAGTTAGCCCAAATACTGGCCCCCAAATTTCTGCACAAGACCTATTTCTCTTGGTCAGGTGTTACGGCTTGGTACTAAGTAACCATATTTATAAAAATTCAAGAAACATGCTTCCTGGAAATGTGCTTCTGACTTTTCTGAGATTTGGGATATGAGGGCAAAGTTGGCACCTGTCATTGACATGGTAGATTGTGGAGGCATTTTCTTTTTAAAGCACTTTTACTCTAGAACTGTGGTTGTGAACTTATGACACACATGCTAGAGAGGGCACTCAAAGCCCTCTCTGTAGGCACGCATGCTGTTCCCCAGCACAGAGTTTGCCAGAGTTCATTATTAGAAAGCCAGAGGAACCCAGGATCAGACTGCTTCCCTCTCCATGGGCACCTGAGGACATTTCTCACATCACCTGCCCCGCTAAAAGATTCACCATCCCTGTCCTAAAGCAATCCTGTGAGGAAGGCAGGCAGCATAAGGATTGTTTTTACACATGAAGGAACTAAAATTCAGAGAAATTAGATGATTGTTCCAAAGTTGTACAATGAATAGGGAGCCAAAGTAGGACCTCAAGTATTCTGTCTCCCAGTGCCATTGATGGGTAGCACTGTCCCATAAACACATTATTTTTCAATATAGTCTTAGCATGAGTATTGTTTAAGATAATGTTAAAAAAAAAACCCAACCAACCACATCATTTCTCAATCTCATTGTATCCCAGTTGTCTAAAGGACTTGGGAGGAAAAGTCCATGATTGAGTCTTTGTTCTGTGTTTTTCTTTTAAATCCTTATTTTCTCTCCTAGAACTGTTAGTGTGTATTGGTTCCAAGGCAGAAGAACAGCAAGGGATAGGCAATGGGGGTTTAAGTGACTTGCCTGGAGTCACACAGCTATGATCAAGTCTTAATCTAAAAAAGCATCAACCATAATTTAAAGACTAACCTTTCTCTTGAACCTGCATCTCTCTCCTCTCTCCTCTCTCTTCCTCTAGAAGAGCAAGACAAATTTGACTGAGGAGACTGAATGAAAATCTTAGAGAATGAAACACTGAGCAAATAAAAAGATTACAGGAATGCCTTGAACAAGGTTGCTTCAACCAGCACCATTTCATGATAAAATCAGGAATAGATGATAGATGCTCTTGAATGGATGAAGAGCTGAGCCTGGAGTTAGAAAGACTCAGGTTCTTATTTTTAGCTTCAGTACTTAGTTGGTGTTTCCCTGGGTAAAAGTCACTTAACCTCCATCTACCTCAGTTTCCTCATCTGTAAAATGAGGATAATAATAGCACCTAACCTCTCTCAGGATTGATGAGATAAAGTGAGATGATATTTGTAAAGGTCTTAAAGTGATATACAAATGCTAAGTGTTGTTCTATAATACTTTGTTAAATTTATAATTTATCATAAGTAATACATTACAACTAAAAAAGTTATAAAACCTCAGCATAACATCACTCAGGCAACTGTCCATCTGTAACATTACTCCTGGACCACTTCTCTATCTTTAGTTATTTGAAAACACTCCTTTCTGCCTCCATCCTGTGAGCATTTCCTTTAATTTGCATATACTGTTGAAGTTTACTCAGTAAACTTCCCCATAGAAGTACCTGTCTTCCTGTAAGTTTGAAAAGTTAGCATTTGATTTGGGATAATTCCTGAAAAAGTTTGAAGAAATAAAATTGTAACTACACCAAAACATAACCTAGAAAACTCCCAAATGTCTAAAAATAACAACCCTTGGAGGTGATAGAATTGATTAAATTTCAAAAGTTTTCTATTATACACCCACATATAAAAATATGTATGCATATATTCCTTCCTCTGTATCTATTATTTATTATTAGATACTATTTTTAGTATTCTTGAATTTTTACAGAGACATTTAGACATCTTCAATTTCTCTTATTGTTCTAAGTCCGCATTTTTTTTTAATTTAAAAATAAAATCCTATGGTAGCAGCAGGAAGTGGTGGGTTTATAAAAGCACTAAAAATGGTGACCTGACAGAATAGTCAGGTACCTGAGTCCCAGCTGGTGGAGTTAGAGGTCCTGGCTAGGTGCTGAGGTGGATAGCCTTTTCCTTCTTTCTCTGTCTCCTAAGGGCACTTCATTATTAATATATTAATTGTAACTGCTCATATTTGAAGTTTAAAAGTATCTTCCTTAAATAATTGTGAATTAGGTAATATAATGATGATGATGTCAACGATGATTATAGCTAACATTTTTATATGCTCTGAGGTTTACGAAGTGCTTTATATGTTAACTTATTTTATCCTAACAACAATCCTTTAAGGTTGGTCGGTACATAAAGAGGCATGCTCCAAGGAACCTGTGTGACCAGGACCCATGTAGTAAAGGCACCCACATCAGGGACTCGTATGGCCAGCATAGCTAGGTCAACTTCATGCCTCCGATCTTCAAAACTGGTAATACCAGAATGCTACTCTATCCTATATGTCTTAAGGTCACCAAGTTGTTCTTGGCTACCATCTTCTGAGGATACGCTATCTAAAGGTCCCTGTTGTTCTCTATTACTAATCATTTCCTTAAAAAAAAAAACCCTACCTTCTGTCATAGAATTAATATTGAGAGGGGGCAGCTGGGTAGCACAGTGGATTGAGAGCCAGGCCTAGAGATAGGAGGCCCTAGGTTCAAATCTGGCCTCCAACACTTCCCAGCTGTGTGAATCTGGGCAAGTCACTTGATCCCCATTCCCTAACCCTTACCACTCTTCTGCCCTGGAGCCAGTATACAGTATTGACTCCAAGATGGAAGGTAATGGTTAAAAAAAAAAAAAAGAATATTGAGAAGAGTAAAAAAGGTCAGACAATTGAGGTTAAGTGACTTGCCCATGGTCACACAGCTAGGAAGTGTCTCAGGTCAGATTTGAACCCAGGATCTCCTGTTTTCAGTCTCAGCTTTCTATCCCTAAGCCACCTAGCTGCCAGTACTACTAACTTTTGAGGAGATAGCAATAGAAAGTTTCTTCCTGACAGAAAGAACCATAGCTTTTTAAATATATGAGAGCTGTGAGTTTGGCAAGGGGCAGGTAGTTACCAAATGCCCCAGAAAAATATTAAATGAATTTTTATTGTGTCTGGTTTGATTTTAAGTTCACATTCCCAGACAATTATCTTACTTAGAATTAGGAAACTCTTTTTTTTAACACCTGTTACATATGATTGGTATATGCTGTCCCTCAAACATATTTTGAAGACTCTGCCTCACCCAATCTCTGCCAATTCCCCATTACATTACCAAGATCTTCTCTGATTGGCATTCACATGTAGTGAGTTGGGCAAGAATAAAAAGTGAAGGCCAGGTCATCTCTCCATCTCTCCACCTACTTGGCCCACATTCCTACCTTTATTATGTATTGCTGTCAATAACAACAATATCCCCAACTTAGGGACTGTTCAAGATCTTGTTCATTAATATTCCCATTTTACAGATGGAGAAGCTGAGATTCATAGAAATTATATTATAATAATATATATGGTATGAGAGTCATATTAGAAGTAGCCTAGAAATATTTTCTTACCCTTAAGGAATGACACTATACTGATGCACATAAGTTAAGAGACCGGGGACAAGAGAAATCCTTTTTATTCTGTGCTCAATATGTGAAATTAAGAGCTCTTTCCTGTAGAAGGAGAAATCCCTGTGCCTGGATTTCTGCCTGGATTTCTTTCCCCTTGTTTTGGATGTGGGCAGCAATAATGAAAGCTTGAAAAAGGAATTTATTTAATTTCTGGAAGCTGCTCCTTGAGCTTCTCAGTCTCTTTCTCATAGTAGGCAGAAGATAATTTATTTTCAACCATTTTCAACCATTTGAAGAGAATTTAACTTTTTTTTAAATAGTCTTTATTTTCCATCTTAGAACTAATATTGTCCTAAGGAGGAATCACAGTAAGGGCTGGGCAATGGGGGTTAAGTGACTTGCCCAGGGTCACAAAGTTAGGAAGTCTCTGAGGTCACGTTTGAACCCAGAACTTTCCATCTCCAGACCTGGTTCTCAATCCATTGAACCACCTAGCTGCTCCCCCCCCCCCAGCTTAGATTTTAACACTGTCTAAACTCATGGTGTATCATAGAATATATGTTTAAGGTGTGACTTAAAATACTCACTGCTATAACAAGAACACACATTCTATATTATATTTTGACAGCTGGGAACTTGATTCTTTAAAAAGACATTCTAACAATATTGTAAAACAAAAAACAAAAGCTTTGAAAGACAAGAACTCTGGTTAGCAGAATGACCAATTATGATTCCAGAGGACTAATGATAAAACATTCTACTCATCTCCTTATAAAGAAATGGAAGATGCAGAATGCAGAATAAGACTTTTTTTTGACATGGTCGATGTGGAAATTTGTATTGCTTGAATATATGTGTTTGTAATAGGTTTTCATTCTCTTCCAAATAAGGGTTGGGGTAGGAGAAAGAAAAGGTGGATTTTTTCTCATTGAAAACATAAAATTTAATGTACAAAAAAAGACATGTAAAATATGCCTTAGTCAATTCTATATAACTATGCCAAAGGCATATACAACTATTTCACTCTGATTTACAAATGGGTCAAATTTTGTCTCCCTGGGTAAACAAGACTAAGTAAAATGAATGCTTAGAATCAGTAAATATTTAGGACTATAGATTTATTTCAAACTATCAAATAAACATATAAAAACAAGAGGAAAAAATCTTGCCCAAACTCCCTAGCTTTTGAGAGGCAGAACTCAAGAGATGCTTTTGTTTCCTGTCTCCTTTTATGCCTATCCAATTTTCTACCCCCTTTGAGTCCATTTTCCTTCTTTCTTTTGTCCTTTTTAGAAAAGGTAATCAGTGTATTTTTGCTCTACTTGTTTCACTCTCTAACTCATCTGTCTCTCTGTATTTTCTTGTATGTTTTATATATTATAATATTTTCTCATCATAATATTCTACAATATTGATAATGCCATTATTTATTCAACATTTCAATTCTAATTATTTTTATTCATTTCTATATCATTTATAATTTTTTGCTATTATGAATATAGTCATCCAGAGAATTAGAAGGGGCCCTTGAATAATGTAGCCTAAGCCCTTCATTTCACCTTGTTCTAGAAAGATAAAATCATTTACCCATAGACAGAAAAAGGAAAAGGTGGGATTTGAACCAGGTCTTCTGATTCTAAATCCAAAGGACTTTCCACTGCATTATGCTGCCTCCTGCTCTATATATTTTCATAAACATAGGTCCTTTTTTTTCTAAATGGATCAGATCACATAAGGCCACAGAGTAAGCCTGAGATGTGAGGGCTTGGAAAACCCATGATTTACAACGGAAATCTTGACAGACCCTTCATCCTAACACCACCCTTGGGCCCACTGCAGCCACAGATCTGTCAAGAGCAAAGGTCGGTTTCTTCAGCAGTCAGGAAGCCCACTCTTTGGTTTGACTTTTCCTTTCCTCCCACATGTCACAGAGTGGGCTGAACTACTTAGTATTAGTCATGTGCAGCTTTATTCACCGTATGGTTGGCCTGAGGAAATCACAAGCTTTGTGTCTAGTGCCTCAATCCTGCTGAGCTATTTGCATTAGTAAGAAATGAAGAGAGCCTCTTTCCCATCAACCCCATTTGTTACTTATCTGAATACCCAGGGTCTTCTTGATATGACTTTTTTTTTTTTAATAAAAAGTCCCTGGTGACAATATCTGTCATCCATTTCTCCTCAGTTGAATGACTCCTTTGAGAAGTTCTTGTGTTTTTGCTGTTGGTTGGGGTTAAGAGTTTTCTAATCACTGGAGAGCCTGAATAGGGATATTTCTCAGATCAGGGCACACATTGAATTGGGACCCTCAACTCACAAGCTGCTGTTTTACATTTTAGTCATAGAGCATCTTTCTCCCCCTCCATTCCTTTACAGGACCATTCTCTCATCCATTTTCCCTTGTGGGGAAACTCTCCTCTGCTCTCCTTTGTGCCTATCACAGAGTTGGGAGTCTGTGACCAAGGAATCAACAAGCATTTATCAAGTGTTCACTAAATGCTAGGCACCCTTCCAAGTACAAGGGATACAAAGAAAAGGCAAAAAGAGTCCCTGCCCTCAGTGAGCTTTCATTCTAAGGAGGGGATAACACATCTCTAGATGTGTGTCTTTAGAATATCTAAATATATTGTTTCCCCTCAAGATTATATATGTATACACAGACATAAAGGTACCCAAATTTATATATATATACATATATGTATTTTACACATATCTACATGTATGCATTTCAATGTATATAGGTGTGTGTATATGTACATGCACATATATGTCAGAACATATAAAATAAATACAAAGTAGATAGAAAGTAACTTTAGTTGAAGAGATGGCACTAGAAACAATTCAATTCCTGAAAAAGGCTAAATTCTACTAGTTTCTTCCAATGACTATATTTTGCATTCAATCCCTAGGACTATGGGATTTTGAACTCTAATAAGTCTTACAGATAATTCAATTCATTTCAGCAAACATAAACACTGTGATAGGCACTTAGGATACAAAGCTAAAAATGAAAGTCCCTTAAAGAGCTATATTTGTAAGCATCTACTACACATGATGTGCTAGGATTAATGGGCAATATCATAAGGTACCAACTGGATGGTTTCTCTGATCCCAAAGAGCTGACAGTTCAGTCAGAAATAAAGGAAGAACAGCAATAGAAAATAGTGTTGAAATAATGGTATATATCATAAAAGTTGGTCAATAGGAATGATGACATACATATAGTATAGTATAATGGTAGTCTCTCGGTGATCGAAAATGACTATTGTCTTTGTGCAGTTTCATCTACGGTGTACCCTCATGTGGCTTTGCAGTCCAAAGGCTGAGGTGCAGAGTTTGTGGCACATGGGGCCTGGGACGCCAGTTGTTACGGGAGGTGCGGTTGTGGCCTGGTGTCGGCGTTCACGCGCAGCGGCAAGACGTCGACGTCGCTCATCTTCAAAGGTGGCGGCGGCATGGTTAATGTGGGCTCGCCAGCTGCTTCTGACAGAGGCAGCGAGTTATAGTTGCTTTGGTGTAATGCCAGCCCACTTCAAGTTGGACTTTAGCTGATCCTTGAATCTTTTCTTTGGTCGGCCTTGTTTCCTGAGTCCAGCTGACAGTTCACCATAGAATACCTGTCTTGGTATTCGCTGTGGGTCCATGACGTGTCCAGACCATCGTAGCTGGGTTTTGAGGACCAGGACTTCGATGCTGGTGGAGTTGGCTCTGTTGAGCACTTCCTGGTTGGGGATTCGGTCCTGCCATCGGATCCTCATGATTGACCGGAGGGAGCGTTGGTGGAATTGCTCCAGCTGTTTCATGTGCTTCCGGTACAGTGTCCATGTTTCGCAACCATACAGGAGCGAGCTGAGGACCACTGAGTTGTACACTTTGAGCTTCGTCGCAGTGCTTACACCGCTGTGTTGGAGGACTTTGGAGTGCAGCCGCCCGAGTGCCTGACTGGCCTTTGGGATCCTGGCATTAATCTCATGGTCTAGGGACCCGTCATTGGTGATGGTGCTGCCCAGGTACTTGAAAGTGTTGACGTTAGAAAGCTGCGTGCTGTCGATTGTAATGCACGGCTGGTTCGTTGGCCTCCCTGGTGCAGGTTGGAATAGCACCTCTGTTTTGCTGAGGCTGATAGTCAGGCCAAACAGTTTTGTTGCAGTGGAGAACCTGTCCACAATGGTTTGGAGATGATTTTCTTGGTGGGCCATGAGAGCACAGTCATCTGCGAAGAGAGCTTCCAGGATGAGTCTCTCTGTTGTCTTTGTTTTTGCAGTCAGGAGGCAAAGGTCGAATAGTGAGCCATCCAGTCGGTATTTGATGTAGACGCCCAGGTCTAGATCCATCACAGCATGTCATAATACTTGGGTGAAAAATAGGTTGAATAGTACCAGAGCGAGGACACAGCCTTGTTTCACACCATTAGAGATGTTGAAAAGCCTCTCCACCAGATAGGACTTCCCCTGTCATGTCGACATGAAAGAGCTGGATCAGTTTGACGAATTTTGCTGGGCAACCGAGCTTGCTGAGGATCACCCACAATGCGTCCCTGTTCACTGTGTCGAACGCCTTTGTCAGGTCTATGAAGACAATGTAGAGACTCAGGTTCTGCTCAAGGCATTTTTCCTGCATTTGCCTCTCCGTGAAGACCATGTCGATGGTGCTGCGATCTGGTCGGAAGCCACATTGTGATTCAGGCAGGTTCTGCTCTGAAACAGATGACAGGAGTCTGTTGAGTATAACACAGGCGAGGATCTTTCTGGCAGTGAAGGGTAGTGAGATGCCTCTATAGTTGTCACAGGCTGCTTGTGAGCCTTTGTTCTTGTATAGGGCTACGATGGAGGCATCTCTGAGTTCTGGGGGCATGTCTTCCTCTTCCCATATGCTGGTCAGCACTATGTGGAATGCCTGGAGCGCTTTTCCATTTAAGGCCTTGTACACCTTGGTTGGGATCCCATCTTTACCAGGTGCCTTGCCTGCACTCATTTGTTTAATGGAATTTTGGACTTCCTCTATTGAAGGAGGGACGTCAAGTTGTTCAATGGAGCGGTTTTGGGGAATCTGGTCAAGGGCACTTTGGTCGACTGAAGAGGGTCGGTTGAGAAGCTGACTGAAGTGTTCTTTCCACCTGTTGCTGATGCCTTTTTTATCTTTTATGAGAGTGTCACCATCAGAGGATAGCAAGGGAGTGGTGGTGGGTTTTATATATACACACGTATACATATACATATGTACACACATGTATGCATGCATCAGAACTAGAAAGATAACAACAGAGTAGCTAGAAAGTAACTTTAGTAGAGAAGTTGGCGCCAGTACCTGAATGAGAACCAGGAAAGGCTTACTGGAAGTGCTGTCTGAACTGAGTCTTTAGGAAGCCAATTCTAAGAGCCAGAAGAGTTTATGAAGTAAGTATATAGGTCTGGAAAGAGTTCAGGATTCTGATTTGTGATTCATATGCTCACTCAACACCAGTTTGGCAATCCTAGTCAAATTGTTTTACTTCTCTGAGCTTCAGTTTCCCCATCCATAAAATGGGGATGATAATACTCATATTACATACTTCACAGAATTGTCAGAAGGGAGCTTTCTAGGTCTTAAAGGATTTAAAAGATCTTAAGTTTTAAGCTAGTAAAGCTTGAAATTATACTAAGGCTTTTAGAATAACCTGTGGGAATATGAGTGACTATTAATATTATTACCTTAACCTTGAAAGATTCAATCAATCAAATATTAATTAACCATCTACTATTTATCAGACACAGTCTTAGGCCCTGGAGATGCAAATACAAAAAGTTAAATGGCTCCTGTTTAAAATGAACTTGCATTATAGCAATGGTATCTTTGTTGATTTCCCTGACTTGGGTCTTACCACTCCAATGGAACTTACATACTGCTGGCCAAGTAAGTTCACTTCTGGCGAGGTAATACTACTCAAGGGGTCATTGATTATTTCAGAGAGGGAAGTTTCAGTTAAATTATGAGGCTGGGAACAAGATCGTTGAGTTTGGGAGTCAGAGGAAAGAAAGTAGAGGCAGCAAAACTATTTCAAGAAGTTTGGCTGAGAAAGAGAAAGCTGATAAAAATGATTATAGTTTGAGAGGGTAGTAGGATCAAGTGAAGATTTTTTTAAAAGAATAATGGAAGCAAGTATGTTTGAAGGCAGTAGGGAAGAAAACAAATGAGAAATTTTGAGAAAGAAGTGGGAATGATTGAGGTTGCAGTTTGCAAGAGAAGATGGGAGGGAAAGGGATCAAATACCACATATAAAAGGATTGGTCTTGGTCTTGACAAGGAAAAGGACCTTGGCAAGGAAGAACAATAGACTGAAGAAAGCACTGAGGGTAGGGGAGATAAAAAGAGCAAAGCTTGGAAATGGGAATGTCAGGAAAATAGCACAGCATCCCAATTCATGGGTTGCCCAGTTTGCTTTAATCCAGTTTGTTACTGTCACATCTTTCAATTATCTTCAACAGGTTTGAAAATAAATTCAGGAATATAAATAAGGAACAGATGTTAAAGGGAAAAATAAAATTCCCTCAAATCTTAACCTGTCTTTGAAGGACTTTTGAATAAGAGCACAAAATGGAGATATTTCCAATTGAAGAAAATAAAAATCTCCCTGCAACCCCACAAGTATTTTGGGAGTCTAGAAATTCTTCTTAATTAGTATAACTTCTATGAAATACAATCTTGGAGAAAAATTAATTACTGAAATATAAAAGCAGAATCCAGACCAATCTACTCCAGTCCTATCCAGTCCAGTCCAACCAGTAGAATCCAATTCAATTTGGCCCAGTCAGCTCCAATACAGTTCACTGTGGTCCAATTCAGGTCATTTGATTCCAATCTAATCAAAGGCAGTCCATTCCAGTCGAGGATTATCTAGACCACTCTAAATTCAGTCCAATCCAATCTGGTCAAGTACATTTCACTCCATTCCAATCCATCCCAATCTATTTCCATCTAGTCCATTTTAATCCAGTCCAATTTTGTCCAGTTCAATTTGGTCCAGCCAGTCCAATCCAGTCCAGTATATAGTCTAAGTCAATGGAATCAATCCAATTCAATACAATCAAGTCCAGTCCACTAAATGAATGTGAATCCCACTACCTGTAAGGTCTTGTGTTAGATGGGCATAGAAAAATTTAAAAGAAAGGACCTCAAGGAGCTAACATTTTATGCCAGGGAGGGCAGTGGGAGGATAGCAACATGCACCCTGAAAAGTATAATCCAAGACACGGTTTGGTAGGGAAGGAAAGGAGGGAATGGGACGAATGGTTTGTCCAGAAAATATGAAAAGATAAGACTTCTAGGTGAAGGGATCAGGGAGGGCTTCACAGAAGGAAGTTAGACCCAAACAAAGACTTGAGAAAAGAAAAGGATTTCAAGAAGTGTCCAATTGTGTGAGTGTGGGGGTGGAGGGCCAGGCATTCCAACCTCATGAAAACTAAATAATATCCAGATGACTGCTGGACCTGTAGTCCCATCAGGCCTCCCAGGTGGGATTTTTTTAAAAAAAGACACCGTATTTAAATGAAGAAAACATGTCTCAGATGGTTTGTTCTTCAAATGTATAAAGTGCTCATGGCATATTGGAACCTAAACAGAAATTCCTCACGAGCCACAACAGTAATGGCTAGCATTTATATAGTTTTTAAAGGGGCACATTAACATGTGATTACTTATTGCACTCAGACAATGTCATCATGCTCACATTGTACTAAATCTATATGCAAAATATGTTATAAGTGCCATAGTACATGTTATATGTGTTGTAGAAATGTCATGAACATGACATGTAGCTTTGTGGTGTTATATGTGTGCTATAATATCACATGAATGTAATGTGTTGTAGCTGATGTGTCTACCTTGTGGCACATGTGGTATATCTGTCATATATAACGTGTGTGTGGTAGGCATAAAGAGCACAGCACATGGACATAAGCATATTCATTTGCCAGCACTGGTAGATCTCATCGGTACACTCAGTACATTCTGATCCCACTGGAGAGTCAGAGGGTAAAATTAAAAAGTCCCTCCAAAGCTCCCATTCAAAGAGGACTCATGGGAAAGCCACCTCTCCCTCTCTCACCAGGTCCATGCTTTCTGCTTGACTCTATCATGTCCTTAAGACACTTCATCATCAGGAAAATCATCCTGGTTCCATAGTATAGCAGCTTTGGAACTCCCATCCTATCAGCACCCTCAGCACCAGCTGTCTGATTGGAAGGCTAGAGTAGCAAGTGAAGAACTCCTTCCAAAGCTGATATTTTGAGAGAATTCCCAGGCCAGTTGTCTCTTCTGTTTACCAAATTGCATTGGACAGACACATTTTCTCGGAGGGAGAGGGGGGATTAAAGTTGTTTTATTTTGTTTATTATTTAAAATTACATTGACATGTAAAACACACACACACACACACACACAGAGGAAACAAGACATCTCCCCAAAATTCCAACTCTTGGTCTCCAGGGCCCTAACTGGGAAGGCTTGAATAACCCATCATGGAGCAGAAAGGAGATCTGTCATCAGAGGGTAACTAAATAATTTTCTCTTGTTCTATAGAACACTCTGAAGGACATAAAAGTCCAGACAAATACACCTAAGATAGAATAAGGAAGCACTGGAGAGTCAAATGGAAGTAATACTAATATTGGCTAAGGCTTCTTGGTGGCCATATCCTCAAACCTAATTGACCAGAGAGCCTTCCCCCTTCTTAGGGTGGAAATGATTTATCTTATATTTTGGGTCAATAATTAATCTTTAATTGTTTTAATAAATCTTAAATTAATTTTCATGTAGCTTAGTAAACGTCTTTAGTGCTGTACTTATATGATATGTTCACATGTTAGGGACACAATCTTATAAAAGTAACTAAAAAAAAAATTGAAGTGTGCACAGTGAGCAAAAGTGATACTTTTGTCCTACAAAAAAAGTCCCTCTCTTTAGCCTGTGGGAGGGAAGCAAAAAGTCAAACCACAATGGACTTCTCACAAATGTGAGTTTAATCAATAAAGGCTTGCCTAAATCTTCATCTGGAACTGAAATTTGCTTCTCATTCTCCGCCAGTTCTAAAAAGAGTGAGAAGAGAAAACTTGTCATAGACTTAATCTTTGATGCTAGACAGGGAATCTATGGAACTTGGAATTACATAGTCTTAAATTGGAAGATACTACCACCATATTCTTTCATATCAACTTCCTCCTTTTAATTTATACCACTATAATTCAAGTTCTCTTTACAGGTAGGTTCTGATTAGTGCAAATAGGGAATTTCCCCTAAAGTGGTCACATTATTCATATTCACATTGAGCTAGAACCAATTATGATATTTTACATAATTATATTACTTCCAATAATAAAAATTCAAATGCATTGGATCATTTCAAGGAATTGATTATCTGCATTAATCAGGTTCTAGCTGTGCTTTTCAACTAGACCATTAAGAGAGACTCCAAACTCTTTGTATCCAGTTTCTCCCTCTCCTCATATATTCTCCTCATCCTACATATTGCTGCAAGATTATTCTTCCTATAGTATTGTTGTTGTTGAATCATATTCAATTCTTTATGACCCCATATGGGGTTTTCCTGGCAGAGATACTGGAGTGGTTTGCCATTTCCTTTTCCAACTCATTTTATATATCAAGAAACTAAGGCAAACAGGGGTGACTTGCCCAGGGTCACATAGTAAGGGTCTGAGGCTAGATTTAAACTCAGGATACTCTGACTCCAAACTTCATGCTTTATCCACTATGCTACCTAGTAGCCCATATTTTATCTACATTGAACAAAGGTGTGACTTATCAGAAATGGTGTCACACCCATGTTCTAGAAATATTAATTAAGCAGCTATGTAGAAGATATATATTGTAAAGGGAAGGGATTGGAAGAAATTAGGATATCAATTAGTAAATTATTACAAAATCCAGGCAAGATTATTAGAGTAAAGGGAGAAAGAGGAGGGAGAAGAAGCCTAGAATTTCTACTGCTGTACTTCCCTGGCCCTTATCCTTTTAGTGATGTGCCATTTCATTTCCTGCTATAAGCCTTTGTATAGATATGGAATGCCTGGTTTCCTTCCCTCTGCTTCACGAATCACAAGCGTCCTTCAAAGGATACTTCAGGTGGTCCTCCTATATAAGGGCTTTCCTAATCCCACTCTGCCCTAGTTATTAATACTACTCCCCTCCTTTCAAATTACTTTATCTTTATCTGCTTCCATATAGAATTGAAGGCAGATATGGGGTAATTTTTCCCTGGTACTGCAGAATGATGCCAAAGATAAATTTTTTTTAAATTAAGAGATAAATGCTAAATTGAGACATGATGTTGTCCTGAAGCAAAGTGGTTGCCAGATGAATAAAGATAAATTAATGGATTGAGAGATGTGGAAGTTGGGCGGGGAGAAGAAACCTGTTGGAAGTTAGGAGTGAGGGAGAAGAGTAAAGGCACACTGAGCTAGGGAACCCACATGACTAGAGTGATAAGAATGCCTTTAACAGAAAAGTTAAGAGGAAGGAAGAAAGGGTTTTCAGGAGGGAAATTAATATGTTCCATTTCAAGTATGTTGAGTTTAAGATGACAATGAGACATCCTGGCAGTGGTATATCCAGCAGGCAGTTGGTAATGCAGGCCTTAAATTCATGAGAGAGATGAATATTATATTTAGATGTGGGAGTCAGGAGAGGAAAAGAGAAGAGAGGAGAGAGACAGAGAGAGACAGAGGGGGGAGCGGGGAGGGAGGGGGAGAGAGAGACAGAGAGAGTGCAGAAGATGAATAATGATAGAATGAAGAAAACTGAGAGTCAGTTAAGACAGATGTGTTGAGAACCAAATGAGAAAAATACCATGAAAGTCTAGAAAGGAGAGGGGAAGAGACTGGTCAAGAATGGCCAAAGCTTCAGCAAAACAAAATGCAATGAGGAATGGGAAAAAATCATTGAATTTAGTTGTTTAGAGAGTTGATAACCTTTGAGAGGGCAAAAGCCATAATTGTAAGATAGTATTAGTCTCTCAGTAACCGAGGATGATGATTGTCTTTGTGCGTTTTCATCTATGATAGATGAGTGTGCACAAAAACACTTGTGCGTAAAGGAGATTTAAGTGGAAAAGTCGATGCACAGAGACAGTCCCACTCTCTTGGCATTGGAAGCCTGGGTCCAGTGGCACGAAAAGTCATTACACCTGGAGACTTCCTCAGCTGCATTGGATGGCCATGTTGTCTTTTGTGCTCCAACATGCCCTGAGCACTCCACAGTGCTTTGCTGCGTCGCCATCTCAGCCATTGAACCTTCTTATTGGTTTCTTCCGTCTGTTCAACCGAAGCAGTCTTCACATGCTGGGTGAGCAAGGCCCTGGTTCACCAGGGGTCTACAACCCAATGGCTACCCTGTCGAAGCCGTTGCCCGGGGTGTGGCCACTGCCGCATGCTAGCAGCTACTGGGAGCCACAAGTGAGAGCTGGGTGTCAGGTGGGGGTCAGAGGCTGGAGAGCTGCCCTAGGAGGGCACGATAAACCCTCCATACAAGAGATACTACCCCTCCCTGAACACCCCATACACCCCAATTATAAGATATTGAAAAGTAAATGAAATGGAGGTGTGTGTAGTCAACTATTGACTGTCTGGGTGCAAGAAAAAAAGTTCTATGGGATTGTAATTCAATAGGACAGAGTAAAATAAAAGTGTCCCTGGGGTCACTATGTTAGGCTTATGTCTGATTAGGCAGATTTTTTTAAAGCCCCAAGTTCACAGCAATTCTGTACTTGGAAATGTGGTTATGAAATACAAATGGCTCATGGCTATGTTCCAAGTTAGAGAGAAGGCTCTTTAATAATGGCCTGGGTGGAGCAGGAATCACAAGTTTCTTTAAAAAAGAAAGAAAAAAAAAACATTGCATGGGCTCCCAGAGCTGTCCAACAGCCTCAATGCTGCAAAAAAAAAAAGAGAGAGAGAGAGAGACATAAGGAAATGTAATAGAAGATTCAGTCATAGTTTTTATGGAAATTAAGGTAAGATCAGTCAAATGCAGACTTTTTTCCAAACCTTTACCTTCTGTCTTATAATCAATACTATATATTAGTTCTGAAACAGAGGAGCTGTAAGGGCTAGGCAATTGGGACTAAGTGACTTGCCCAGGGTCACACAGCTAGAAAGTACTTACAGTCACATTTGAACCAAGGACCTCCTATATCCAGACTTGGTTATCTATCCACTGAGTCACCTAGCTGTCCCTAGATGCAGTCAGTCTTTAACAGAATAAAAGTATATGACTGGGAAGAAGTCCCAATAAAAACCTATCTGAAGGAAAGGAGGAAGGAGGTAAGAACTTAGTGCCTTGTGCCTGTTTTTTCTTGAGCACTCCAGTCACCTAAGAGGCATCCAGGATAAAACAAGAGCAACTTCTCTCTTTAATCTTCAAATCTTTTGGACTTGTGTGGGAGCTTTGATTTGAGAAAGGGAACTGAAAATGTCTACCACCAGAAACTGTGGTCCCATTCCTGCTTCCTCCGAGAGATCCTCAAAAACTCCCACTGTAGGGTGGAGGGAAACCCCATCCTCCAGTCTTGATACCATGCTAGCTTCCTCTCTTCTTCCCAAGTTAGGAAAAAATACAACTTCCAGTTTCTTTAGCAACTTATATCCCCTCACAGGTGTCCAGCCAAAGCCTTAGCAGAGGGCGGCTCTGTTCAGATGACAAGAACTGGGCATGTAACAGCAAGAGACACAAAGGTTGGGAAGAAAAGACCAAAGATGAGAGACAAAGATGGAGTAGTTGAGGTTGCATGGTCCCTGGGAGGCAATCCAAATAGAGGGGTTAGCCTTACTAAAGAGAAAGATTAGCCTCTCCTCAGAGATTGGAAGAAAGGATTAAAAAAAAGGGAATCTGGGGGAGGAAAAAGTCCTGAATTAGACACTTTAGAGAATCTTATAGCCAACTGAACAAGAACGAAAGAACTGGCTTTCCATCGATAGAATACTACTTGCGATTAGCCCGCATTAATCTGGAATGAATTTAGTGAAATTTCACAGTAGGAATGGAGAAAGAAGACAAGTCAGAGTCACACAGGGCTGTGGTTTGTACAGACAGAGGATAAGGGACAAGAAATATAAAAGAAGAGGATATAGTATATTTGAACTGGTCAATCATAAGGTCAAGACTTAGAAAGAAGGAAGTGAAATCCAAGCCTGGAGTGATTGGTACTGAGAAAATATTTTTTTTAATTTTACTTAATTAGATGATTTAGAATATTTTTCCATGGTTACAAGACTCATGCTCTTTCCCTCCCCTCCTCCACCCCCTTCCCATATCTGGAATGCAATTCCACTGGATTTAACATGTGTCATTGATCAAGACCCACTTACATATTATTAATATTTGCACTAGGGTGGTCTTTTAGAGTCTACTTTCCTGGACTGAGAAAATATTAAGAGACACAGAGACCAGAGCCACCAGAGAGGAGGAAGGATGGGTTTGGAAGGCATGGAGTAGAATGAGAGATGGAAGAATAGGAGATTATGATCAGAGAGAGAACCTTCAAAGTTCAGGATCATGGAGGTAGAATAGTTATTAAATGAAGGTGAGAGCCAAAATTAATAGGTTGGACCACCTCTATGAGAAGGCCAAAGTGGAGTTAAGGAATAAATCATGGAAGGAAGAAAGAAAGGAAAGAAAGAAATATTTATCCAGCATATGCTAGGCACTGTGCCAAGCACTTTATAAATGCTTGATTCCCATTCAGTACTCAAAACAGCCCTTAGAGATAGGTGCTATTATTATTATTATTATTCCCCTTTTACAGTTAAGGAAATTGAAGCAAACAGAGGTGAAAGTGATTGGCCCAAAGTCACACATTTAGTTAAGTGTCTGAAGCTGTATTTGAATTTGTCTTCCTGGCTCCAGCCCTTGCATTTCTAGTGACTCCTCTACCTAACTTTCTCCAGGAAAGAACCCCTCTTGGAGTTATGGAGGATAATGACTTGGGAGGATGTGATGTTTGAGAGGATATCAACATGTATTTGAAGTCCCCAATTATGAATAGTTGGGAATTATAGCGACCCCCCATGGGAGTCCTATAATATTTATCTGTGGGTAATAACCTGAGATGGGGAGAGGAGGCTAAGGAAATGGGAGAATAATACTGACTCAAAGACAGAAGTAGAAACAAATGGGGAGTAACGTGAACTCGGAGGAAATAAGAGGAACAAGAGAGTAGGTGGGGAGTATCAACCCCTTGATACTCCTATAGACAAGAGAGTGTAAAGATTAAAATTTAGGGGAGACTGAGGCAGGTAGAAATTAGTTTCTCTCTACAAGGAGTATTATATTTTTAGAGGTTTATTAAAAGTTAAGGATTAAAGAAAATACAGGATAAGAAAACACATGTGTCCAGGCCACAGAGAGGCCTAGACACAACCTCACCTACATTATGAAAAGAGCCACGTCTGCCCCAAAATGGAAGTCCAAAAAGCCAAAAGCTTTTGCAATCAGGTTAAATGCCTTCTTGATCTTGGCCCAGGTGAGATTACAAAGCATTCTGGGGAAGTGGAGCAAAGAATTGTGGGGATTGAAGTCCAGAGTTCAAGTCCAATTTTACAAGAGTCTGCTTTGGGGGTGACAACATCGCTAGGAAAAGTGGGGAGTCTCAACTCCTTGGTGCTTCCTATCACAATAGGAGGCACTAGGGGTGACCATGTCGCTAGGAAAGGGGGAGTCTCAACTCCCTGGTGCCGAGGCACTGGGGCGACCAAGTTGCTATGAAAGAGATACAGTGAAGCAAGAGAGTAAGAGGAGAGGAGGGGAAGAGAGAGAAAGTAAAAGTGAAAGTAAGAGAGCTAGTAGGAGTGAGCTAGTATAGGGCTAGAGAGAGTTTTGCACTAGTTCCCCCAGTATTTATTGAAGATTTTTAGGAATGTGGATCAACGAATACGTAACATGACATAGGTTTTAACATTGATTGAATTGACAATGACAAGATCAAAGAGGTGGAGATTAATCCAACCCGTGCTTTGCAAAAGAGTGAAGTTCCAGCAGGGGCAGCATGGGGGAGCTAATTTAACCATGCTTTGCAAATGAGTATAGTCCCAGCCGAGGCAGCATGGCCCCCACCAAGGCCCAGCCCATGAATTTGCCCATCCTTTGCTAGTGCCTAGGCCTGTCCCTTTCCATACAATGACCATCAAGAGTTCTGACCATGTGTCTGGTAACACAATATATCAATGCCAACATGCCTGGTATGCTACAGGAATGAAGATGAAAACTGTGATTGAGGTACTAAAAACTCCTTGAGAAAAGGAGGAGGAATGACCTAGAGGCAGGTAGATAATTTTTATAAGGAACTACACCAAATGAAACATATAGATATCATATAAACAGATAGAGTAGAGCTCCAAGGAGAATAAGTTGCTTTGTGATGGTAGCAAAGGGACTCTCTGGAAATGTCATCGAAAAGTAAAGAAGATGCCAGTTCCTCCTCTGGTTCATAGCATGAAAGAAGCAGCATCCAATTCCTGAAAATAGGGTCAGGGATTCAGAGACAACATGGAGGTGAGTGTGGCAGTGTATGGCAAAACTATTGCCTATGTCCTTCTACATTTCAGTGAATAATCTTCATGAACTCATAAACTTTTCATAATTGACCCTAGATTTTAAATAACTAGAGGAAGAAGAGGGATCCCCTTCACTGAAGGAAATCTACATCTATCAAAGATCCATTACTTGCAAGGTCCCAAAGGCAATGGATGTCTGTGCTTTCAGAACTCGAGATTAGTTGAATGTTTATTCTACATCCAGAGTATCTTCTTGCCATCTTAAGGTGATGCTATAGGGTTGGTGTTGAGCATGAGTGCAGTTTGGTTTAAGGAACTTGACCACTAATTATTTACTTACTCAGAACTACCCACCACCTGCAGCTGTCACTGATATATCCAGTTTTCCTGTATTTGGAGAGATTGGCTGTGGAAGGTTACAGAGCTATTTCTACACTGAGTTGTTCATTCATCATAGGATCCTGGAGGATGAAACACCCAATCTGCTGACTCTCCTCTAATCCTGTGGAATACTAATTACTAGCTCCTGATTCCTATGATTCTTAATCATCTTTTTCTGAAGATGAAAATCTCTTCTCCCTCCTACCTTGTCCTGTATTCTCATCCTAGTCACCTTAGTCATGCCCCTTCATTATTCAGTTTTTCCTTTGACCTCTGTATTACACATCCTAGAGACATCTATGTTACTATTAATGAGCTCCCTTTTATCCTTTATTTACTTTCATTACCCTATTTTCCATCTCCTGATGAAATGGTAACCTGGCACTGGACAGAGGACACTCCACCAGAAATCTCCTGTGTGACAAGGAAATCACTTTAAAAGACTGATATATATTAATTTAAGGTCGCCAAGGAATTTAGCTATGTAATTCCTAAATGAAAACTCAAGTCAGCAGTCAACCTTTTATGGAGTTTAATTACAAACAGGATGAAGAAAGGTATTAGAGATAGAGAGAGAGAGGGAGAGAGAAAGGGGAGAGAAGGGAATAGGGCTTAAATACCCCTTCTGTTTAGGCTGGGCCAAAAGGCCCAAGCCCTTAGATAGCTGGGGCAAAGAAAGGAGATCAGTCCCTATTACTCACGTGACCAAAATGGAGAAACAGTCTCAGGGGCCTCCACCTCCAGCTTCCTTCAGAGCCGACTCTCAAAGCACCACCTCTCCCAGCCAAAACCTCTCCAACCAAACCCCCTCAGTCCTCAGACCCCTCTATCTTTAAGCAAACCATCCAAGTTCCCTCCCCTCAGTTCTCACATCTACCAATCACTGTCCATGTCTTCCCTGTGCCAATGGTGGCTCTACCTTAACCCAGGACCGCCCAGAGGTCTGTGGCTTTGCACATGTATGTTGAAGGTCATATTCTCAAATAATTTTAAATCTTGATCCTTTGCTACAGCCCTTCCTAAATCCTGTTACCCTGAGTAGGGTAGAGATTGGAGTAATTAAATTTTGATCTATGCTGCAGCCCTTCCTAAATCCTGTTAGGATTGAGTAGGGTGGAGATTGTAATTTCCAAGACCTGGTTCTGTCATTCCAAGTATCTCTATTGTATCAATTCTAAAATCAATCATGACTCAAAGACATTCCTGTTCTATGCTTAAACATAGGTCAAAGCCCTTTCCATTGTTCAGCAAAAGGTTTCTGTCCTAAAGTAATCTTAAGAAGGGAGGAGGAGGAACCTCCCATGCCAATGGGGTTCACATTCCAATAGAGATCCCACTATCAATAGGAAATTTTTCAAGTATGAAATTTCCCAATGGTGAAATTTCCAACATTAATAAGTCTAAGAAATTTTAAGGTTTACACCTGCCAAAGAGGCATTCATTCAATAATATCTAATAAACACCTCAATTTAATAAAATATAAACTCCTCTGGTGTTAAAATATCTTCCAATCTAGCTCCTTTCTTCATTTCTAGTCTTCCAGACATCAGACCTCTCTACATAGTATATGACTTAGCCATACGGGGGTATGCATATTCTTCCATATGCATGACAAAGCTTCATCTGCTATCTAGATCCATGACTTTTGTCCAGCTCCAAGAATGTCCCATGAATGCTTTCCCTTCCCCAATTCCACCTCATAGAAGCCCTATTCTCCATCAACACCCAGCATAAACATCAGCTTTAACATGAAGCCTTTCCTCCTAACACTCTCACTCCCTAAACTACTTAGTACTTATTTTGTATTCATTTTACAAAAACTGACATATGTTATCCATGTTATCTTATACTTTAGAATGTCATTTCCTTGATGCAGGATCTGATCACCTCTGTCTTTGTATCTCTGGAATTCAGCACATATGAGGTGCTTAATAGGCTTATTGATTAGTTGATGAGCTTTTTCTAGTTTTTAATGGATGTTCTTGCCAGTCTCTGTTTGTAATACTATGAATGATCCTAATTCGAATGGACACTTTTTTCATTGACCACCAGAATCCTTTCCCTTTTACAGGGTGAATGATTCCCATTTCTATTCTAATTCATTTTCTTCCCCAGAGATAACTCCTTAAAACCCAAAGCAACTTTAAAAAAGCTTCATTGACACTAAAAAAAAAAACATCAATTTCACAGTAATTCCCTACCATAAAAGAATCTTCCCTTGTAACAAAAAGTCTATGTTAATTAAAATAAATTAATACATTACTCATGTTTTTTGTCATATATTCTATATACGCCACCTGTACTACTTCCCTACCAAAAGGAGAAAGATATGTTTCAATATCAGTCCTCTAGAGTCAAGATAATTCATTGTTTTGACTTGAATCCCCTCATGTCATGTAATGTTATTTTCCTTTTCATTACTGTGGCCACTTAATGTATTTTTTTTTTGGCCCTGTATTCTTTATCCTCATTTCACACAAATCTTTCCAAGTTTCTCTGAAGCCTTCATACTCATTTCTTCTAATAGAGCAATACTTTTCCATTCCATTTATATGCCACAATTTGTTCAGGTATCCCCCAGTCATTGAGTATCCAATTGTCTGTTAAATAGACTCTTTATTTCACCACATCTTAGCCCTGTGGTATTATGTTCATCTTCCTCTTATTAGTAGGACTTCCCATCACTTCCTCCACTTCCCAACATCACTACACTGACTGGGAAACAAACTCAGTTCAGATATTTGAGAGGCAGCTGTCTTAACCACTGGACCACAATGGGTCCACAGCATCAGCCAACAAATTTCATGTGGGTGGTTGTTAGTAATACTGTTGGGATGTGTTCAGTTCAGAGATAGTGGCCAGGTTTGCCTGGAGGACAGAGAAAGCAGAGTATGTAACTTATTTATGAATGGTTTTCTTCCTCAGGGCAGATAGTCATAGGGGAATTCCCATGACCTCCAAAGGGTCATAAGGTTTACATCCAAGAGCTTTGGAAGGCAGGCAGGCAAGCAGACAGACAGACAGGAAAAGACAGAGACAGAGAGTGGGGGGGGAAGGGGGGAAAAGAGAGAGAGAGAGAGAGAGAGAGAGAGAGAGAGAGAGAGAGAGAGAGAGAGAGAGAGAGAGAGGGAGGAAGGGAGGGAGGAAGGGAGGGAGGGAGGGAGGGAGGGAGGAAAGGAGGGAGAAAGAGAGGGAGGGAGAAAGGGGGAGTATTATCAAATGATGGGGTTCATTTAAATCTCTTAGCTGTGTGACTCTGGGCAAGTCACTCAATCTCAGTTGCCTAGAGTTTACCACTATTCTGTTTAAGAGTTTATAGAAGGTAAGGGTTAAATATTCTGTAGTGATTAATATTTTTTTGTTGTTGTTTAGTCATTTCCAGTAATCTGATTCTTCATGACTGCATTTGGGGATTCTCTTCGTAAAGATACTGGATTAGTTTGCCATTTCCTTCTCCAGCTCCTTTTAAAGATAAATGTTATAGTTGCTGCTTTTATGACAAGAGTGTGTACAACTACTGGTTCTCTGGCAATTGACACATTTTTACAATATGATATTAAAAGGATTAAATTATAATCAAGCCAATATCTAATCAAAGCACATTCAGGCCTTCTTCAGTGTTTAAGGGTTAAGGTGCTGCTTTCCAAACAAAGTTAAGAGCCTAGAAAAGAGTAAATGCAGTCACTGGTGACAGAAAAATAGTGAACATCAAAGAGAGGATGATCTTATGGACCCAAAAGTTGATAAATACATAAAGAATAAATGACAGAAACCAGTTCATCATCAGTTTATCAAACACTCATGTGCCAGTTAGTTCCATAATAATAGGAAGAAGAAGAAGAAGAAGAAGAAGAAGAAGAAGAAGAAGAAGAAGAAGAAGAAGAAGAAGAAGAAGAAGAAGAAGAAGAAGAAGAAGAAGAAGAAGAAGAAGAAGAAGAAGAAGAAGAAGAAGAAGAAGGAGGAGGAGGAGGAGGAGGAGGAGGAGGAGGAGGAGGAGGAGGAGGAGGAGGAGGAGGAGGAGGAGGAGGAGGAGGAGGAGGAGGAGGAGGAGGAGGAGGAGGAGGAGGAGGAGGAGGAGGAGGAGGAGGAGGAGGAGGAGGAGGAGGAGGAGGAGGAGGAGGAGGAGGAGGAGGAGGAGGAGGAGGAGGAGGAGGAGGAGGAGGAGGAGGAGGAGGAGGAGGAGGAGGAGGAGGAGGAGGAGGAGGAGGAGGAGGAGGAGGAGGAGGAGGAGGAGGAGGAGGAGGAGGAGGAGGAGGAGGAGGAGGAGGAGGAGGAGGAGGAGGAGGAGGAGGAGGAGGAGGAGGAGGAGGAGGAGAGAAGAAGAAGAAGAAGAAGAAGAAGAAGAAGAAGAAGAAGAAGAAGAAGAAGAAGAAGAAGAAGAAGAAGAAGAAGAAGAAGAAGAAGAAGAAGAAGAAGAAGAAGAAGAAGAAGAAGAAGAAGGAGAAGAATTTTTTTAGGGCTTTAAGGTTTGCAAAGTGCCTTATATTTTTATATCAGCACAGGACAAATGTTTTACCAACCATTCCACACCCAAAATATTTCCCCCATTTAGTCTCTATTTAATAGTTGAAATTTCCCTAATTTTAATTGCATTCTTTGAGGTTAATAAAAATGTCCAGATGTTGATATGCCTGATAACAGTAATTCATTGTGTATAAATGAAGATTTTGAACTTTTGACTTCATTCCCCAGAAGTCCTTAGTATTTCCCAAAATTTCCTATACTCTCTCCTGTGTCTCCATGTTGGCAAGATCACATTATTGGTATTTAACTGGTGGTAACTGCTCCCATGCCCTTTTTTTTTGGCATGCAGCTAGTAGTAATGGTGGTAAGGTAGGGATTTTGAAAATGGCTAACCAGGCATGGGCATGTGGTTTTTATTTTGTTTTCTCTTTATTCCTTGATTTCTAATGATCATTTAATAAATCTCCTAAAATATAATGATTTTACTATTTGAGATCTAATTTTAATTTTTACAATTTAGTCATTATGTGTTATTAACACCTTGGTGACATCTTACCTTCATGTTGACCCAAATGATTTCCATATCTTCTCTGACTTCTGCCTCCTGCAAAAGAGAATTCTTGAAGCTGGCAAAGACTCTTGGGTAACTTGAAAAACTAGTTGGAGAATTGTGATATAGGGAGTGAAAGATATAGACAATAGCTGAGTTCTACTAGAGTTAGAATAGAAAGATAACCAGAATCAGTTCTGGTCATCAAGAATCTCACAGACCCAGAAAGGCAGCATGAAGGTACTGGCTATCTGTTCATGGGTAATGAAGAAGAGATATAAGGTAGAGAAAGAATGCTAAGAGAAGACGTGGGAAAAAGTCCAATAGTTGACTCCATGGATATTTATCTATCTATATGTTGTTACTATGGGATTTTTAAGGGAAAGAAACAAGAGGTAAACATCTAAATATTTTTAGTTTATTAATAGGGAAATGGGATAGGAATGAGGGTAACAAAGAGAAGGGAAATTTCTAAATCTTATCTCCCAAATGAATAACTATCCTATTAGCTAACTTCCTAAGTTAAATAAGTTAAGTCCCACATTAACAGTATCTCACAAAGCTGAGTCCAAGAGAGGCCAAAGTCCAAAAGGAAAGATAACAGCTCCCAGCCAAGTAGATGAATCTTCCTTATACTCTCCAGTTCAGCTGACCTGAAGTCTGGTTGAAGTAGTCCCTCTCCACAGCTGATGTCTTCCAAGGACCAGTGGTATCTTTGTAGTTGAAATGGTAGCTACCATCCACAGTTACTTCTGCTCCAAAAGGGAAACTGTTGTCAGTTGGGACAAACATCCCCCAACCTCGTTGCTTGAAATCTTGACCCAGGGTCCCATGTGATTCTGTGTCACATGTCTCTGTAAATCAAAATGCAGTCTTTTCTCTTCCTTAATATAGTCACCCCTTTGCACAAAGCCTAAATTCTGTTGAAAACACTATTTTGGCATTTGGGCCAAACCTAAAATACTTACCAATTATCTGAACTAAGATACCACCCCAAAAATAACAAGCAACCTATCTTAATCTAACTAACTAATTTAATCTCAACTATCTTAATCTAACTAATACTAACCTATTCTAGGGAATTTGATGAGGAAAAAGGAAAAGGAATTAAATAATGAACAGGTACAAATGTCAAACAGAAACAAAAGCAAAACAAGCAAATAACATCAAAACAAAAGATGAACAACTTCAATGCAAACATCAAACTCAAAATGCTATTATCAGCTAATACAGAACATTGTACTACTATTGTAGTATATTAACATCAAACTTAGAGAAAAAATTTGTTTTGAAAATTACAATAAACACAACATTGCATGTTTTACACTAAAAATCAAACCAACATTAAACTCACTTATGCAAATACATGTAACAATAGGTAACAATAGATATAAGTGAGCCATGTATATAATTTACACATATATACATATAGTACATAAATACAATATATACATGTATGCTATACATATGCACATATATACTTATATACTTCATATTTATATATTACTTATATGTTACACACATGCATATACTTACACTATAATACAATTTATTTACAATCCTAACTATTATACATGCTATTTACATATATTGACATATGTACTTACAATTTTTTTATATGTGATGTCATGTGTTTTTTGAATTGTGTAATATTTGTGGTACAAATCAATATCTAATTTTCTTATCTTATCTACTTAATCCTACCTAACTAATCCCTATCATCAAAATTCTTCTAACTAGATTTTTATACTTAAACTAAATCTAACTATGTTTTGTTAGTAACTAACTTATCTATAGCTAATTATAACAATTTTAGTACCCTAACTATACATTGTTTCACTCATTTAAGTAGTTATTCAATATAACCTAACCATGTTTATGTTTTGTGTTTATGTTTTGTTATGTTGTTACTTTTGCTATGTTATGTTGTTTTGCTAGTGTAATGTCAGTGTTGATATTATGTTAGTGTTATGTTACTGTTGCATGCAATATATACTTACTACTACTTCGGATCTTTCATTCTCTTCTCATATTCTCTTGCTTGAAGAATTCTTCTGCAATTCCATAGTAGTAAATATATTTGTGTTTGTGTGTGAATAAGTGCTATGTTATTTTGTGCTACAATACATTACCCCAAAGTATTAATTCATTAGTTAATTAATACTGTAATCTTCTTCATTGCAAATTTCCCAAAGACTTTAAATTTAGAAGTTTCAGTCTTTTAACAATGTCCATTAATTCCTGAATTCTCCTCTTCATCTGCATTGTCCTCTTCCACTGGAATGGTCCTCTCCTTACTGATATTTTTGACTACAGACTCAATTTGACTGATGATTCTAACTTTCTACAATCTCTTCTTCATTTTCTTCCTCAATGATTTGTACATTTTCATTATTAATACCACATGCTAATTTTATATATGAACAATGATACCATGAATCTCTACCCAAAACTTTTACTGAAGATAGAGAAACTAACACAACAATGTAAGGACCTAACCAACTCTCTTGTGTTGCTGATGTTTTAGCAGAATTTTTGACATATACCATATCTCCTGGTTTGTAATTATGGAGAGAATAATCCAAAGGACAAGTTTGAATTAATACTCTCATATCATGTAATTCTTTTAGTCTCTGTTGTAAAGCACTTAAGCAAGTTGACAGTCTCCTCCTAAGACAGATGTATAGATTATCTTACAAGTTTTTGCCTGTAGTAGAGCATGTCCAAAGAGCATTTCATAGGATGATATATGTAAATCTGCTCTTCGTCTCATATGTAGGTGAAACAAGCTATGGGAAGAATATCTGGCCATTTGAGATGAGTTTCAGCACAGATCTTCCCCACCATAGTCTTGAGTTCCCTATTTACAAGCTCCACCTGACCTGAACTTTGTGGATGATAAGGAACATGATGTTTTGCTGTTATTCCTAGATTCTCATAGACTCTTTTCAGGATGTCTTGGGTGAAATGAGATCCCTTATCAGAGTCTATGATTAGTGGTACTCCAAATCTAGGTATAATTTCCTTAATCAACACTTTTACCACAAAGCTAGTTGTATTTGGATTTGATGGAAAAGCTTCAGGTAATTTTTGTCAATCTGTCAACAATTATCAAGCAAAACTTGTATCTTCCAGCTGTTGGCATGCTGATGTAATCATTTTTCAAACTCTCAAATGAACAGTATGCTAAAGGTCTATCACTTAAACCTTTCTGTCTGAATACCCCTTGATTGAATTTTTGGCAAACAGAATAGCTTGAGCAGATCTTATTTGAGCAGTACTTATTCCAGGAATTACCCATTGTCTCTTTACAGTGTCAATTACAGCTTGAGTGCCAAAATGACCTTTCATGTGGATGGCTTAACACAAATAGGTATACACGGGTTTTTTGGTAACAGCAGTTTTCCAGTATCTGCAATCCATATGCCATGTTCTTTTCTTGCTCCAAACTTCTCCTTCCATTTTTGTATTTCTGAGTCTATATAAGCTTTTTCTAGATCATCAGGTTCTAAAGTTGATAAGTTCATGACCTACACTGGAGCATTTTTAGCAGCAAATTTTGCAGTTACATCAGCTCTATGATTTCTTTTAGAGACTGAATCCCTGCCATAAATGTGACTTCTATAATGGATTACAGCTAGCATCCAACAACTCAGTTATTATTTCTGCATGAGCAATTGATTTTCCTGATAAATAATAATAAATTATTATTTAATAAAACCTCTTTGTTTCCAGATCTCTTCTATAACATGACAAACAGAAAAAGCATAATGATAGTCTGTATAAATATTTGTGCTTTTACCATCAGCCCGAAGACATGCTTGCTTTGTAGCAACCAACTCTGCACCTTGAGCACTAAGGTTACTAGGTAATGATCCATACCACAGTGTCTCAAATTCTGTGACAACTGAAGCACCTGTACATTGAATTCCATTACACAAATATGAAGAACCATGTGTGAATAAAACCAAGTCTGAATTTTCAATTGGAATGTCTTTTAAATCCATCCTAAGCATATCCATGAGATCTACTACTTCTACACATTCATGTAATGGTTCACTGTTCTTTGTCAAATCAGGAAGAAGTGTAGCTGGGTTTAATATACTATACCTCCTCAACTCGATGTTTTCACTACCTAGAAATATAATTTCATACTTAGATATTTGTTGGTCTGAATATGCTTGAGTACAAAATTTCCTCATTAGTGCTTCTATTTGATGTGAACAGTATATAGTCAATGAACATCCCAAAACTAAATCTGATGACTTCTGGACTAACACAGCTGCAGCTGCTATACCCCTTAGACAAGGAACTATATAAGCAGCAATCAGATTTAGCTGACAACTATAGTATACAATTGGACGATAACTGTGTCCTAAAGTCTGTCAGTACACCAGAAGCAATTCCTTTGGTATCATTCACTAACAATTGAAAAGATTTAGTATAGTCTGGGATTCCATGGGTTGGTGCAGATAAAATTGCTTCCTTAAGCTTACTTAAGGCTTGCAGATGTCCAGGTTTGAATTTCAGAGGTTCTGGTTCTGTATTCCTGGTTAGATCTGTTAAACATTTAGTAATTTAATATAATGTCTATATATCTGTATCTATATCTTTATAAAATACATAAAGCAGACCTCTCTTCGTAGAAATACCTAGGATCCATACAGCATCCTAATGTTTGCAAAGCACTTTCCATATGTTGTCTCACTTGTTCCTCACAAAGATCCTGTGCTATTATTATCCCCAATTCACAGATGAAGAAACTGAGCCTGAGAAAGGTTAAATAACTAGCCCAGGGTCATTGAACTAAGACATATCTGGGGTAGGGTTTGAACCCATTTTTTCCTGGTTCCAAATACAGCACTCTGTCTACTATACCACCTAGTTAGTTAATATCCCAGGACTATCTGAACTTCACCTGGAAATGAAATAAGGAATTTAGGGTTCTAGGAAGAGCCATCTAGTCTATTCTTAGGAGTATGTGAAAACTTTACTAGGTATGGACAGCCTGGTAGCACAGTAGATAGAGAGCCAGGTCTAGAGATGGGAAGTCCTGAGTCCAAATCTGACCTCAGACACTTCTTAGCTGTGTGACCCTGGGCAAGTAATTTAGCCCCCATTGTCTAGTCTCTGCCCCCTTCTGTCTTAGAAGTGATGCTTAGACAGAAGGTAATAGTTAAAAAAAATTTTTACTAAGTGCCTGAAGATGATCTGATAATAACCCAGGAGCAACGTTGTTGAGTCAACCTTACAGAGTTTCAAAATGGACTACAGAGTTAAGCAAGAAATAAGACACTTCTAATAAGCCATGTGCTTTCATTGAGAGTCCTGTGAAGATGTCTCACAAGGAAAGGCCCAATACTCTGTCCTTCACGTACACCAGCAAGCCAAATTATTTCCCTTTTGCTTAACTCAGCCCAGGCCAATGTTTCTTCCATGCCTATTTGGAGCCTCTGTGGTTGGAACCTTCCCCTGATGCCTCATCATGGAATGAGGGGGACACTAGTTTCTCAAAGGTTCTCTCTGGGAAGCAAAATCTCTGCCAAGCTGGAGGGACTCTGAATGCCACCTGAGCATCCATCCTAAGACCCAGCCTTCAGTAGCTTATATATTCCCTGCCACATAGCCAGGTGGAGTCAGAGCCCAAGACCATCTCCTAGTTGATGCAGGGACCACTATCTGTATCTGTGAATGGAGATGAAAGTCTGGGCTTTATTCACTCACTAAAAGACCACAGGACCTCCGATGCCCAGAGGTGGAAGGAACCTTAGTGATATCTAGTCCAGCTCTTTTGTTTTAGATGAGGAAACTGAAACCTAGAGACTCAGAATAACTTGCCCAATATTACACATATAGTAAGAGGCAGAAGTGGGGTCAGAGAACTCCAAACCTCAGTCTCCCTTCCACTACATCATGCTACTTCTTCTCACGAGACTGATTTCATATAGAACCTGGAGAATCATTCATTTCATAATTAAACATAAAAGAAAGTATTTTACATGCTTCAGTGTTCATTTTTATCTTCAATCTTTAAAAGGATAGTAACAGCTTCAAATACTATCCTAGTTGTGTGACCCTGGACAAGTCACTTAAGCCTAACTCAAAATGCTCTCCTGCCTTAAAATCAATATATAGTATTGATTCTAAAAAAGAACATAAGGGTTTAAAAAGAAAAATATAGTAACAAAGAGAGAAAAAGAAGTGACTGGGGGAAGATACACTCTACTACAATAACAATAATAGACTAACATTTATCTAGTACCTACTATGTGCCAGCCACTATGCTAGGCACTTTGCAAATTTATTTATTTTATCCTTGCAACAACCCTGGCTGGTAGGTGCTGTTATTATCCCCAGTTTTTAGATGAGCAAACTAAGGCAAACAGAGGTGAAGTGATCAAACTGGTGAGACCACAAAGTTTATTATTGGACATTTATTTTTTCCCAAGAACAAAAAATCATGGCATCTTGTCAGGTCCAGGTCTTGGCCTTGTGATCCTACTGTCTATTGAGCTTGCATAAAATGGAAACAACTATATTTTGAGTCAAGCGTGTCATTCATACAGATCCCCACAGGCCTACCAAAGTACAATTTCACAGCCCAGCCCAGCCCTCCCCTCGAGAAGGTGGGTGGCTGAAAAGTCCCCCAAGAAGAACCTTGTCAAACTTAGTAGTAGGGGAAGGGAGAAGGGTCAGGAAGGAAAGGAAGGAACATTGGATCAGCTGTAAAGTATCATGAAACTATTTTTTTAATCAGTGTAGCAGTACAAAAAATGACTGACAGGGCTATCTTTGGAGCCAGGGGAAAAAAAGGCATGCCTGTTGGCTTTTTTATTGCTTTTGACGGCTCACAGGCAGCATGGGGGGAGATGTGTTATTTACAGTGGGTGTGATGTGCCAAATCTCATTCCCCCTTGGAAACAAAAATGTGCTTGGAGAAAATGGCACTTGGAGACAGGCAGCTTGGAAGAATTTGAATCACTGCCCCAGGCAGCCACTTGGAAAATAAGACTCAGGGAAAGGGGCATGGGAGTTGGGTTTCCTTCCAAAGAACAGCTCCTGATAACACTCTTTAGGGAAGATGCAGTGAACCCTAAGAAACATGGCCCAACTTCACCAGCTGTACCCAAAGGGAATGCCAAGCTCCAGCCATCTAAGATTTTCTCATCAGATATGCCCAAGAGTTAGGCTCTGAGGGAGCAAACGTAGCGTGTCCAGGCAGTTTAATTTATACTTGTGTCTTCTTGTGAGAAAAAAGAGAAAACAGTGAGGGCTGAGAGAAGGAGAGGGAGTGTGGTTGGGACCATGATTTCATCAATGTAAGGAAGTCCTGATGTAGAAACATCTCCTTGCAATTCAAATCAGCAACTTCTCAGCAACTTAGAGTCCTAATAGGGTTATAAAGTGGAGATAAATCTCCCTTTCTGCAGCTTCCAACCAGGTCCTCTACCTCTGCTCTCTGGTGCCAGATAGAACATAGCTAAACTCTGTTTGCCTTAATCCTCTGGAGAAGGAAATGGCAAACCACTCTAGTATCTTTGCTAAGAAAACCCCATATGACAACTCTGAAGGACTTATGACAAAGGATGCTCTCCACCTCCAAAGAAAGAATTGATGGAGTCAGAATGCAGATCAAAGAATATGATTTTTCACTTTCGTTTATTTGGATCTAAGGTCAGATTTGCCTGACTTTCATCCAATGAGCCACCTAACTGCCCCAAAGAGAAGGAAGGAAGAGAAAAAAATAAAAGAAAATCCCATAAAGGGTTGAGAAGAGTTAGATATGCCTGAACTCTTCTACATGAAAGCTTTTCAAATAGCAAAAGAAAACTACCATCTTTCTTTACAGCATCTCTTTCTCAGGCAAAGCATCCTCAGTTTCATCTAAGTGATACTTTTATTCCAGTCTCCAGTCACTTCATCATACTTGCTACACTCTTCTGTAACCCTATCAGTTTTTCAGCATATTCCATAAAATAGAGCCCTAAGAACCAAAGAAAAAAAATTTAAAGATTCTTCTGCTATCATTGAAGGCAGAGTATAATGTGATTCTTACCCCACTGCTCCTGGACATTTTGTTTTTGTTGTTCAATAGTGTTCAACTCTTTGTGGCCTGATGGATTTTGTCTATGGGATTTTCTTGGCAAAGACACTAGAGTGGTTTGCCATTTCCTTCTCCAGTATGCCCTTCTTTTTTACAGATTGGGAACCAAGACAAATGGGGTTAAGTGACTAGCCCAGGGCCACACAACTAGGAAGCATTTGGTGTTATGGGGTTAGAATTCAGAAGAAAGATTGCCCACTCCTTTCTACTTTCTCCTCTGCATCCAATAAGCTGCCAGACCTCTGCCTCTATGTCATTTGACAACCACAACAATTCAGGTTTTCATTGCCACTTAGAATATTATAATAGTTTCCCAAGTGTTGTTGTGCTTGTTTCTAGTCTCTCTAATCCACCCTCCACATAGTTACCAAGATCATCTTAAGATACAGGCCTGACTATATTTTGATTACTTCCATGATCAAAAACCTTCAATAGATCCCAATCACCTTTAGAAATTATAATCAGCTATTAATTAATATTAAAAATAATAAATCCCCTATTCATTACCATAATAATTAATTGCCAATTAATTACTAGTACCAATTTCCTAGTAACTACTTTTAATAATGATTAATTGCCTATTAATTAATTATAATTACCTACAAGCAATCATGAGTTTCTTAGCTTGACAAGGAGGGCCTCTGGCCCCCACTTTACCTATCTTCCCAAATTATTATTGGATGCAGAGGAGAAAGAATGGAAAGGGGTGGGCTGGAGCTGAAGTTTATTCCAAGGTTTAAACTTGGGTGACTGGAAGGAGAGTCTTACACTCAAGAGAAATAGGGAAACTTGAAGAAGGGGATTTGATTAAAGTTGAGTCCAGTCACCTTTGACAGTTTTGAACCCAGGTCCTTCTGATTTCATGCTTGCTATTCTATCCATTATGCTAGCTAGCTGCCTTTATCCATTTTCTTTAAAGTGAAGTAAAAGGAGAATAAGAAACTCTAGAAGTAAAAGAGATAAATAAGGGTCAAGAATGAGTTCAGTACAGTTTGAAGTGCGGGAGATGTCAAATCAAAGGATTTGGATTTGAATTACAGAAGCTAAATGGCACAATGGATGGAGTAGTGGTCCTGGAGGCAAATGGACCTGAGTTCCAATCCAGCCTCAGACACTTACTAGCTTTGTGACCCTGGTCACTTAATCTTCATCTATCTTACATTCTTCAACTGTAAAATGGGGATAAACAATAGGGCCTACCCTCCCAGGGTTCTTGTAAAGCTGAAATGAGATAACTTTTGTAAAGCACCTGGTACATAATACAGTTTTTTAAAGTCCTTACCTTCCATTTTATAATCAGTACTGTATATTGATTCTAAAGCAGAAGAGAGCTAAGGGCTAGGCAATGAGAATTAAATGACTTGAGCAGTCACACAGACAGGAAGTGTCTGAGGTCAAATTTGAACCCAGGACCTCCCACCTCAAACCACTGATCCACCTAGCTGTCTCCCATGTAACAGACTCTTAATTAATGGTTATCTTCCTCCTTCTACTCCCCTCCCCACCATTTGATCTTTGGGAAAGACATTTCTCCTCTCTGTAGCTCAGTTCCCTAATCTGCCAAAGACTAGATGTCTCTAAGGAGCTTCCCATAAATCTAATGCACATTCAAAAGGTGTTCTCTTTACCTTGTGACTTCCATGCTATTTACTGTACATGGTGATCGTTTTCAAGTTAAAATAAAGGTCTGACATGTTTTTCCTGACCAAGATGTGTGGTAAGTGTCTGCAACCTCCCTGCCACTGACATAAATCCAACTCATGAGGGCAACTCATGACTGACCTCTTTGATGAAACCTTTGACTCCTTCAGGTAAGCCGGTCGGTCCCTCCTTTTTGTCTTTTGAAAAATCCCCTCTGCACGTAGAGCTAACACCACAGAGTTTATTTAGCACTTAAACGTTCTCTTTGCTTCCTATATGTTAGGACCTTCAAAAATTGTCTCTACTGGATTGTCGATTCCTTGAAGGCAAAGACTTCAAATATTATGCCTCTTTAACATCCTCAATAGCATTGAGCCAATGTTGGAGGCAAAATATTGCATTCAAAGTAGGTTTTTTAATTACCTAAAGAAAATCCAGACAATTATAAATGCCAAATGACGATGCAGGATGGGGAAAAGGTCAGATTCAAAGGATTAAAGGCTAGAGAGGTAACCTTTTTTTAAAATTAGATATTGTCCTAAGAGAAATCTTTCTTTTCTGATGCAGCCAGGTGCTTAGTGGAAAGGGAGCTGGTTTGGAATTCAGATACTTGTTAGTTCTGTGACTCTGGACAAGTCACTTGGCTTCTGTCTGTCTCAGTTTCCTCATCTGTAAAAATGAGGATAATAATAGCTCCTACTTCTCAGTTATTGTGGGGATCAAATGAGATATTAATTGTAAAGTGTTTAGTACAGTCCCTGGCAATAGTAAGTATTGTAGAAATGTTAGCGATTATTATTACTTAGCCTCTGACTACCTCAGCCTCGGTTTCCTTAGTGGTAAAAATAAGAATAATAATAGCCCCTATTTTCCAGCTGTTGTGGGGATCAAATGAGACATTAATTGTAAATACTTAGTACAGTGCCTGGCACATAGTAAGTGCTGCAGAAATGTTAGCTATTATCATTACTTAGCCTCTAACTACCTCAGCCTCAGTTTCCTAAAATGGGGGCAAGCCCAAGGTGGCTGTGAGGATAAAATTAGATAATATTTGTGAATTAATTTTATAAACGTTAAAACATATTTTATGTACTACTTCAATGCTACTATGATTATTATTATAATAAATGTTAATGACTCTGTGATATGGAAGAATCTAAATGAAAAATGAAATCCATCAATCAAAGTGGTTTCATCTCATTCTTATAATTTAGCTATGTGATTATGTTCACATTGTAGACTAACTTGGTTTACTCACTGTTTCTGAAACTCAGTATTCCATTTCCTTCTCTCCCTGTGTTTCCAAAGTTCTAGAATATTTCCACATGCTTAGGATATTGTCCCTCTTTACCTCTGTCTGTTAGAATCTCTTGTATCTTTCAAGGTTCAGCTCATATTTCATATCCTAGGGGAAGCCTTTGCTGTTCCCCCTAATTGTCAGAAATCTTTCCCTCCTTAAATTATTGTATACATTATAAACTTACCAGTGTCCATGTCCCTCCCCCACAAACAGTAGAGAGTAAGCTCCTTGAGAGCAGGGACAATTTTGTTTTGCCTTTGTATTATCAGTACCTAGCACAGTAACATGGCCATAATAGTAGTTTAATAAATAAAAAGAGGGATTAGATTGGATTGAACAAGTGACTCAGCACCTATGTTTCCTCATCTCATGAAGCGATGATCTCTAAGGTCCTTTCCAACTGTAAATCCTATTATCCTAAAATCTCACAAGCACAAAATGGAAACAAATGCATTTTCTGTGTTTTTGACAACTTCTAAGAGTTTCAGGGAGGAAACAAGTAGGTCATTCCCCAATTATAGAACCACTGATTCATACTAAATATCATTTCCTCCACACATTATTGGATTAATGTAGCACTTATTAAATTGAAATTACTGATTCTGCTCTATGATACAATGTTTGAACTGAGTTTGAATCCTAGTTTTGCAAGCAGAAAAGGAAAAGAGAGGAAAGGAAAGGAGAGAAAGAAAAAGAAACGCTGACAATGTTTAGTACATTCTAGTTCTGAATCTATAATAAACTCATAATAATGATGACATTTAGCAATTCTAGACCAAGACTCCTCATATTCCAACTTTCTCTATTAACTGGATTTTAGTCTCCAAATGCAGGTCTTAAACACTATAGCAAGCTAAAACAAGCCTCAAGATCACTTGTGTTATATCACACAAATCAAAGTTTCTCATACTCTGCAGAGTATTAATGTTTCATTATTCTCACCCTTTGGTTTTTAGTGCCATAAGAAACCCAGAGACATGACGAACTGCATGATTCAAAAAAAAGGGCAAAAGAATGAGAGGTGCCAAATTTGTAAATTTTGGTGTCTCTTGGTGCCATTGGCTAAATCCAGTTTTCCCGTGGTAGAATGAGGAAGACAACCTAAATTATCTTTTTTTCCTCTTCCTTTCAGATCTGGCATGAGCTTTAACTTGAAGCACAGGCTGCTTCTTCATGAACTCTGGGTGATATCCTGTGAAAAAGAGGAAGAAGAAAAGCAAAAAGAAGGGAATGGAGACTCTGAGTTCAGACCTAAACCAGGAACTTCTCTCATCTTCATCTGGCCCACTGGCAACTGCATTGCTGGGTTTTGGTGAGTTGCCATAAAGTCAGTTGCACATGTACAACACATAATCCCTCAGAAAGAGACAACACCCAAATGTATCTTGTTATCCTTATTTTAGCAAACAGGATGTGAAAACCCTTCTCAGAGAATCAACACTGGATCCTCTTTATTGTCATTAGCAAATAAAAACTCAGTAACACCTTCATGACTCTTCCTAAATTGCATCCACCTAGGTTAACAGTTAGGGTTTCAGAAAAGCAGATTATTACTATGATAAGAAGTAGAAACAAGATGCTGACTTTAATAAGAAACCACACACACAAAAAGATTATTTTAACCTTTTTACCTCTTTAAAGTACCTAGATCAGTGATGGTGAACCTTTTAGAGACTAAGTGCTATGCCTGCCCTCCACCACATGCTGGGTACCCCCCACCCCACATTAACCCATGCAGGAGAGGGAGAAAGTGCTTCCACTGGGCTGCTGGACTGGGGGGTGGGTGAAGTGAGGAATGTCCTCAGCTAGTGTAGAGAGAGGGAAGGGAGTGGCCGAAGCACTCTGCTCCCCACCAGCTCTGCCACCTGTGAGCTGCTCACCTTACCTCCTGTGTGCTCCCATTGGGCTGCTGGGCAGAAGGGCAGGGGATGTGAAAAAATGTCATCAGGCATGGTGGAGAGGGAGAAGGGAGCAGCTCTGCCCAAGGCCCTCTACCTTTCTAGTAATTAACTTAGGTGGCAGTGGAGGGCTATAAAGATATGTATACATAGATATATATGAACATAATTTTAACCATTTTCAATGAAAATCTTTCTAAAATGTACTACATACTTCCTGGCTTTCTTCTTTTTTAAAAACCTTTACCTTCCATCTTAGAATCAATACTATGTATTGGTTCTAAGGCAGAAGAGTGGTTAGGGCTAGGCAATGGGGTTAAATGACTTGCCTAGGGTCACCCTAACATTCTTAGATTTAATATATTTTTAACTTTTTCTTACTATGAGCATAAAAATTATTACACTGTGCTGCAAAAATAGTAATATATAACATTTAATATTATATAAATATAATAACATATTTTAAGGTTTGTGGAGAGCTTCATATATATATACTCTTGTTAACTGTCCATAACTGCCCTAGGAGATATTATTATTTCTTTTTTTTTTTAAATAAAACCCTTACCTTCTGTCTTGGAGTCAATACTGTATATTGACTCCAAGGCAGAAGAGTGGTAAGGGCTAGACAATGGGGGTCAAGTGACTTGCCCAGGGTCACACAGCTAGGAAGTGTCTGAGGTCAGATTTGAACCTAGGACCTCCCATCTCTAGGCCTGGCTCTTAATCCACTGAGCTACCCAGCTGCCCCCATTATTATTTCTTAACGTCATTTACAAATGTAGAAAGTAAGACTTAGAGAAGCTTAAGGGGCTCATTATATGGTCAAACAACTAGTATCATAGTACTGCAATTAGACCCAAAACCAGAGCAAGATAGTAAATGTGAATGGACCTCTGATACTTTAAAGAAATGGGCCAAAATTGGGCTATGCCAAGATCTGTTATTTAAAAATTTTTAACAAATAAGTATTAGCTAAATACTGAAGCATTGTATGAAGAAATATTCTGAGGAAATTAGACCCTGGGAGGGTTAATGTGACCACAGGCCGATTTAGGTTTTGTGCAGGAAATGGTTGGCATTGTGTCACCTTCCTTTCCCTCCTGTAACAGTTAAGAAAAACAACATTGGTTTTATCCTTAAAATAGATAAATATGTCCTACTAAACTTCACAAGACCAGCAAAGTATTTAATTAAAAAAAAGCAGGATTCAGCTTCATTTTCATGTTATCTCATTGTATAGGAAGGAACTGAGAGCATTTTTTTATCCACTCATTTTTAGAGGCTAATTTCCTTCAGTTGGTCTCTTAACATTCTGATTTCTGGTAATCCCAGAGGTCCTTAAACCTAGTGATCAGATCCTGAATTTCCCAAAAGAGGGATCTTTCCTACTTGTAAGTAGGTTTTGCTCACTAATATGGGAAATCCCACTCTCGTAAAGAGATCCTGTGACCAGGTTCTCCTCCATTCACACTCAGGTCTCATGAGTCATAGAACTAGGCTTATGTCCTTGTGACTGCTTCTTCCTCTTCAAGCCATTAAAGACATTGGATCATTATCTCCTCATAATGATCTTTTCTTTGTCTACTCTAATGCAACCAGCAGGTAACCTAAAAGAACAGCTTATCAGTTGTTGGTATAGATAGGTAAGCCTAATAATTTTCTGGCAGTTTCCATGGAAAAAATGAAAAGAATAAGACATAAGACAGACAAGATAGACAGACATACAGATAGAGGGGGGAGAGCGAAAGGGAGAGAGAGAGAGAGAGAGAGAGAGAGAGAGAGAGAGAGAGAGAGAGAGAGAGAGAGAGAGAGAGAGAGAGAGAGAGAGAGAGAGAGAGAAAGATTGATAAAGTGCTTACTATGTGTGAGGCCTTGAATTAAGTTCTAAAGGATACAAAATAAGATAATAGATGGTCCTTATTTTCCAGAAGCTTCATTCTAATACAGGAATACAAAACACAAAAGGGACAATAGTAGTAGCAGAAGAGTTAGAAGGAGATAGAGAGTGCACCACACATCTAGTTCTTCTCATGATATGGAGGCTCCAGGAAGGTTATCACGAATGATTGAGTTTGATCTCAGGGTAGAGGGAAGTTTTAGACTGAGAAACTCAAAAACAAAAGGAAAACACATGATATTTCTCTGTCCTCTGAAAAACAAATTCAGTAACCTGGATGTTGATGCCATTCACAAAAAAAAAAAAAGACAAAATGTGTGTGGGGCGGTGTGTGCCTCTTTACAAATATCCAATATATAAAATTCCAATTTATAGAATAGTTACAGTTCAGGTTAGCTCTTCCTTTCATAAACACATTCTTCACAGAATTTAGTTTTTGAAAGAGATGTCATAGCAAACATCTAGTCCAACTTATACATGAAAAAGAATCCATTACAAAATTAATAGACAAGTAGGAATTAAGTCTCTACCTGAATATCTCCAATGATGGGGAACCATAACATCCCAAAGCAAACCATTCTGCCTTTAGAGAGCACTGATCATTTGGAAGTTTTTCATGAAATCAAGCCTAAATTAATCTTTTTTCAAATTCTGCCCATTGCTCTTGGTTCTGCTCTCTGGAGTCAAACTTAATATATCTATTCCCTCTTCCAAAGGATAATCCTTCAAAATCTTGGATAGAATTATCACATCCCTCTGAGTGTCCTACCCTGGGCTTAACACCCCTAGTTCCTTTAGCCAATCCTTATATGGCATGTCGTCAAGGTCCTTCACCCTCTGGTTCCCATACCTCTGGAGCAGTGATTCTCAAATTTGGTTCAAGGAATCCTAGTACTTCCCAAAACTCTTTTAGTGGACCTTTGAAGTCCAAACTATTTTCACAGTGATATGAGGATATTTAAATTTTTAATACAGTAAATTGTTGTTCACTCATTTTTCGGTCATGTCCAACTCTGAGTAATCCTATTTGGGATTTTCTTAGCAAAGATATTGGAGTTATTTTTCATTTCCTTTGTCAGATCATTTTCCAGATGAGGAAATTGAGGCAAATAGGTTTAGGTGACCTGCCCAGGGTCACACAGCTAATATGTGTCTCCAGCTGGATCTGAACTCAGGTCTTCCTGACTCCAGGCTTAATGCTCTATCCATGGTATTACCAAACAGCCCGAATATGGCAAATACCAACAGATATGATCCACATAGGCACAATTATTTGGTTTAGGAAGTCCTCACTAATTAGAGAATGAAGGGATCCTGAAACCAAAAATTTGAGATCATAATCTCAAGCTTATTGATGTCCTCTCCAAATTATAGTGCCCAAAGAATTAGAAACTAAGGGAGTGTCCATCAGTTGGGAAATGGCTGAACAGATTATGTATACTTATATGATGGTGATGGAATACTATTGTGCTATAAGATGATAAAGAAAATTATTTCAAAAAGAGCTGGAAAGACTAACATGATACAGAGTGATCTGTACTGATACAGAGTGAAATAAGGAGAACCAGAAGAACATTGTACACAGTAACAGCAATATTGTAGAATGATAACTATGAAAGACTTAGGTACTCTCAGCAATACAGTGATCCAAGACAGCTTCTGAAGGACTTTTGACAAAGAATGCTATCCATCTCCAGAGAAAGAACTGTTGGAGTTGAAATGCAATTCAAAGCATATGATTTTTCACCTTAGGTTATTTGGGTTTTTATTTTGGGGTTTTGGTTTTATGTGATTATTCCCTTACAAAAATGAACAAGATGAATATAGGTTTTGCATGATAATCCATGTATAATCCAGATCAAATTACATACTATCTCTAGGATGGGGGAGGGAAGAGAAGAAGAGAGATAATATGGATCAGAAAACTTATGTGGAAAATCATTACATGCAATTGGTAAAATAAAATATCATTATATGCCAAATTATAGTGCCCAGAACTGAAAACTATACTCCAGATATTATTTTAACTAGGACAGAGTAAAACGTGCTTCTCATGAGGTAGCCCACAATCACACTACCTTGTTTGATCGTCACATTCCAAGTCGGCTGCTTTCTCCACTGGCCAATTAAAACCTGTAGATCTTATTTCAAGAAAGTACAGTCTAACCAAGCCTTCTCAACCTTATACTTGCAGAGTTGTTTTTGAAAGCAAATGAAAAACTTCCCATAACATTGACATTTATCTGTACTGAATTCCAGCTTATTAGAGTCAGTCTAATATTCTAGACTGTCAAGACTTTTTTCATCTGTTGATTGGATGAGTATCCCAGGTTTGCCTTTACCCAAGACAGTGATAAAATTTTAAACGGTACAAGACGAAGCATAGACTCCTAGAACACTCTATGACCTACTGCCAAATTCACATTGAAATATTCACAGCTAATCTTTTGCGCATGACTATTCAACCATTCTGAATCCACCTAGGTATATTATCATTTAGCTCACTTCTCTTCATCTTATTTCATATTCATTCTTATTTCACTTTCATTAAATATAAAATGCTTTGCTAAATAACCCAAGGAAACTTCATCTATAGTATTATCTTGACCTATCAGTCTAGTAGCAATTTTACTAAAAGAAAAAATAGTCTACCAGTTTATGTACCTGAAAAAAAGGAAGTTTGACTAGCATGGCATTCTTTTTTTGTTTGTTTGTTTGTTTCCTCTTAGTGTCACTTTTTTTTAAAAAAATTCATTTAATTAGATGATTTAGAATAATTTTCCATGGTTACAACTCATGTTCCTTCCCTTCCCTCCCCTCACCCCCTCCCATACATGATACATAATTCCCCTGGATTTAACATGTGCCATCAATCAAGACCCATTTCCTTATTATTAGTATTTGCACTAGGGTGATCTTTTAGAGTCCACTTTCCCAGTCATAGCCCCACTGACCCATGTGATCAAGTGGTTGCTTTTCTTCTGTATTTCTTTTCCCACAGTTCTTCCTCTGGATGTGGATAGCATTCTTTCTCATATGTCCCTCCAAATAGTTCTGGATCATTGCATTTCTACTAGTAGAGAAGTCCATTACATTTGAATTTACCACAGTGTATCAGTCTCTGTGTACAATGTTCTCCTGCTTCTGCCCCTTTCACTCTGCATCAATTCCTGGAGGTCGTTCCATTTCACATTGAGTTCCTCCAATTTATTATTCCTTTGAACACAATAGTATTCCATCACCAGCAGATATCACAATTTGTTCAGCCATTCCCCAATTGAAGGACATCCCCTCATTTTCCAATTTTTGGCCACCACAAAGAGCTCAGCTATGAATATTCTTGTACAAGTCTTTTTCCTTATTATCTCTTTGGGGTACAAACAGTGCTATGGCTGGGTCAAATGGCAGACAGTCTTTTAGTGCCCTTTGGGCATAGTTCCAAATTGCCTTCCAGAATGGCTGGATCAATTCACAGCTCCACCAGCAATGCATTAATGTTCTAACTTTGCCACATCCACTCCAACATTCATTACTTTCCTTTGCTGTCATGTTGGCCAATCTACTAGCATGACATTCTTAATGAAGTCTTTTCTTTTTCTTTTTTCTTTTAATAATAATTATTTACAAGTGCCTCAGTCCCAACCTCTCCTCCCCACATCATAGAAGGCATCATCCAGGAGACATACATACATACATACATATATATATATATATAATATTCATCATGTTTCCATTTTCAGGTCATTCTTCAGAGGTAACATTTATAAGTTATTCTTCAAGTATTAAGTCTGTAGCTGTTTATAATATTTTCTTGGTTCTACTCATTTCACTGTTAATTATCCCACATAGTTCTTTCCAAGTTTTTTTAAATTAACTTGTTCATCCTTTCTTATAGTGAAGTAGTATTCCATCACAATCATATCACAATTGGTTTAGCTATTCTTTAATTGATGGACAGTCCTTCAATTTCTTTGCCAACACAAAGAGAGCCACTGTAAATATTTTTGAATAGAGAGATTCTTTTCCTTTTTCCATGATCTCCTTAAGAAACAGACCCAGCAATGGTATTTCTGGATTTAAGGGTATGTGCTATTTTATAACTCTATGAGTGTAATTTCAAATTGCTCTCCAAAATGGTTGGATCAGTTCACAGCACAACCAATAGTGGATTAGTAATATCTCCATTTTCTCACATTCTGTCCAACATTTGTCATTTTATCCTTTTACCAATCTGACCAATGTGAGATAACATCTCAGAATTGTTTTAGTTTGCATTCCTCTAATCAGAAATGATTTAAAGAATTTTTATATGCCTATATATGGTTTTCTCATCCAAAAACTGTCTATTCATATCTTTTGCCCACTTATCAACTGGAGGATGGCTCTTATTCTTATAAATTTGACAAGGTTCTGTATATATTTTAGACAGGTGACTGCTATCTGAGAGATTGTCTATAATCATTTCTCCCCAGTTTTCTGCTGCCCCTTTTTTATATCTTCACTAACCATCTCTTTGGAATGGGAACCCATCTCTCTGGAAAGAGAAGTTTACAAATGTAGAGTTTATGGGTTTTATTTTCTTCCTTTTTTTTGAAAATTAGAAATCAATCCTCTTCTTTCCTCCAATATAGTCTTTAAAAAAAAAGAAAGAAAGAAAAACTCTCACCTTCTATCTTAGAATCAATACTAAGTATTGCTTCCAAGGCAGAAGAGTGGTAAGGGCTAGGCAACTGGGGTTAAGTGACTTGCCCAGAATCACACAGAAAGTATCTGAGATCAAATTTGAACCCAGAACTTCACATCTCTGGGCCTGGATTTCTATCCACTGAATCACTTTCCTGATCCTTGCCCCACTCCCCCACCCTAGTCTAGTCTTAAAAAAACAATAGCACTACTTTTTTTTATTATTCTCAGCTTTCAACATCAACCTCAGGTGAGAGAGCTTTAGCACTCTTGACATTACTTTTGTAGGGTAATACTATGCTTTTATATTCATCTTCTGTTGTCTGGCCTTGCTTCCATCTTCTGTACACATCTTTTTAAAATCTGGGGGATGCTGAATTTTCTGTGCAACCACATTACTCTCCTTAGAAAACTTCCATTTATGTTCTTTAGTACGATTATTTCCCTTCATGTCTTCCTAAGTTCATTCTGAAGAATTCCTCATTCCTCCTGAGCTGACAACTTTTCTTGTAGAATTTGATTCATGGGAAAGTTTTGAAATTTCCTCTCCCAAAATGGAGGTTGTATGTCAGACAATCCTCTCCTCTCTTAAAAGCTCTAGGAAGGAGTAGGTCACTTCTTGTCAAGGTTTCCATCATTTCTGCCCCAGAAACTAGTGACTCCTTGCTACTGATAATAATATGGAGAATGGAAACTATTATTAAGACAAATTTAGAAGTTATTCAATCTGATTATGACAGCAAGAAAGAACTTGGACATCTGGGCAACTAATGCCTCCCCTCACTGTATACCATCAGGCTTGTATTTTTCCTGCAGTCATCCTCCACTTCCTTTCTTTCTGGGTATACTCTCATAATGATCAAAAACAAACAAACAAAAAAAAACAGCACTTCTATTTTTCCCTCCACTAATCTTCATCCAAATGCTTCCTACCATGTTTTCCCCACTCCCTCTGGATTCTCAATTTCCTTCTATACATAATGATAAGCAAGCACTACCACTACCATCACTTTAACCAGTCTGTTCCTTTTGAACAAAGTGCACATGTTTAGAATGACTTTATTAGTCATGGGTTCTGTCTACTAAGTCCCAGTGATGCCTGTGAGGTAAATTTGCCTCTTGTCATTATGACTTCTAATTTATCTTGCTTATTGCTTAACTTTGGAGCATTTTACATATAGACATTTTACTGCTGACTCCTTTCTTGGATTTTTCTCTCCTCTGAACTTTCAGCTGTCATTTTTCTGCCTTAGATACCCTCCATGTCAGTTGTTCTCAAGCAATATGCTTCAGGTTTCGGTAGGTATAAAACTTTGATCTTCAGTTTCTTGCTGAAGTTTTGATCATCTTTGGTAATATTTTCGAGATTCTTTTTGGCAGTATCATATGTGAATACATGAATCATCAAAAGTGGGTAGTAGTCGTTCATTTCATAAATTTTCCTTAAAATAATCATCTCCCTTGGTTTTCAGAATCTCATTAAAAAAAAAAATTTAGACAAACATTTCAATAGCATAAAGTCAAGTTATATCTGAACTCAAATGATCTTTTGGCTTTTTTCAATGTAATAAACTTCCCCTACAATGTAGAGTCCAACTATTAGTTGATAAGTCTTAGTGACTCACCTGAGGCTTGTTATATAGAAATTATCTGACTTGCCTGGGGTTACATAACTATTAAGTACCAGAAGCACAATTTGATCCTCGAACTTCTTGGATCTAAGCCCCATACACCATCCACCATGCCACACTGCCTCAGGCTCAGCTAGACTGGTTCTCAAATAACCATACTGGTATTAAGTTTGATGAATGGACATACAGCTAGAGAAGGAGAAAGACTGAAGACAATAACTAAAAACCAAGATACAGGGTGGCTAAAAAAAGTCTAATTCTTGGGGATGTAGACTCTAAATGATCACCCTAGTGCAATTAGCAATAATATGGAACTAGGTCTTGATCAATGACACAAGTAAAACCCGGTGGAATTGTGCATCAGCTGGGGGAGAGGGGAAGGAAAAAACATGAATCATGTAACCATGAAAAAATATTCTAAATTAATTAAAATTTTTCAATTTGATAAATAAACAAATAAAGATAAAAAAGCCTAATTCTAGAACACAGCCAAGGACAAAACCAGATGATTGACCAAAACAGAAATAATAGAAGACTTGGAATCTGTCAAGTGTCTGTTCCAAAAATGGAAATAAGCAGTTACCTGTGTTAGTATCAAAGTCAGGGTTAATTAGATCAAACCAGGCAAAATAAGCAAGGAAATGAGTATGGAAGGGCTAATGTTGAAGCAACTTTTCCACCATCTTGTGTTACATTGGACCATTTCCTTTTGTTGTCTAAGGGACTCTCAAAAGTCTTCTCTAGCACCAAAATTCTAAATAGGTACAATTATGACTTTTGCATGTCTACCAGGATAAAAGGAAGCATAATTAATAGATACTTAGTGAAATTTAAGTAATGTTAGTAGCTAATCTTTTGAGACCTGTTTTTTCCTCTGTTGTGTAGATAATCCATTTGTTTGGTTGTCTCAATTTTCTGGCTAATTGTGTTAATGAAGACCAGGACTATTCCAAAAGTGCTCTGCAAACAATATAGAAGAATATAAAGTTGTGAGTTATCAATATAGTCATTATCAGTCTTATTATTAATAAGTTTGAAGGTCAATAGGGCATAGAAGGGTAGAGAGTCAGTCTTGGAAAACAGAAGATTTGGGTTCAATTCCTGCCTCTGACATATTGGCTATATGATCCTGGGCAGGTCACAACCTCTGTCTGGGCCCTAGGCAGCACTTGAAAATTGGAAGTCATAGAACAGATAGACTTATATTGGTACTCTGAGTTTTATCATAAATGCCAAAACAATGAAATCATAAGTCCAGTTAAAAAAAATAAAGTCTTGAAGAAAAAAGATTGATACAATCTTTTAAAAGTTATGTTTGAATGATCAACAGTTTACCTCAGCTACAGAAGAGATCTATTTCTCCTAGTCATTTAGCTATTTATCATACTGCCACCCACTTGTGCTATTACTGTAGAGAATCTTCCCATTTCTCCTTTAAAGCCCATGTTTAACTGAGTCAGAATGAGCTGTTCAGTCACTGTCATTTACATCATTTAATATCAGCACAGCTGGAGGTAGGATTTTTTCTGGCAAATTATTTTTATCTACCTTTGAAATAAGAATTTGTGAACAAATTATCATTTTAATTCTCATTTTTTAAAGAAGACATTAAAATATAGCAATCTGATGTTTTAGTTGATCATAGCTTTACTGAAACTCCTACTTTTATCTCACTGTTCTTATAATTATTTTCAGTCAAAGTTTCTTTTCATATTTTGTTTTTTAATAAATAAATTCTGTTGATAAGGAGCTGTTTAGTGGCCTTTGATATGTTTTTTAAAATATGCCTTTCCCATTTTAAAAGAAAATGGTGACCTTATTTTTCACTCTGTAAGTTCTGTACTCAAAGACTAAATACTAAAATTTTGAAGGGAAAAAATATTTTATTTTATTTTTAAATAATATTTTCCATATATCATGTAAAAACAATTTTTAAAACAATTTGCTTTTTAAAAAAAGTTTTGAATTCCAAATTCTCTCTCTTTTGTTGACCTCCCTCTTTCCTTCCCTCCCTCCTTGGTCTCCCCCCCCTCCCTGAGATGATAAGCAATATGATTTTACATGTGTCATCATGTAAAATATTTTTCAATATTGGTTGCTTTATGGAAGAGTTCTCAAAAGAAAAAAATGAATAAAGACAATAAAATGTAGTATGTTTTGGTATGCATTTAGATTCCAGTTCTTTTTTGGAGGGCAGGCGGCATTTTTCATCATGAGTCTCTGGAATTTTCTTAGATTATTGTATTGTTGGCAATAACTAGGTCATTAACTAGTCCATCAAGAAATATTGCTTTCCCTGTGTACAGTGTTCTTCTGGTTTTGTTTACTTCACTTTGCACCAGTTTATGTAAATCTTTCCAGATTCTCCTGAAATCATCTTGCTTGTCATTTCTTATAGCATAATAATATCCTATAATTATCATATACCCAGCTTGTTCAACCATTCCCCAACTAATGGGGAATTTCCAATTTCCTCAATTTCCAATTCTTTGTAACCACAAAAAAATATTTTTGCTCAAATAGGTCCTTTTCTCTTTTTAAAAATATTTTTTGGATACAGAAGTAGGATTGTCATGGATAGATCAAAGAGTATGCACAGTTTTAGAGTCTAGAACATAGTTCCCAATTGCTCTCCAGAATGGTTGGATCAGATTGCAACCAAGAGTATATTAGTGTCCCAATTTTCTTGCATCCCTTCAAATGTTTATTATTTTCCTTTTCTGTCATATTAGCAAATCTGATTGGAATGAGGTAGTACTTCAAAGTTGTTTTAATTTGCATTTCTCTAATCCATTGTTTTTGGAGCATTTTTTCATATGACTATAAATGGTTTTGATTTCTTCATCTAAAAACTACTGTTCATACCTTTGACCATTTATCAAATGGATAATGTCTTATTTTATAAATCTGACTTTGTTCTCTATATATTTTATAAATAAGTCCTTTATCAGAGATATTTGCTGCAAAAAAAAAATTCCCCCCTTCCAGCTTTCTGCTTTCCTTCTAATGTTTTGGTTGCATTTGTTCTGTTTATATAAAACCTTTTTAATTTTCTATAACCAAAATTATCCATTTCACATTTTATAATGCTTTTTATCTCTTGTTTGGTCCTACAGTTTTCCCTTATCCATAGATCCTGCAAATAGACAATTCTATGTTCCTCTAATTTGTTTATGTCATCACTCTTTATGATTAGAACAGGCATCCATTTTGACCTTAATTTGGTATATGATATGAGATATTGGTCTATTCCCAGTCTCTGCTGTACCACTTTCCAAGTTTCCTAGCAGTCTTTGTCAGTGAATTCTTATCCCCAAAAGTTTAATTTGCTGACTTATCAGACAAACTAAATTAGTATGGTCAGTTATTACTAGGTTTTGTGTACCTAATCTATTCCACTGAAATACCACTCTATTTCTTAGCCAGTACCAGATTGCTTTGATGATTATTGGTTTGTAATACTTCTAGGCCACCTTCCCACATGCTTTTTTTCCTCCATTGATTCCATTGACATTCCATTTTATCCTTCCAGATGGCTTTTGTTATTATTTTTTCTAGCTCTATAAGATAATTTTTAGACAATATGATTGGCATGGCACTGAATAAGCAGTTTAGTTTAGGTAAAATTTTCATTTTTATTATATTTGTTTGACATATCCATGAGCAAATTATGTTGTTCTAATTGTTCAGATATGACTTTATTTGTGTGAAAAGTGTCTTGTAATTAAGTTCATACATTTCCTGGGTTTGTTTTGGCAGGTAGACTATCAAGTATTATTATCTACTGTTAATTTAAGTGAAATTTCTTTGCCTATCTCTTGTTGCTGGATTTTGTTGGTAATATATAGATATGCTGATGGCTTTTGTGGATTTACATTATATCTTGCAACTTCATTAAAATTGTTATTTCAACTAAATTCTTGTTGATTTTCCAGGATTCACTAAGTATACCATCATATATCATCTGCAAAGAATGATAATTTTGTTTCTTTATTGCCTATTCTAACTCAGTTTCTTTTTCTTCTCTTTTTGCAATAGCTAATATTTCTCATGCAATATTAAATAATAGTACTGATGAGGGGCATTCTTGCTTCACTCCTGATCTTATTGGGAAGACTTCTAGCTAATCCACATTACACATAATGTTTACTGATGGTTTTAGATAGAAACTATTTATCATTTTAAGGAAAGTTCCATTTATTCCCATGCTTTGTATTTAATAGAAATGGGTGTTGTATTTTGTCAAAAACTCACCAAAGGAGTCTCAGTTATAAGTTTCAGAAGAAGGCACTAATTCATTTTTAATAAGAATAACATTCCTTCTGAAGTTATCAAAAATTTCTGATTTATATTTTTTAATTTGAAGTATATATTTCAGCATCTTAAATAATTCCTGGAATATAGTAAGTACATAATAACCAAGAGTGGAAAATAGATAAAGAAACAAATGTCAACATGATCCATCTCCATTTACTATGGAATTTTAACAGTATAAAGTTGACATCACTATAAAGAGGCCAAAAAGATGAAAAGCTACCTCCTACAGAAATATTCTATCTATTAAATAGCTCTAATCTATGTTTCTCGGACTCCTCAATTGTAACATAGCAATAATAATAATAAAGCACCTACTTCACAGGGTGGTTGGGAGAATCAAATGAGATAATTTTTGTTAAGACTTTAGTGCCATGTTTGGCATATAGAGAGCACTTAATAAGTGTTTGTTTCTTTCCCTTCCTATTCTCTTCTTGTGATCCTGTGATGCTTGCCAAGGAAAGACATATAGGAGCCAGGGAAATATTCAGGCTAGAATATTAATTCATTTGTGAAGTCTTATGTAGTCATGTGGGAGAAGATTATGCTCAGTAATATCTCATAGAACAGCAAAAAGAAGAATTAAAATAATTTTCCAAAAAGCATGAAATGACACCAAATTAATACAAATCATCCTAAAAGCATCAAAGCTTAAATCTATAAGAAAGACAAAAAAAGTGAAATCCAAAATCTATGTCAAGAGTTCTATAACAAACTTTTTTCCATCAATGATAGAGAAACCACACTTGAAATCTAACATTTCAATCCTTAAGGTATTGCATGAGATATAAAAAATGGTCCTAAAAAAACAAAGTAAGTAAGGAAAGGGTAAGGGTAATTGTTGGTAAGAGTCATTGTTTATGACCAAGTATATATGAGGGAAAGCTTTGCTAGAGACAATATATTTTTGAGGATAGTAAGGAATCTAGTTTTAAGATGTTTGAAAGAAAGGAGAAATACCAAATAGAAAAAAAATTACTGACTCTATTCTTCTTCACCAAAAAGATACCACTAATTACCAACCCATATAATTCTCTTTTTTATAAAATATTTCTGTCAATAATTTACATGCACATGGAGGGCATGCTCAATAAATATGGCAGGCTTTCATGAAATATACATGTTTGTTTATTTGGTTGGTTTTTCATCTGAATGTTCTGGCCAGTTGTTTTTGTGAAGACCATTACTGTTCCAAAGTGCTTTACATATCCACATCCAGAGAAAGAATTGTGGGAGGAGAAATGCAGAAGAAAGACAAATGACTTATCAAGTAGTTCTCTGGGTATCTGATTGGGGGTTAAGGTTTTAAAAGATCACTCTGTTACAAATATGAGTAATTATGGAAATAATTTTTGAGCAATAATGCATGTATAACTTGTGGAATTCCTTGTCAGCTCCGGGAGTGGGGAGGGAAGAGAGGAGTGAGTGAATATGAATCATGTAAGCATGGAAAAAATATTCTAAATCAATAAATAAAATTTAAAATTAAAAAATGCTCTTCAAACATTAAAGGATGATATACCTTTGAATTAACATTATCATGATTACAAATGGTATTATTAATAAATAAAGGTATGTGTATGTTTGTATGGGCAGCTAGGTGGTACAGTATTTAGAGGGTCAGGCCTGGAGTCCAAAAGACTCATTTTCTTGAGTTCAAATTTGGCCTCAAACACTTACTAGCCATGTGACCCTGAACAAATCACTTAACCCTGTTTGCCTCAGTTTCCTCATCTGCAAAATGAGTTAGAAAAGCAAACAGCAAACCACTCAAGTATCTTTGCCAAGAAAATCCCAAATGGGATTCCAGAGGTATAGACACAACTAAAATGACCACACAACAACAATATATAATTAATCATGTAACAGACCTCATATTTGTAGTTGCAAGATTGAGAGAATTATAAAATATCACTCTGCTTATTTTTATAGACTGCAAAAATACATTTTATTAAATTAATCAAGATGTAGCCTTCAAGGATCTTCTTAAGTAAGGTGTCTTCCATGATGCCATAAAGATTATATGAATTCATGACAGAGGAAACCACGGAGATAACTCTATCTAGTGACCTTTAGATCACATCAAATGAAAGGGAAATATTTGATTAGTTCCAGTGTTTGTCATTGTCATGGATGTCATGGATGTCAAGTCATGGATGGATGTCATGGATGATGTCCAAAGTGATATACAAATCAAAGAAATATTCCCTAGAAATGAGGAGTTCCTCCAGTTGTTCCTTTTATAGATGATGTGATTGCATCAAGTCCTGGAATATTGCATCACCTTCAAAATGGATTCATAACATTCAAAAAGGCTTGATCCAACTATCCGTACAGAAATAAATATAGAAACAACTGGATGAAGAATGGCTTTTGTCCAGACTGTGAAATGCAATTGGATGAAAAATGCAGAGAGATGATCAATCAGTCAATAAGCATTTAAAAATGCCTATTATTTGCTCTGAACTGGGCTAAGCACAGGATACAAAGAGAGGCAAGAAACAGTCTCTATTATCAAAGAACTCCTAGTTTAATGAAAACAGCTGTGAACAAACAAGCAACATATAGGCTAAATAGGCGATCAACAGAGGGAAAACAACAGCATTAAGGAGTAATCAGGAAAGGTTTCTTTTTTTCTTTACACTTTTTTTCAGTTACATGTAGAAACCATTTTTGACAATAGTTTTCTGACATTTTAGAATTCTGATTTTCTCCCTCTCCCCCAGGCAGTAAACAGTTTTATATAGGCTTTACTCATACTTTCATGCAACATATACTTCCATATTTCTCATGTCATAGAAGACACATAACACACATACAATAAAAATCTCAATCTCCAACAGTTTCTTCTTTGATTGTGAATACCATTTTCACAGGAAAGGTTTCTTTCTTTTTTAACCCTTACCTTCTGTCTTGGAATCAGTATTGTGTATTGGTTCCTAAGCAGAAGAATGGTAAGGGCTAGGCAATGGGAGTTAAGTGACTTGCCCAAGGTCACACAGCTAGGTAGAGGCCAGATTTGAGGCCAGATTTGAACCTAGGACCTCCTGTCTCTAGGCCTGGCTCTCAATCCACTGAGCTACCCAGCTGCCCCCAGGAAAGGCTTCTTATCGAAGGTGGGATTCCAGTTGAAATTTGAAAGAAGCCAAGAAGCTGGGATAAAGGAGAGAATTTCAGGCATAGAGAAACAATCATTGAAAATAACTGGGGGATAGGAAGGTGGCTCAGTAGATTGAAAGCCAGGTCTTGAGATGAGAGGTCCTGGGTTCAAATCTGGCCTCAGATACTACCTAGTTGTATGATGCACCCCCACACACCTCCCAGAAGATTGAGTAGGCTCTTTGTGGGACATTTACAAAAGGAAAAAGACCAAGGTCACACAAGATGAGAAGGCACAGTTGGGTTGATATCCATGCCATGTATGGAATGCCAACATTGATGAAATCATAAATCTATTGGCACATATACTGCATCTTTCATCCTGTTTTCAAGAAGGAATTTTCCTGGACCCCTTCAAAGAGATCCTGAAAAGCTCCTTTGAAGAAAACTAGGAGCCATGTATTTCTTTGAACAAAGAGGGGGGGGGAGGCTCCTGAATTCCATTCACACCAAAAGAACATACTCCAGGCACAAGGAGGAGAATTCAATTCATTATCAAGTAATGGATTTGGTTCTCCTCTCCATACCAAGGCTAGGACTACCAAAATATGGTTTCAGAAGAAGGGGAAGCACCAGGTTTTTTTATATCTCTCTATTGACCCTCTGGGCTTCTTTCCAGAGGTAGAAGTTGGTAATTGCTTAAAGTTACAGAATGGCTAGTTGTGCATACTTTTGATTCATAGGTGCTTCCTAGAAGGGTGTGGAAATTCTGGTAAGGAAGACCCCAGAAAATTCAGAAGCTCTTGGGTTGCTAAACTTGGGCATGGCCTTAAAGATCATCTAGTCAAATTCCATGATTTAATTGACGAGGAAACTAAGACTCAGAGAAATGATTTTACTAAGGTCAAATAAAAAGTTATCAGTAGAATCAAAACTATAACCCATTGGTCCTAGTTCAGCCCTTTGCATCCAAGAGTACTAAGTTTAATTCCTCTTTTATATGACCATTCATCAAATATTTGAAGACCATAATTTCGTCTCTCCTAAGTATATTCTTCTTTGACCATTAAGGAACTAATATTCTTAAGAGTTTTTGCTCTCTCTTTCTCTGATCACCCCTACATTTAGCATTTTCTTTGGGGATACATGAGTTTCCATGTTGCTGAGTGGTGGTACTGTCCCCAATAATAGTGAGGTGATGATTATTAACTTAGAAATGATGATTGATGATTGAATCCACCAAAATTGGTGAGATCACTAGAAGAAATAGTATACAGGGAAAAGAGAAGAAGGGTCAGAGCAGAACTCTTCTCCTTGGTAACTTCTTTAGGGTTTTCTATGTGTACATAAGAATTCTGAATGGATGACAATGTATACACATCCCATGCCAGTTTCAGAGTAGAATATCGGAATCTTTGTACAAGAAACATTTTCTGAGATGTCATCTTGCCCATTGGCTTTTTGCCTTAAAAATATTTAATCCTATACTGTATAAATTTTTTAAAAGTCACCCACAGAGCTTAAGCACCAAAATCAAAATATATTTCAATATGAATATTTAAAAAGAGGCAGAAGCTGACAACATTAAGGTTTTTCTAAAGAATGTAAGCTAACAACTAACATAATTGTATTATGCCTTGCTTGCGTTTGCCTGACCAGGTCAATGCCTGCTTGAAAAGTAGGCAGTGAGGGTAGATATTCCACTCTGACCTTTTTTGTTGGCATTTCTGGACTTCAAAATACAATGTCAACCTTGTTTCCCTATTTTTTTTAGCCTAAACTTTCATGAAACAAGCTTTCCATACTTTCTTTTGAAATCCTGGCTTATGTCACCCTACAGACAGCAGCACCTTCCTGCTGTGATGGCTTTAGGGTTACCTAGGGAAGGGGATGAGAAGAATTTTCTGCCCAGCCATTGCCTGGTTTCAAGAGAAAGGTGTATTCTGGGTATTTTTGAGAAGTCTGGTGCACTTCTGCATCATTTAGATTGATTTACAAAAAGATGCACGAAGATGCCTAAGTATGTTCTCGAAAACAAATCAAACTAAATTTGTACATTTCCACATGAGCTGGCCATATACATTCTCTGAGAATTATATGTGCACTGGATACCCTCCTCATCTCCTCAGGAATTGACTTTTTTTTTAACCCTTATCTTCCATCTAAGTATCACTATTGTGTATTGGTTCCAAGGCAGAAGAGTATTAAGGACTGTGCAATGGGGGTTAAGTGACTTGTCCAGGGTCACACAGCTAGGAAGTGGCTGAGGCCAGATGTGAACCCAGGACTTCCCATCTCTAGGCTTGGTTTTCGATTCACTGAGCTACCTAGCTGTCCCTGCTTTCTGTCTTAGAATAAATAATAAGTATTGCTTCCAGGGCAGAAGAGTGATAAGGGCTAGGCAATAGGGATTAAGGGACTTGCCCAGGGTCACACAACTAAAATGTGTCTGAAGCCAGATTCCAGGACCTTCCTTCTCTAGAGTTGACTCTCAATCCACTAAGCCATTCAGCTGCCCTTAAGGGGGCAGGAATTAAATACAATAAGCTGCAAAGTCTTTAACCTTAGATTTTTTACTTTAAATGCCCCTGATTCAAAAAAATAGGAACTAAGAGGTTTTACTTTAAGGAAGCAAAACTCAGGTCTGCCTATCAACATTAAGAAAAATTGTAAAATGAGAAGGAAGAAGAGAAAGCCACCAAAAATGTAATTTCCTCACAGACAATTATTTCTGAATAGGAACTTGAGCAATCATTTTAAAATACCCGGGGGGTTTGCCTCAAGTACCCTTGTAAAATGGAGGGAAAGTTAATATCTCAAGTGCATTTTCAGTACATTTTAACCATCAGAAGATGCTGCGGGTGTTGGATGAAAGGGTATTGCAACTATAAGCAATTACATAATATCTCTAGAACATAGAACATTTAGAACATGGGCAGCTAATATCAAACTTTTTTCTTTTTTTTTTTTTTGGCCTTTTAAAAAGAGGTTTCCTTCCTTTTTGCTGCCATTTGGAAACCGTACTTGGATTTTTTTTTTCTAATCTCAACTCAATGCTACTTTTTATATAAAGCTTTTCCTCATCCCCCAGCTGTAATTACCAATTTTTTTCTTTTATATATGCTTATCTGGATACATGTTGTCATTTCCCCCTTTCTCTCCATTAGAATATAAACTTGTTAAAGGCTGACTTTTGTCTTTGTATCCCACAGCATCTGGCTTAAAGTATGGGTTTATGAAATGCTTATTGACTGACTAATAGATTGTAGCTTAACCATGGAGATGATGAATGATCAAAATTAAGGTCATTCAATAAGAGACGATATTTCAAAAAGAGGCAATATGACATAGAAAGAGTACTGAGAAAACCTGGGCTGAAGTTCTAAATCTGATACTTTGTAATCCTAGGCAAGTCCATATTTTGAGACTCAGTTTTATCATCTATAAAGCAGCTAGGTGGTGCAGTGGATAGAGCACCCAGCCTGGAGTCAGGAAGACCCATCTTCCCAAGTTCAAATCTGGCCTCAGATACTTCTTTGCTGTGTAAGCCTGGGCAAGTAATTTAACCCTTTTTGCCTCAGTTTCCTCATCTATAAAATGAGCCAGAGACAAAAATGACAAACCACTCTAGTATCTTTGCCAAGAAAATTCCAAATGGAGTCATGACGAGTCAAACATGACTGAGATGATTGAACAAGAATAACAAAAAGCCATCACATAAAAATAATGCCTGTGAGGGGCAGCTGGGTAGCCCAGTGGATTGAGAGCCAGGCCTAGAGACGGTAGGTCCTAGGTTCAAATCTGGCCTCAAACACTTCCCAGCTATGTGACCCTGGGCAAGTCACTTGACCCCCATTGCCTAGCCCTTACCACTCTTCTGCCTTGGAACCAATACACAGTATTGACTCCAAGATGGAAGGTAAAAACATAGTGCCTATGGGAGTTCATGAGATTACCAAGATGAAATTTGTAGACAGATAAAAAAGAGGTCCCAGGAGAGAGCAAGGGTAGCTCCACAGTTAGGGGCTGGACTTAGATAATGATATATTAAAGAAAACTGAGAAATAAGAGGAGAATATTAATAATTGCTAGCATTTATGTCATTTTAAGATTTATAAAGTACTTTATATAAGTTAATTTATTTGATCCTCACAACAACCCTGGGAGGTCAGTGCTATTATCCCTATTTTATAGATGAGGAAACTGAGGCATAAAGAGGCTAAATGACTGGTTCAAGGTCAACTAGTAAGGGTCTGAAGTAGATTTCAAATTCAAGTCTTTCAGACTCCCAAGTCCTACACTCCATATGCTGTAGTACCTAGCTGCATAATCAAATATCAGTTACTTTGCTTAACCTCTGGTCCTCAGTTTCTTTATCTGTAAACTGGAACTAAATAACCTAACACCAAACCTACCATTTTATAACAAGCAACTCGGTTCTTTTTTTTTTTTTAATAGTTTTTCATTCTTGCTATTTTTGTCCATATTTAATGGCTAGGGCTTGTGTAATAAATGTCAGGTGGCTCTTTGGAATGTGACTTCATCATCTCACTAAGGCATAATATTTTAAAATAGTTCCATAGGGCTTTTACTAAGCAAGAGATTAAATCAGAGCTTCCACATGTCCCAGCCTACACATGGTATCCATGGAATGGTCAGGCTGGTGGGTGGGAGTTATTCTTATAACAGGTACAGAGATACCCCCATTTCTCCTCCCAGAACTCTCGATTTATGAACTACCATGAGTGTGTAGGGAGAGAGGCAAAATGAGGATATTTAGAAGGAGATGGAAAGCAGTTTGTGAAATCTATGGACCAATTCTCAGAAAAATGTTTTAAATAATGGATGGAAATGCTCGATTTTAGTTAGAAGTTAGTGAAAAGGAAGGTTGTATTTTTTCTTCCTATCCATGTTCATGGTTCCCCTGAAATGTATCCATAGACCTCTAGGGGCACGGGGGTCTCTGTGCATCTTAGGTTAAAAATGCTTGATCTAATTACTATTTTCCAAGCTAATGAGATCTTAGCTAAAGAGCTGAGTGTCAGGATTGAAGAATTAAAGAGGAAAAGACCATACATTCTACTAATTCTACTGGTAGGGTACCTTGGCTAGAGAGCAATTGTTTTCTTTCCAAAGTTTTCCTATTCTGTGATAGATTCACCAAAAGCCTTATGTAGTCAGCTTTCATTGGTGTTATTTGTCATGGTGCAAATGGCTAATTAAAACCATTCTTCTGTTGTTATATTCTACCAAGCCAGCCTAACCCTCCTACTTGACACAAACTCTTTCCCTGGAAACTTGGATTTCTGACTGATGAACACTCACTATATCTTGCCCTGACCCAGATCCACCATGATGCCCTTCCCCAACTATCTTTATGCCATGCTCCTAAGGAATATCCTTTCCAGTCTCATCTCCTGCCTTCCAACCCCCAATGCTTTCTATCTTTAGCTCTTTTCACTAGCTTCTAACTAGAGTTTAGCATTTCCATTAATTATTTAAAATATTATTATGAGAAGCAGTCCATAGTTTTCACCAGAGTGCCAAAGGGGCCTATGACACTAAAATGATCAATGCCATTCCCAGAAAGGGCAGAGCAATAAATTGCCTTATGGATCCATTCACATTGCCTATGACTGTTTTGGTGAACCTATGGCATGGGTGCCAGAAGGAGCTGTTCCCTTCCCTCTCTCCATGAGCACCTGAGGACATTTATTACATCACTAACCCCTCTGTTGCCCAATGGGAGTGCTTCCTCCTTTCCCTGTCTGAGGTAAGGAAAGGGACTCACATGCAGCATGAGGCTTATAGTTTGGGCACTCAGTCTCTAAAAGGTTCGCCATCACTGGTGACAATCCTGATCAAAACAACTCTTCCTACTCACTATTCCCCAATAACTACTATCTTTCTTTTTTAATTTTTAAATTTTTTTAGAATATTTTGCCATGGTTACATGATTCATAATCCCCCCTTCACCATTCTCTCCTCCCCCCCCACACACAAAGCCGACAAGCAGTTCCACTGGGTTCTACATGTATCATTGATCAAAACATATTTCTATGTTATTCATATTTGCAATAGAATGATCTTTTAACATCAAAATCCTAATCACATCCCCATCACACTATGTGATCAATCATATAGTTCCCTAATGCATTTCTGGTTCCACAGTTCTTTCTCTGGTTGTGGATAGTGTTCTTTCTCTGCAAGTTCCTCTGGATTGTCCTGGGTCATTGCATTGCTACTGGTAGAAAAGTCTATTATATTGGGTTGTGCCACAATGTATTGGTCTCTGTGTACAATGTTCTCCTGGTTCTGCACCTCTCACTCTGCATCACTTCCTGGAGGTTGTTCCACTTCACATGGAATTCCTCCAGTTTATTATTCCTTTGAGCACAATAGTATTCCATCCCCAACATATACCACAATTTGTTCAGCCATTCCCCAGAGGGCATTCCCTCGTTTTCCAATTCTTGGCCACCACAAAGAGCACAGCTATGAATATTTTTGTACAAGTCTTTTTCCTTATTATCTCTTTGGGGTATAAACCCAGCATCGGTATGTCTGGGTCAAAGGACAGGCATTCATTTAAAGCCCTTTGTGAAATGCTATATTTCTCTATTAGAATGTAAGCTCCTTGAGAGCAGGGATGGTCTTGCTTTTATCCCCAGCCCTTGGTACATTGCTTGGCCCATAGGAAGCACTTAACAACTGCCTTTTTGCTCATTCTACTCTGTTGTCCTGCCCTGTGGACAAGAATAAAGGATATTTATTTGAAGTGATATTTAAGGATTAAGAGGAAAATCAGTGACAAGAAAACTGAATTCTACTAACAGGTGGAGGATTGATAACTCTGCAGAAGGAAAGCAGCCCTAGGACACTTGGGTGTTCTTGTGCAGCTTGTGGTCCAGTTGTTTTTTTTAACCTCACACAAAGGGAAATGAGTCATAGCAGTCGAGGGGAATACCACATCTCTTTGGAGGGAAAAAAAGAGAGAACAATGTTCTGACTTAATGTCCTGAGCATCTTCTTAGGCCACTAATGAAAGCTGGCCCCTGCTCAAGATAATCTTCATCTCCATGTTGGTTGATTGACAAACATGCTGGGGGTTAGAGTTTACTGTCAAATGCAATGGAATACTGAAACAATCCCCCTAATTCCTTAACTAGCTGGGAAGAGCTTTTGAAAATGGAGATCACCTGCAAAACAATGGGACATCTGGCAGAAATGAAAATGAGGTAAAGAAGTTCTGACTATAGAAACTACCATTCTATTATCACCAGGACCTAGCCCACTTAGAATCATGGATTAAATAGGGAGATGAGGTCAGAGGCCAAATAGCACGACCTCCTTCATTTGCTACTTGAGGAAACTCAAGTCCAGGGAGATTCATTGACTTACCAAGGGCCAGACAGAAATCCTCCACCTCAAGACTACTGCTCTTTCCCCTGACTACTTGCCTTGAATCAATAAAACCTTTTTTATTCACAGGGCACTACGTTAGGAGACTTCTGCAATAGGCCAAGCAAGAGGGAATCAGGGCCCCAAAAGGGTGGTAGCTGTATGAGTAGAGAAAAACAGAGAAAAGAAAAAATGCTCATTAATGATGAAGTTCTCCCCACTATGCTGGAGACTTTGGAAACACAAAGCTGAATCAGAGGTTGACCCTTTGCTCCAGGGGCTTACAATCTGCTTGGAGCAGATTAGACTTCTATGTAAAAGATAGCACATATCTGTAGTGCTGGGAGAGAAATTAAGATGCTAATGTAGACGATTTGCCCTTGCATGCATCCAAACTGCACCGTATCTGTTGGGTGGGCATACGAGGCTTTGTTAAATCCATTTGACTTTCTTGTAGATTGAAAAAATTCCATTCAATTTAACAAACATTTATTGGGCATCAATCATGGGCATTTTCTATGCCCCAGCAAGCTGATTCCATGGAAAGAGGATGGGGAGAATAAGTAATAAGATAAACTATAGCAGAGGCTTTGGGCTAGATACAGAGGATACAAGGGCAAAAAGCAAGGAGTCCCTGCCCCTAAGGAACTGAGAGGTTCCCTCTCTGGGGAGGGAGATAGCAGAGACATAGTTCTTGGCCTTGGAGATTTTGTAGAGATGGGTAGCTCCCAAGGCATTGAGTTCATATGTATTCAGAATTAGGAATCTACAATAAATTGTATTAAAAGAGTTTTAATGTTTCCTCTGCCCTTTCATCTCCCAATGTCACGAGGACAACTCTTGTCATGCTTCTAAGAAGAGGAAGGGCACCAGCTACATGCATTGAGAGGCTAGGAAAAAAGAGGAACCTCCCACTTCTCACCTCCTGAGTGCTCTCAGAATACCTAAAAGAATATGCTTCAAATCTTGGCTTTGCCCAAAGATTTATGTGAGCTTGGGCAATAATAATAAATCGTAATAACAACTAATATTTACATAGTACTTAATATATGCTAAGCACAGTGCTAACCTCTTACAAATATCTCATTTGATGAGTTCCAAAGCCACTGTGAGAGATACGTGCTTCTATTATCCCCATTTTACAGCTGAGGCAACTGAGGCCGATGCCAAATGACTTGCTTAAGATCATATAGTTAGTAAGATTCCAAGGATTTATGTGAATTCAGGTCTCCCTGAGTCCAGAACCATTGTTCTATCTACTGTGGCACTTACCACATACACAGAGTCCTCTCAATGGTAATTTTAGTAATACATTCTTCCATGTAGTATTTTCCTTATATAATGGCATATTGGCCTTGTTTATTAGTAATAACCATTTTACAAATGAGGAAAATGAGGCAGACAGTGGTTAAGTGACTTGCCTAGAGAGTGGCTGAGGAGGAATTTCAATCAGGTCTTACTGAGTTGAGGTCCAGAGTTGTATACACTGGGCTAATCTTTCTGAGCATCAATATCTTAATTTGTAAGATGAAAAGAGTTGAAAAGGATGACCCATAAGGTCCTTCCCAGCAGTAAATTATGATATGACATGATATAGCATATGATACATGAAATATTGATATGAGATAGATAAAGCATTTATTAAGCTTATATTATATTATTATCAGGTACGGAGCTAAGCAATGGAGGTAAAAATACGAAAATGAGACAGTACTATTCTCAAAGAACTTACATTCCAGTGGGAGAAGATAATACATAAAAGGAACCTAGAAAATTAAGTGGGGGGAAGGCAGTTACACACGAGGTACCAGTGCTAAAGCTCTCTTGTCTGGGAAATGCTGTGGAGGTATAGATATGAGCAAGACATGAAGGAATGTGATATGATATGACAATTCAATACAATCATAAATAGAAGAAGTTAGCTTGTCTTTATGATTGAGCATGAAATAATGGTTAAATAACTGCACTTGGAGTCTGGGAGATCTAAGTCGAAATCTTACCTCTGATACTTACTGATGGTGTGACTCTGAACAAATCATTTTATCTCTGAGCCTCGTTCCTTATCTGTAAAATGGGGCTAATAATGCCTGCAGCAGCTCCCTTACAATGTTTAAATAAGATGTGTGTGCAGCAGTTTGAAAACTTTAAAACACCAGATAAATCCCAGTTATCATTTACTAGTGTCATGGATTTTCTGTGCACATCAAGACGATAGGGAGATTAAGAAAATGGGGAGACCTCTGGCAGAGACTCTACCTGAACCACAGGAAGGCCAGGAGCACATCATTCATGGATGAGGTAGCAATTTTTCTCCTGTCCAACATACACTGATCACGTTGGGTCATTTCCATTAGCCCACTTTTCACTCTCATTAGAGGAAAGAGTCTGGTTCACTGACAGTATGGTCATTTCTGCAATGATGCTTGTTTTGAAAATGCAAATTTGTTCCAACTTGATTGATATATTAGGGAACAATTTGAGCATTAACATGAAATTTGTATTTGCTTCTGCATAATTTCATCCTCAAGAAACAGCAAGAACGTAGAAAACCGCACAACAGTTTACATCAAATCCCTCAGCAGATAGCATGAAATGGACCCTCAAACCAGTTGGGAGGGAGCAAGGTTAGAGATCCCAGAACAACACAAGGCTTCTGGCTTTAGAGAGAGAAGGAAAACTGCAGGGTGAGGTCAGAAGCCAGGCAAGTAGAAGCTTGTCTACAAAGCCATGGCCACAGGAGACAGGGGAGGAAGTATTGCCATCTGATAGCTTTAATGTAACTTAATCACCAGATATTAAGATCAGTTGTTTCCAGCTTCGAAAAACCACAATTGTTATCAGTACCCTCTAAATTTTTGGTGGCTTGAAAGTAAAGCCAAACCTCATTGTTCTGTCCCAATTCGAGATTCATTGGCTCCATTTTCTCCTTCTCCTGCCCCCTAAATTTTAGCATACCCCATGCCTTAGCTTTAGCTGTTTACTCTCCTCCTTCTTTCTATCCTTTCTCTTTAATGAGCTTATCTATGGTAATATTTCATCTATGACCTCCATCCACCTAATTTCCACATCCGTATCTCCAGCACTCATTGTTCTTCAGAGCTATCAGTTCACCCATAACTGGAATCTGGGCATTTGCATTTGGATGTTCCACTATTGCCTCAGAGTCAACCCATCCAAAACAGAACTCATCATCTTTTTATCCAAAACCATTTCTCTCCACTTCAGAACTTACCAATTTCTTTCATTCAAGGCCAAACCAAGTTTAAGAAGTGAAAAAGAGCAAGAAAGTAAAGTTATGACAACTAAATGGCACAGTGGATAAAATGCTGGAATTAGAATCAGAAAGACCTTAGTTCAAATTCTACCTCAGATACTTACTGGCTGAGTGATTTGGGGCAAGTCATTTAACCTCTCTGTGGCTCAATTTCCTCATCTGTAAAATAAAGATAATAACAGAACTTTCCCAGGGTATGACTGAGTGATATAACATGTAAAGCACTTTACAACCCTTAAAATGCCACATAATGCTAGCTATTCTTATTACTAAGATGTTTCCAACTCACTAACTCATCAATTCAGAGCCTACTCAGTATCAGAAGCCTTCCACAATCTTTTCTAGCTTAATTTTGCATTATATTCCAATCAAACTGGACCAAATTGCCATCTTCCCCCTGATGCATTCCTGCCTCCATGCTTTGACTCATGACATTTCTGATGTTAGAATTTTCTCTTCTTCTTTAAAAAAAAAAAAAACCCTTACCTTCTGTCTTAGAGTCAACACTGTGTATTGGCTCCAAGGCAGAAGAGTGGTAAGGGTTAGGCAATGAGGTGTAAGTGACTTGCCCAGGGTCACACAACTAGGAAGTGTCTCAGATCAAACTTAAACCTAGGACCTCCCATCTCTAGGTCTGGCTTTCAATCCACTGAGCTACCCAGCTGCCTCCAGAATATTCTCTTCTGCATTGCAACCTCTTGAAATATCTTGCCTATCTTTCAGAACCCAGTTAAATTTCACCTCCTCCAGGACAGAGAATCCTTCTCTGATTCTCTTAAGTAAAAAACACTTTTTCTTTCCCAAAGATCAAGCAATACTTTGTCCCCTCTTTGATGCCCTTAATATTTTCTATTTACAATTAGAGTTATTTGTTCATGAATTATAATTCTCTTTGACTGTAAGCTCCATGAGAGAAGTGATTATATGCTATTTATTTTCTACACATATGTCCTTAGCCTTAAAGTGAATACCATAGTCTATAAAACACATTTTTTTTATCCTTTTAGTTTTTCTTGTATGGATTGTTAAGCTAATTTCTTTTTTTTTTTTTAACCCTTACCTTCCGTCTTGGAGTCAATACTGTGTATTGGCTCCAAGGCAGAAGAGTGGTAAGGGCTAGGCAATGAGGGTCAAGTGACTTGCCAAGGGTCACACAGCTAGGAAGTGTCTGAGGTCAGATTTGAACCTAGGACCTCCTGTCTCTAGACCTAGCTCTCAATCCACTGAGCTACCCAGCTGCCCCCAGCTAATTTCTTTTTAAAAATTATTAATAGAATTTATTTCCAAGTATCTCAGCCCTTTTCTCCCCTTCCCACATCATAGAAGGTATCAAACAGCAAATGGTTATGTATATATGGGTAATGTCTTTCATATTTCCATTTTTCAGTTCATTCTTTCAAGATGAACTTTCACAAGTTACTCTTCAAGTATTAAGACTGCAGATCTATATGTTCTGTTGGTTCTACTCATTTTGCTGTTCATTTTCTCATGTAGCTCTTTCCAAGCTTTTTTTTAATTAGTCTGCTCATTTTTTTGTGTGTGGTACAGTAGTAGTCAATCACAATCATATACTACAATTTGTTTAGCCATTCCCCAATTGATGGACATCCTCTCCATTACCAGTTCTTTGCCACCACAAAGAGAATTGCTATAAATATTTTGATACTTATATTTTCTTTCCCTTTTTCCCTGATCTCCTTGGGAAACAGACCTGCAGTGGTATTGCTGAGTATAGGCCAGTTTCTTTTAATGAGAAATCATTGAAAAGGACTTGAAATGTTTGGGGACATAATGGAGTCAGTATGTCTTCTCTAGTTAGAATTCCTGAATATGAATAAGAGGTGGACATAGAACTGAGGAGGAGGAATGGTGGGCTAGATTAAATTTGTGATATTGCTCAGTACTTCTGTCAGTTGAGCAGCTACCCAACACAAAAGGCCATCTGTGAAAAGATGCTACACAGATGCAAACAACAATACCACTACCTCCATCTAATCAAAGTTATCCTGACCTCCCCCCAAAAAATGGAGAGATAAATGGTGGATACAAGGGCTGAAGCATATTTCCATTGATAACCAACAGGCAAGAAGTTACCTAAAAGACATCATTACAGAAATGTATGATCTGTTAGGGGGTATATCAGCTAAAGAGCAAGAGTTTGGGGCAAAGAAACTGCAACGGTCTCTGATTGTTCCACAGGTCCTCATTAGAGAAAACATGGATACAGAAAGAAAGTATAGATTGGATCTGATTTTTCCAAAGAGAAAGGACATAACCATATGGAGATGATCACAGATTCTTTGAAATATTAAAGTAACCCCCACTCCCCAGCACCTAAAGGAGTGATCTACATGAACAAAGTTTGTGAGATTAGTTTGGAGTTTGGGGAGACAATTCAAAAAAGGTTCTTTTTTCCAGTACAGACCTACCCTGAATTTCATCCAATTAGATTAGAAGTTGCCTTTGGAGGTCAGTATGAAGTGATTCTTCAACAGATGCCAAATAAGGCACAGTATCTGGGAAGTAGACCACACACATTCAAACTAACAAGTGTCTTTTTTTTTCCTTTTTCTTTAAACAGGGAGGCACAAGTCCTTGATAATTTTTTTCATATGACAAATCAGATGACTACAAAGTTAGAAAGTCAAAGCAAGCAAAAGAAAAACATCTCAGAAAGGCAGTCCTAGAAAAATTGTACTAACCAAACATTTTTCCATGGCTTTAGTGTTTTGTTTTTTTTTTTGGTTCAGAATTTACTGATGCCAAAGATGTAATTCACATACCCTTGACAAAGTCATAATTCACATGTTTTTTCCCCCTGAAAAACAACTTATTTGACAATTCTGTGGTTAGCAGCTGGATAGACACTGTGGTCAGTTTTATGCCCATCTTAACACACACACATAGACTCAAAGGTTCAGATCATCAATTTAGAAATGGAAAGGACTCTATGTCATCATCATCCTAGGGTTATACTACTAGAAAGAGTGAAAGGTAGGATTTGAACTAAGAACCTGCACATTCCGTGTCCAAACATCGTGTTTTCTTTTAATCAGAGGTAAAATCCTATAGAGAAATAATATTTAATAAAATCTTTAGAAATGAGGATATTTGAAATTATATGTGCAATTCTAGCTTAGGGCTGCAGCCTGCAAGAACCAGTAGCAATATCTTAGCTCAGCAGCTCATAGATGATAATCAGCTTAACCTTAGGATGGTTTACTTATAATTATTCATCTTCATGTGGTGAAGTCACTTTAAGGAAGAACATTTTGTTCTTTTACTCTTTCCCCTTTTTAAGGCAGCTGGTTTGAAAATATTGTATTCACCAAACATTATTTTATTCCATGAGTATTTAGACCACACCACAAACATAAATTAACCAAGACTCACAAAGCCCCAGTGCCAATTTAAAATGATTGCAGAAAGGTAGTAATTTCTTGGGGCAATTATGGGTTCAAATATAACATCAGATATGTCTTAGCTGTGAGACCCTGGGCAAGTCACTTAACCCCCATTGCCTAGTCTTTACTGCTCTTCTACCTTAAAACCAATACATAATATTGATTCTAAGATGGAAGTTAGGGGTTTTTTCCGTTTTTTTGTTGTTGTTGTTGTTACAATACTCACTTTATTTCCCTCCCTCCCCTCCACCCACCTTTCTCGCAGCTGACACACAATTTCATTGGATTTTACTTGAGTCCTTGATAAAGGGGTTTTTTAAAAAGCCGCTAGGGTGCTAGTTTTCAAGTCAGAGAACACCAGTCCACTACTTATGAAATACCTGTGTGACCATGGGTATGTCTCTTCCAGCACTATCATTCCTTAACCTTTACATGTCTCTTATACATTACAGAAAGTATGAAGAAATCTGAGCTGTCTTCTAAACCGGAATTCTTCACAATTATCTATGCAAATTGGGCATAGGTTTGGGCTACATAGTGAGAGCTTGAATTCACTAAGGTGGTGTCATTTAGTAGAGGGCTGATTCTAGAATCAAAAGACTTGAGTTTTAATTCTAGTTCTGACACAGTTCAATTCTCCTTAAGCAATCAAGTAGTTCCCTGCTCCTAGTGGCTCCCAGATGATGTCATCGTTGAGTGTGGACACCTCATTTTAATTCACAGAAACTTAGAACTCCAGAAATGAAGTTATCTGACAGCTTGAGGATCAGGCAGTTCTCTAAGATTTTCCAGTAAAGCAGATTTGCAGACACCAACCCTCCATTGCTAGATTGATGGGATGGCACCAATTTGTCCAAAAGAAAGACTGGGGCTCTTGCTCAGTGGTGGTGGTCGGTATGGTTATTACTTCCTAGTCTTTGTGAAACCAAACTGAACTGAAGGAAAAGGAACCAACCAAGAACATCCATCATGAGACACCACTTATATAGACAGTCAGATGTGCTAGTTCTGCTTCTGTTTTGTCTCATCACACTCATAATCAGACAGCCAGTTGGAGCTAATATCCATTCACATTGTTCTGAAGAAGTAGTTGTGTGTGTGTGTGTGTGTGTGTGTGTGTGTGTGTGTGTGTGTGTGTGTGTGTGTGTATGCATAGTCAGGGTATAGGAGATGGGAGAAGATGAAACCATGGTACCAGACTCTAAGTTGAGGAACCCTCTCCGTATGAGAGCTGTTGTACATAACATGAATATCCATTCTAGGGGGAAACATATTTAAGAAAAGTTTAAGGGAGAGTATGAAGTGCCTATAAATGTGACCTTTTCCAAAGTCACTTGCCAGATCTTTATTTTGATTAGCTAGAGACCTTTTGGGAACATTTTGATTAGAAGATCAGGTAGAGTCTGCATTCCATTAAATTTGGCTTCATTTTCATAGTTTTCATTTAAGCCTTCTGACTACTCCATTCCCTTATCAGTCAACAAACAGGGATTAAGTATCTACTTATGTGCCAGCTACAAAAACAAAAATGACACAGTCCCTGACTTCGAGGAGCTTATAGTCTATTCATGGAAACAATATGCACATATATAGAAACACGGAATAATACAAAATAACAAAAAGTCGTTTTGGAAGGGAGAAAGCTAATATTTAGTGGATTCGGAAAGACTTTATATATAAGATGGTGTTTGAGCTGAGTTTTGCAGAGAGAAGAGAAGGGAAAGGGAAATAAGCATTTTTACAGCACCTACTATGTGCCAAGACACTGTGCTAAATGTTTATCTCTTTTGAAACTCACTAATCACAATACAGCATACTTACAAGGTAGATGCAGTTGTCCTCATTTTACTGTTATGAAAACTGAAGCATACAAATGTTAAGTGATTTGCTCAGGGTCACACAACTAGGGTGTGTCTGAGGATGGATTCAAATCACAGCTAATATGTATGTAAACCTTATTGTGTGCCAGGCACTGTGCTAAATGCTTTACAATTATTATCTCATTTGATCTTTTTTTTAAACGCTTAACCTTTCATATTAGAATGGAATACTGTGTATGGATTCCAAGGCAAAAGGGTGGTACAGGCTAGGCAATAGACGTTGTGACTTGCCTAGGGTCACATAGCTAGGAAGTGTCTGAAGTCAGATTTGAACCCAAGAACTTTTGGTCCTAGGTCTTGTCTCAACCCACTGAACCACTTAGCTACCCCCATCCCATCTGGTCTTCACAACAATGCTATTTGTTGTTTAGTGATTTTCAGTTGTGTCCAACTCCTTGGGACCCTTTGGAAGATTTTCTTGACAAAGATACTGGAGTGATTTGCCATTTCCTCTTCAGCTCATTTTCCAGATGAGAAAACTCAGGCAAATAAGGTTAAGTGATTTGCCCAGGGTCACATAGCTAGTGTCTCAGGCTAGCTTTGAACTTGGGTCGTCCTGACTCCAGGCTTAGGTTGACACCTATCCACCTTTAGAGCAGAAGACTAAAGGTAAAGAATTGAAATGATCTTAAGAAGTTCTACCAACTCTAATTTCCACATGATAGGTCTAAAATGTACATAATTATGTATATCTTCAAAGAACTTTACTGGCATTCGTTATTTAGTAGAAATATGTGGACCAAGAGGTTAAAGACTTGGATGAACTATTTTCTTAGGAAGCTTAGTAAAAGAGCAAGAAAATATTGAAGCCTCCAATCCAAATAATCAAATAGTTTTATTTTTGTTCAAAGTTGAACTAAACCTACTGGCATTTGAGAATTTTTGCTAAGGCTCAGGGGGTAATGCACATTTCTAGAGTGGGGAAAAGAGAACATCAGGAAAGACCCTAAAAAGCATAGACATAAGGGGCCAGTTTTAATATGATTAAAGAATAAAAAAAAAAACTAGCATTGTTTTCAGGTAAAATCAAAAGTTAGAATTGTTTCTAATAGAACAATTTTGTGTCACAGACCCCTTTGATGACTTCATCTGTGATACAAAATGGTTAAAACTCTTGGGCTGTAAGTTCTTCCTCTGAGTGCTTTGTCCAGAGGCCTGGCATTGATAAAGGTCTTATGACAACTTTTGGTCTCTAGGTCTTGTCATGCGAGTAATAAAGGTCCTCCATAAGAGACCAGGAGGTGGGGATTAGGGTAATTTTATGCAGCCAGCAATTGATTAATATAGGCAGAGAAAGAGGTAATGGGAAATTATTAGTTTAAAAGGTAGCAGTGTTTGGTAAGCTTCCTGCACCTGTTTAGTTGTTTTCAGTCCCATCAGACTCTTTGTGACCCCTTTTAGGGTCTTCTTGGCAAAGATACTAGAGAAGTTAGGCATTTCCTTCTTTGGCTTATTTTACAGATGAGGAAACTAATGCAGGATTACATGACTTGCCCCCGGGTCACACAACTAATAAGTATCTAAGACTGGATTTGAACTCAGGTCTTTCTGACTCCAGACAAAGCATTAAACCCACTGTATCACCTAGCTGTCCTGAGAAATCTTGCAGAGGAATCCCCTTTATAACATCTCTGATGATCACCATGCCTCTCATGGACAACTCCATTGTTGGGAGTCCATTTCTCCCTTTGTCAGGTAGGTGGCTCAGTAAATAGAATATTGAGCTTGGAGTTAGGAAGACTTGAGTTCAATTCTAAGCTTAGATACTGTATGACCCTGGGCAAGTGACTTCATCTCTCTTACCTTTCTTCCCTCATCTGTAAAATGAGGACAATCACAGTGCCTATCTTGCAGGGTTATGAGTTAATATGTGTAAAAAGTGCAAAGTATCAGAGCTGGCCCACAGTCAGGGCTATATAAAGGGCTCTTTCTTTTTCCTTCTACTTTGGAGCAGCTTTTATTGATAAGAAGAATTTGCCTCTGCAACTCATTGAAGGAGCTTAGGAACACAGAGCTAGAAATGAAAGGAACACCAGAAGTCTAGTTCAATCCCTTCATTTTACATATGAGCAAACTGAGTGAAATGTATATTTGTTCTTGCTTATTTTTGAAGTAAATATCCCTTTGTCATAGCTAATCAATGTCAACAGGTTAAATGGAGCTGGGGTGCTAGTCATTGTCCCCTAAAATGGAAGGGGCATAGTTGTTGGGGATTGAATCAATTGCAGTAGAGAAAAATACCCCAAATCCCTAAGAATACCCTGAAACCCTGAGGGGCAATATAGCAGTCCTGACCATAAGCAAGTGGAACCATAATGCATTTTTTTAAATCCCTAACCTTCCATTTTGGAATCAATACTGTATATTGGTTCCAAGGCAGAAGAGTGGTAAGGTGTAGGCAATAGGGATTAACTGATTTTCCAGGGTCACACAGCTAGGAAGGGTCTTAGGTCAAATTTGAACTCAGGACCTCCCATCTTTAGGTCTAACTCTCAAACCACTAAGCTACCTAGCTGCCCCCTTGTAATGCATTATGGTAAGAACTAAATATAGTTCTATTTTCTGTCTAAAAATGGAACCAGGGATGTATTGAATGATTGACAGAAAATAAATTTTTATCATAATCCTCTTTCCTTGGTAAAATATAAAAAGAGGAAGTTTGCCCTAAGGAAAAGTCAAAACAAAATACAACAATTTAATTATTATCCATTCTTTAATTTGTTTCAATACATTTTTGTTCAACACCTACTAGATAGCCATCACTGTATTAATAAGGTAATAATCCTTGTCAATTTTCAATAGAAGTAGAAAGCACATCCAGAAATGTCTCCTTGGGTTCCATCTAAAAAGTGGAAATCAAGCTTGTCCTTGTAAGGATAAAGAGGACAGGTTGTCATTCTGGGTAAAGAAATATGCAGGAATTGCTCTCAGGTTTACAAAGTTGGGGGGGGGGGTCACAATCCACAAAGACAACCCTTTCACCCAAGAGAGAGAAGTAGGTTTGGAATCTATTCCAGTTCTCCTACTGCCTATTTTTGTGACACAGAGCAAGTCACTTAACCTTCTGGGCCAGAGTGTAAAATTATGGGGAGTTGGACTGGTTTCAACCTCTAAGGTCCTGGTCAGTGCCTGTTTTTCTCCTTCCATAGATTCCATATCCAGATCCAAAGAAAATGGGCAAATAGGCTACTGGGATGGGGGGGGAGCAGGGAAAGGAGGGAGAATCACTTATCTCTGATTTGTTGAAATATCAGTTGATCACCCAGTTTGTGCCAGGGTCATCAATGTGCTGGAGTGACAAAGTTTCAGAGGGTAAAACCTCATTGCTATTTTGTCCAACTGGCTTCTCATTGTCTTGTACATTTCTGACCACTTGCAGAAGTCAGTGGCGTTATCAAAACCTCACGATGTGAAGAACCTTCTAGGCAGAGAAGGATCTTGTTTTTAAAGAAAATGGGAGTGGGAGGATTGGATAGATATGGAGAGAGTAGAAGTGAACTCCCCATCTGTTTTATGTTGGGTTTCTTTTTTCCCATAACTGTTCCCAAATACAGTACTGTGTTTATAAATGTTTCTATTGTTGCTCAGAGGATTGTAATCATGCCAACCAAAATGAATCTAGAAATCAGCCAGTGTGGAATATTCAGAAGCACTGATGCAGAACCTGTCTTCCGCTAGATTATATCCAGGGCAGAGAGCCATACTGCTGGGTGGCTGTCCCCATTAAACCTCTGTGGGATTTTCTCCTTAGCCAACTATCTGAACAAAGAATCTATTTTTTGAACATGTACAAAGACCAATGGGCAAAATAGATAGTGACTGCCAAATTTTGTAGAAACGAAGCCAGGGAGGTCTTCCTAGCTATCAGTATTGATGAATTTATATGAAGTGAAGAATATATTTGCTAAAAGGAAGTTAAAGCAAATGATCTAGGCCTCTTATTGCCATATTTATTGATATTCTCAAAGAAACTGATAACTCTCTTTTGGCACCAAGAGTCAATCTACCCCATGTTATATTTCTCTATATATGTTTCAGCTCCTCCACCAGGAGCTTGAAGACAGGGAATTGGAGTATAATGGAAGTGTCACTGAGGGAAGCTGGAAAGAGCACTAGATCTAAAAGCATAAGACTTGGCCTCAGTTTCCCATCATCTGTAAAATAAAGGTAATAATTCTTTCCATATTTATCTAAAAATACCTAAAAGAATAAGACACTTTGAAAACCAAAAGGCATTATATAAATATGAACAATCCTTCCCCACTTTTGTATTTTTTGCAGTATACCTAGCAGTGATCCTGAACATAGTAACCTCTTAATAAATGTTGTTTTTAATAACCTTGCATGTAAGTTAAACAGTACTCATCATTGAGGTTGATGCTTATTCTTCTTACCACTACTTCCATCATCTGCACGCAGTCAGGTTGGGCAGGGAGCTTTGCTGGGCTTCTTCAAGCTTATGCTTATTGAGCTCTTAAGGTCTGATAATCATCAACTTGGTTTCTGTAAATTAATTCCCCTAATAGGAGCTATATAAGAAGGAATCTTGTGGATCAGTCAGTCCAACTCTTTAATTTTACACAGGAGGCTATGCTGCATGACATCTAATTTCTCTTTTATCTTTCATGCATGATTGAAGTCACCTATGACGATCTCCTCCTTCCAACCCCAAAGTCATTGGGGGAGATAAAAGATAATAGTCAAGTCTTGTTATTTCTAACTTCATATCATCTTTCTTATACTCCTCCTTCCCTTCTCTCACATTGTGAGCACTTATGCACTCATCACTTCACACATGGACTCTTACACCAGTCAATTGGATGGTCTCCGTTGCTAAGATATCAGCTGAATAGAGGGAATTCAGAGTGACAGAAGAATTCCTCAATAATCACTCCATAAACATTTATTAGCTACCTACTATGTCAGGCACTGTGGTACATTAGGGGTACAAAGTGCAAGAGAGCCAATTGTTTCATTCTAAAGGCAACACACACATTGGAAATAGAGGAAGAAGAGAAACAAAAGAAGAAAGCATTAAAATGATTTTATAAGATAATGTTCACACACAAAAATGAGTATTTGCACAGGAACTAGATATTTGTGCATTCATTTGCTGTTAAGAAAGCAAAAGCAGGGGGATGAAAAGGAAAAATGTAAGTATGTATTGGGGAATCTCCTTTGTGAATTTATTTTTCATGTCTGTACCTTTTTTCTGTCAAGAACAATGCCTGTGAAGGAGTTGTCTTTAAAAACAAGCTAGTCTCTCATCTGACTGGAATCATTTAGTTACAGTAAAACTTGCAGATGAGAATGGAAAAAAATGGCCTTCCAAACGAGTGTATGAAGTTGGTTAGTCAATAAGTGCCTACAGCCATGATGTCATTGATCCTAAAGTACAAGGATGGGGCAGTTGGATAGCTTGGTATATGAGAGCTAGGGCTAGAGACAGGAAGTCCAGGGTTCAAAATTTGGCCTCAGTTACTTCCTATCTGTATGAACCTGCAAAAGTTATTTAACACTCTTCCACCTTGAAACTGATACTTAATATGGATTCTAAGATAGGAAGTAAGGTTTAAAAAAAAAAACAATGAACAGTGTATCAGGCATCTAAACAATGGGGGTGTATATATATATATATATATATATATATATATATATATATATATATATAAAGAAAGGTAAAAGACAGTTCCTGCTCTCAAGTTGCCCACGATATCATCTAACAAATAGGTCATGCTCTGAGCTAGAAATTAGGGATGAGGAGGTTGGAGCTTCTAGTCTCAGCACATCCACTGAATTATTCAGAGACTTTGGGCAAGTCTTATGCCCTCTTTCTGCCTCTGTTTCTCTATCTGAAATAACTACCCTTCAGGATGATGTTGATGGTTGAGAAAGCATCTTGGGATTAAAAGTGCTAGGCAATATTTGAAGGAAACATGATTTCATCAGTATGTTTCCTTCCACCATCAAAACATATAATATCTCTGCAAATTTATTTGGTCCAAAAAAATTTCATCACTTGTTGAACCCAAACTATGATGATAATCCTCTCTGACCTTAATTAGGTGACCCTTCAGATGACAGACAGAGCCCCTCACTAGCCTCCTGTTTGAAGTCTTTCCACCCAGAGAGGACCTAGAAAACCTTCTCTTTTGGCATGGTTTTACACAATGCAGGGTTACCATCATGAGACATTGGAGCAAAATTGGAGGGAGGAGGCTTTATTAATATAAGCTCTTGGATCACATAGAAACACACGATCTTTGGATCACTATGGCATTAGACTTGTTCAGCTTGGTTGCCCTTGGTGGCAGAATCTGGAATAACATGTAGACGTTATAAAGAAGTCAATTTAGGCTTAGAAGAACTTCCTACTAGGGAAGGGAGGGAAGGGAACCAACAAACCCTTCCTAAAAATTAGAGCTGTCCCAAATTGGAATTGGCTACTTGGAAGGCTGGTGAGTTCCCCCTCCTCAGAAGACTTTTAGCAGGGGCAGATGACCACTTGTTGGGTATTTTATAGTGCTGGCTCCATTCATTCATGGGCTGAACTAGATGACCACTGAGGTCACTTTTCACTCTGAAATTCTGTGATTCTTTGACTCTATGGTCATAGGTAGCCATGAGCCTCTGGGTTTGGATTCATCCATTGAATTCATCAGCTGGTGAACTGATTCAGCATCCTTTGGAGCAATGGTGATTATACAGGTATATAGCCCCTTCTTTTCCTGAGCATCAAGTCTTTGAGCTGGCAGGCTAATGCATGCCCTAAGGGTATCATACTGGTCTAAGCAATCAATAAAGGGTTTTCCTTTCCAGTCTTTCTGTGGAATTGTGTGATTTAAAAAAAATTAGGAACTTTAATGGAAAAAAAAGAAAAAGAAAATGCACCAAAAGGAAGAGGAGAAATTAAAGCAAGTAGCAGTAAAATAATATTATTAGGGAAAAATAATGACAGTGACACATCTATATGATGCTTTAAGGTTTTCAAAGCTGTTTATAAACATTATTTCATTTGAATATTACACATAGCTATAGTTTAATATATGAGAGAATTTAGAGGAAATTGATAATTATAAAAATATTAACTGACAAAATTGATGAGCACTGCATATCAGAAAGTTTAAGTGAGACAATAACACTTTCTTTCCTTTTTAAAAAAAATGCATGTGCTATGGAAAGTGAGCACAACATTTATTTTGGAGGGGCAAAAATTGGAAAGTGAATAGTTTGGTTTTGAAAGGCTCAGTCCTCATTACTGCATAAAATTGGACTTGGTTTTTGGTGAGGATCCTTAAGAGATTTCATTTCTTTCATAGACTTTAAGATAGTTGGAGTTGGAGATCATAGCACCATGAGATCATAGTTCTAGAACTGAAAGAGAACTTAGAGGACACATACTCCAACCCTTTCATTTTATATAAAAAGGAAACTGAGTCCCAAAGTTGCACTTCCTCTGAGTAAGCAGCTACATTTTTATCATTCAAAGTCAGATCCTCATCACCTCTTTCCTGGATCATTACAATAACTTTGTAATTGATATCTCCCTTCTCCAATCTATAAGGTCCAAAAATGTCACTCCTCTATTGAATAAATGCTAATGGCTCCAAAGTACCTCTAAGATCACTTATAAACTCCTCTGTTGGACATTTAAAACCTTTCACAATTTGATTCCAACCTATATTACTAGACTTATTATACATGACTTCTCTGCATGCATTTGCTATCCCAGAATAACATGACCTTTTAGCTCTTATTCACAAATGGTATTTCATCTTCATGCCTTTGCACAGACTGGTCCCCATATCAGAAATGCCTCTCTCTTCTCAATTCAGCCTTTCAGAATCCCTTGTTGTTGTTCAGTCATTGCGGTTGTGTCTGTCTCTTCACAACACCACCTAGGGTCTTCTTGGCAAAGATATTGGAGTGGTTTGCCATTTCCTTCTCCTACTCATTTTACAGATGAGGAACTGAGGCAAACAGGGTTAAGTGATTTGCCCAGGGTCACCGAACTATAAAGTATCTGAAGGCAGATTTGATTTGAATTCAGGTTTTCCTGACTCAGGACCCGGAACTCTATCCAGTGCCCCACCTACCTGCCCCCTTAGAATCTCTAATTTCTTTCAATGCACTACTCAAATATGAAGTTTTTCCTGATCCCTACAGTTACTATCAGGGCAACTCTGAGTATTCAACAACTTATTCATTTAAATTTGTGGATTTTAAAAAGAAAAATATGACAGGTATAAGATAGTAAGTGTGGCTAGGTGTTGCAGTGGATAGAGCACCAGCTTGGAGTCAGGAAGATTCATCTTGGTCAATTCAAATATGACTTCAGATACTTTTGGGACCCTGGGCAAGTCACTTAACCCTATTTGCCTCTGTTTCCTTATCTGTAAAATGAGATGGAGAGGGAAATGGCAAATCACTCTAGTATCTTTGCCTAGAAACCCCAAATGTATTCAAAAGGAGTTGGATACAACTAAAATGACAGAACAACATCAGTTATTACTGCTCCCATCCATAATTTGTTTAGTCTTTATATGTATACCTGTTGTCTCCCAAAGAAAATGTAAGGTCCTTGAAGGCAGAACTAATTCCACTTTTATCTTAATATCCCTTAACATCTGGCATAGTGCCAAGCACATACATAGTAGGCAGTTAACAAATGTTAGCTGACTGATTGATTTTAGTGGCATTTTAAGTGAAGTGTTAACACATTCAGTTTGAAGTTGCAGAAAAGGAGAAAATGTAAATTTTGTCTTTGGCAGATTCAATCTTATTCGCTTAAGAAAAACATAGACTTGGTGTTAAAAATCTTTAAGAGAGGATCACAGAATTTAGCACTGGAAAAGATCTTGAAAGTCACCCACTCCAAGGGACAGGGAATAGATCTATCATTTCATAGATACAAGGAATTCCCAAGTAAGGAAATCCCTCTCTGTTGTAATACAGGAGCAGAATGGGGTCACTCACACTCTCCTGATGAACCAGAGAGAGATGTGAAGGAGCTAAAGAATGGAGAGAGGGAAGATATTGATCCTCCCTTCTCCTCCCCTTGGGGGAAGGTAGCACAAACCGTCTTCAAGAGAGATAGAATATGTCTCCTCAGAGATTAGATTGATTGTGGAGGTTAAGGACTGAAAGAGAAGGTCCTAGAGAATAGACCCACTGCCTCCCTTCTTGATTTTGGCTGTCGAAGGAGAACAGAATAATTCTCTTGCCCCTGGATTTCCCAATCTCCCAACTGCCCTCTTTCTCCCTTTAGACCTGAGTCACTCTACAGCCTAGTTTGGAGCTGATTCTTCTCTTTGAGGAGAAAGGGTAAGTTTTCCTCCCCAGCCTCAGTCCCCTTCAATAATGTTAGAAAGTAGTTCTGATCTAAAAGGTAACTCTATTCTAGGGAATACACAAGGCAGGGAGAATGGGGTTGTTGAATGAGGAAAGTGGGAAATGGGAAACCCTATAAGCTAACAACTGATCTCCTCCCAAATCCTGAGAATTCAGGCTGTCTGCCTGACCCTCTTTTGAGTCAGTTTGGGGCTATCCCTTCTCCTGATCTAATCTAGTTGTAAGATGAAGTTCAGGGACAGTTTGAGGGAATAGAGAGGATCTTCTTTAGTAGATGGCTTTTCACAAAAGTCGCAATGTACTTCTATCATCTTCAGCAGGAACTAGAGGAATTTGGGGTTCACTAGAAGGTGCTCAAAGTCCAGAGAAGCTCTCTGTATCAGAGGCTTCCTCTTGGACCATCCACTCCAGGAGGGCTCCCAAGAAGATGTGAAGAAGTGAAGTAACTGTTTTTGAATCTTCACAGTTCATCTGTTCTTTTCCTGGAATTTTGGGTCTTCCTTGCTCCATTTGGATTGCTTCTTGGTCATGCTAGATCTGATTTCCTCTCTTACACTATTCAGTAGCAGTATCATCTAGAGTTGCTTAGAAGTTAAGTGACTTGCCCAAGGTCACATAGCCAGCATGTCAGAAGTCAGTCAATCAACTGGCATTTATTAAGTGTCTAATATGAACTGGCACTGTACTAAGGGGTAGGGATATAGAAAAAAGCAAAAAGGAAAAACAGAACAGTCTCTGATCTCAAGGAGCCAGCAGTCTAATACAAACTGGGTGAAAATATTAAACTGAAGGTAGTCTCAGAGGGAAGTCACCAAGACTAAAGCGGACTGGGAAAGGCTTCGTTCAGAAGGTGGAATTTCAGTTGAGACTAGGAAGAAGTCAAGGTGGTAGAAATGTGGAGGGAGAGGGTTACTCAGATTAAACAGATGCAGAGTCTGAAGAGTACTAAAAGAATATCAAGAAGCCTGGAAAGGCAATAAGGGGATGGGTTAAGAAGGACTTTAAGAGCCAAATGGAGGATTTTATGTTTGATCCTGGAGATAATAGGGAGCCAATAAGTTAGAGTTCATTGATTAGCCAAGTGATAGGATCAAACTTATTTAATGAGCGGGTGGCTCAGTGGATTGAGAGCCAGGCCCAGAGACAGGAGGTATTGGATTCAAATCTGATCTCAGACATGTCCTAGTTGTGTGACCCTGGGCAAGTCACTTAGCCTCTGTTGCCTACTTCTTACTACTCTTGATTCTAAGACAGAAGGTATGGGTTTAAAAAAGAAAGAAACAAGGACAGCTGGTAAAGAATGGTGTTGTGTGAGTGGAGAGAAGGAAATAGATACAAAAAAATGGTGAGAAGGTAGACGACAAGATTTGACAACAGATGGGCTATGTGGAACAAATGAGAGTGAGGAGTTGAGGATGATACCTTGGTGGTATGGAGTGGGAGGATAGAGGATTGGAAAAAGATAATGAGTTCCATTTTGGACTTATGGAGTTCAAGAGGTCTATGGGACATCCAGATTAGGATGTCTTAAAGGAAATTAGTTGGAGATTTGAGACTGAAGGTTAACAGAAAGGTTAGGACTGAGCAAGATCTGGGACCAGCTTTCTGTCTATTATAGGTTTCTCCTTACTTTCTATAAGCTCCTCATTTTACACATAAGGAAACTGAGCCCCAGAGAGAGAAAATAATTTGGTCAGGGTCACTTAGCTACTCAGTGATCAAGTCAGGACTTAAACTCTCATGTTTAAGGAATACTCCTATGATAGATATCAGTATCCCGTAACAGTCAGAGATGGAGCTTAACACCCAGGGAACACACACACACACACACACACACACACACACACACACACACACACACACACCCTGATGATTGTCTTACAGGATAGTGGGTGGTCTGGGGGAGGGTGACAACATAAACAAAAAAAAAATGGTCATTTGAAGATTAGAAACATGTCCCATAAAAGACTCCCTCTTGAGAAAATGCCATAGTATTTACCTAGCATCATTTCTAATTCACACATCCCACCTCTGACATTATGTGGAACCTTTACCTGCAGGCTACCTTATACGTCATCTTTTCCAGTCTGAGCAGCTCACAGATTTTGTTTGCTCCTCATTGAAAAAAAAAAAGAAAGAAAGAAAGAAAAAAGTACCCTGGTGCCATATAAGGCAAGAGGAAGTTTCAAGCTTTCGGGTGTTTGGCTGGCTATATCTGTGTATGACAGCCCCATGATGCTTCTTCCTGTCTCCGTTACATTGTGAATTTCCACCTGCCCCCACCCTCTGCTTATAATGCAGAACACATGAGCTTAGAACTGTTCAGTCTCTTTCTTCTTCACCAGTGGATTGGCGGTGACAGCGAGTGACATGTTCTTTCTCTTCTTTCATACAGTTCAGCAGAGGTGAAAGAACTCTGGCTGAAGACCCTCCAAGGGTAAGTACTTTGGATTACCACAAAGTGATCAATATGAAGCCTTGCCTATCATGGATGATTGATAGCACATATCTAAGAGAACAGCTGCAACCGTCCCATCTCATCCTATGTCCACAGGGATTCTAAGTGCTGAAAATGGGCTCTCTCTCCTGAGGACTACGACTGCTGGAATTGTTTTCTTTACCTCTTCAACTAAATTCCAGAGAAAGGCAATCTTGATTATTTAGAAGCTGCTTTGAGAGCAGTTTGTGTTGACCAATGGATTAGAAATCAGTCGGTCTAAAAGTAATCTCCAATTTGAAAGTAAACAATAATATTACATTTTAGGATGGTAAAGTTCTCATACTTACATAATTTAGGGACAAAAAGTGTTATAGATTCTCTCCTCAGAGCATCTGGCAACAGATAAAATTGCCTTTAAATTTTAAAAAATTGTCAAAACAATCTTAAAAGCTTGTTTTTAGTAGAGAAACATTGCAGTTGATCCTGACTAGTCTTTTTCTGTGGAGAATTTTAAAATAAACTTTTATTTTTTTCTGTGTTGTACACAGAACATTTCTATATTGTTCATTTTTGTAAGTGAATAATCTTATAAAATCAAAACCCCAAAACATAAACCCAAATAAACAAGTGAAAATTTACATTCTTTCATCTGTATTCCTACTCCAGCAGTTCTTTCCCTGGAGGTGGTGAGCATTCTTTGATTGAGTCGTAACTCTCCCGCCTCCTCCTTTACTCTAGGCAGAGCCAAGAGACCTCCAGAGGAGCGAAGTTCATCACAGATCAATCAACTCAAGCTCTGATGAAGGTGTTAAGTGGCTGCAATGCTGTAAGTATCCCTAGACTTTTATAAATTCATGTTTCTAACGGGTTAGAGCCTAACACCATTCATCTCTCTTATGTTCTTTTCTTTTCTTTTTCTTACAGTCCAAAACACTAAATGCCAGTGACATGGAAACTTTAATTGAATGTCAGCCAGAGGTAAGAAATAAATCAAATATTATGTCTTTGACCAGAATTTCTATTCATTTGAGCCTTGTTTAAGTTGGATTTGTAGACATGACAGAGAAGCAATGTAGCCTGGAAAGAACCTTGATTTTGGAGAGGGAGAACCTGGGTTCAAATTCCAGAATCTATCAGTAGTTATTTAAATGAGATTCTTAGTCTTCCTAGGCCTCTTTTTCTCTATAAATTGAGGGAGTTAGACTAGATGATCTCTAAAGTCCTATGCAACTTTAAAACTCTGATCCTATAATAATATAGTAACAAACTTCAGTTAAACTGGGATCTGCTACATACTGTTCCTTCTGGAATAACAGAGGTGATGTACTTAACATACAGAATAAGACATATTTGGAGACAGTCAATATTGAAATTTGTTTTGCTTTCCTGTTGGGTTTGGGTTTTTCTAGCCATGGGAGAGAAGAGCAGGAGAGAAACTAAATGTTTGCTCCTTAAAATTTTTTTCATTTAAAAAAAAAGACTAATTTTAGACTCCAGGAATTGATTTAATACATTGTAATTCCTTTTTAATAGAAGTAAAACATTCTCAGTGCCACCTGCTATGTTGATTTAGGTAGATTGCTTTAATGACTGTCTAACTTAAAGAAATATCTTTCTAGGGCAATGTGAAGCAACACCACTTGCTGGCACAATGTGATAGTGAAGATGGGATTTGCCACCTGATTGGTGAGTTTCAAAAATAAACACATATCTTATATAAATGCTGAGCATCAATGTTCTTGGTTTGCAAAACCACAAAGGCTTCTCTACTAGGAATTTTTGTTTGATAAGAGCTCTGTTAACCACTAGAGAACATTAACACTTAGTTGGCTGGCAGTCTTCAGTCTGCCAGCTCAAAGACTGATGGTTCAGAAAAAGAAGGTACTGTGCCAGCTCTATAGAATAACCACCTTTTCCCAAGGAGTCTAAATTAGTTTAATAACTACCTCATATACTTTTGATGGTTTCAGTTCCAGGGCTGGGAGAACAATGTGCAATTAAATACTACAAACATGATGTATTTTCCAACTCTTGTTCTTTTCCCCTCTCTTTTTAGTGCCCTGAATCTTAGATCTTGAAGTAGTTTTTGCTCATAAGATAGAACCTCAGGAAGTTGTAACATTCTCCAACCCAATTTTTAAAAAAGTTTTATCATCATATTTATCCTGAATTTCTAACAGATTTCCTGCACTTCAGTAGACATTGTATATGGAAATGAGTCGATATTTTAATATATTAGCCAAGAAGCAGCATGATATGATGGATATAAAGCTAGCTTCAGATTCAAGAAGAGATGTGGTCCAAATTCCACCACTAACACATACTAGCTGTGTCATCCTGGGCTTAGTCATTCAATTTTTCAAAGCTCTGGGCAACTCTTTAAGAGAGTAAATTACAGAGAAGATGTTGCTCTGTATTGATAAAGGAAATTTCTTCACCAGAAACCCTGTATACCACTGAAACATCCCTATTTAGGAACTAGAACAAGAGGCTTCTGGAATGAAGAGAACTTGTCAAACAAAATATCCATTTCTGGTTGCAAGAAAAAGAATAAACTTTGTGCCTGAAAATTATACTGAAAATTCTCAAGTGCAACGTTTGAATTCTAGCATTTCTCCCATTTGATAATAATAGGGAGACACAATACAAGTTGGGTACAAAGGAAAGTGCCAATAGAGAGTGACCCCTCATGGCCAGATAATGCTATGATGGGTCCAAAGAATTACAGCTGGTCATGCTATCTTTATGGTAAGGAACTTCCTCTCCGAGAGTTTTCGTTTCTTCATCTGAATTATAAAGAAATAAAAATACAGAGCCATCTCATAGAAGGGTGAAACACATCAGTGTTCTGGCCCAAAATGTCCAGTTTAGTTCCTAGAACCAGGATTTTAAGGCTACCAAGTTGGTGGTCCACGTGTCGCTCTGCTAACCTTCTAGAGAAAATACTTGTCTCAGCGTAAAAACAGGAAAGGTGGAGACTTCTAGTTGTTTCTTGGTGTTGATGTTTATGGCTCGGTTGCTTTGGTGATAATGTGGTTGTTTTTCAGTCAAGGTCCTCTTGCTCCTCTTTCTCACCCTGTTTCTTTTCTTAATTTCTTGAGATTGTTTCTCCCACATGGCCTATTTTAGGTGGCATTATGTGGTAACATATTATTACACTTATTTATGTGTCCCATTTGCTACCTGACAATTTAGCCTAAGTTGTCTCTTGCTTTTTGTTGTTTGTCACAGAAAACAAGAAGAGAAAGGTGATAGCCTGGCCTTTTCCCATGAGAAGAACAGCTTCTTCTTCAGATTCTTCTGGATCTTTAACACCAGAATGGAAGGCTTCCCTGTTTGACCAGCCCTTGTCAGCAATCTGCACTGATGAAGATATCCTTCCCCAACCAATTCAGGTAAAACTGGGTTCCAAACTCACCTCAGTTCTGCCTTCTATTGAATTGGTAAAACCAGAGTATTTTGAGATCACATCTTTATGATGCTCATGCTGAAACTATTGAAGTAAAGTTAGTCCCTACTGGTGCATTCATAGACTTATCAGGAAAATTCATCCTCTCTTTCCCTCTACCCAGGGGAGGATTAAGCATCCCCATCACTGCAGGCTTTCTACAAGCTGAAAGAGATTATATATGTAGAATATTAGGCATGAGTATTGAATATGCAATATTCAATATCTTTTTATTAGGACTTCTTAACCTGAGATACATAAGCTTTTTAAAAAATATATTTTTATATATATTTATATTTATTTTTAAAATATTTTTAAAATATATTTTGATAACTCTATTTTAATATAATTGGTTTCCTTTGTACTCTTATGTATTTTATGAATTTAAAAACATTATTCTGAGAAAGGGTCCATGGGTTTCTCCAGAAGACTAAAGGAGACCATGGCACACACAAAATAAAGGTGAAGAACCACTAATACATGTGAGATGGCTTCATAGCAGGAAGAGTTGGAGGTGCATTTGAGAATATAAGAACAAACTACAGCACTTTTCCTGGCACCTTTCCTTACAAGGCTGGGCAGTGATGAAGAGAGTAGTAACTGACCATGTTGAAAGAATGAAATATATAAAGGCTGCTGGATTCATGTTTCTGACATTCCAGGCACCAAATTTGAAAAAAAAGAGCAACTTGATGCAAAAGGCATCATCATTCTAGAATTGATACTGGACTTAAGACAAAAATAATATTTCCTTCATCTTAAAATGGTCTTAGTTAGGGATATAGGCTCTAAATGATCAACCTACAGCAAATATTAATAATATGGAAATAGTTCTTGATCAATGACATATGTAAAACCCAGTGGAATTGCTCATTGGCTCTGGGAGGGTGTGGGAGGAGAGGAGAGAAAGAACATGAATCATGTAACCATGGGAAAAATATTCTAAATTAATTAATTAAAATGTTTTGAGTAAAATAATAAAAATAAAATAATAAAATTATCTTAAACCTATGAGCAACAGCAAACTAAGGGTCCTGGTTTTGCCTCAGCCAATCCAATAAATGTAATCATTCTTCATTTCTATACATGTTTCCTATAGGAAATTCTTAATATTCTTCAAAACAAAGGCCCTTCAACTGAAGGAATATTCAGAAAGGCTGCCAATGAAAAGGCCCGGAAAGAACTTAAGGAAGAGCTCAACTCTGGGGGAATGGTCAATTTGGAAACCAAATCTGTTCACCTACTGGCTGCAGTTTTAAAGGTAAATTTACATTATAGGTAATAGATGATAGACCTAGAGCTGGAAGGAACTCTTAGCAACCATCTAGTCCAACTCCTTCATTTTATAGGAATTGTAAAGGAAATTGAAGCATATATATATATATATATATATATATATATATATATATATATATATATATATATTTGCCCAAGCTCACATGAATTGCAAACACATGGACTGGGAGTCAAACCAGGTCTAGATTCTAATGAGCTTCTGACATTATTTTAATAAATAACAAGCAGCTACATCACTCTAAGATTCAGACAGCTTGACCCTTAAAGGTTGGCATTTTGGTGGACTTTTCTATATTGAAACCCTCTCTAACCCTGTGGTCCCAGATTCTTGCAGGAATATGAAACACCAAGATTGATTTATGGTCAATTTCACATCACCATATAGGAACATATAGGGATTTCTATATTGGGATCGCCCAATATAGAAGGCACTGCTACTTTTAATTCATACTTCAAAACTTAATTTTATACTTGCCGAGCAGGAAATCACTGAAAAACAATATGAATTAGAGCAGCCACCCCAATCAAGGTTATAGGAATAAGACAGACAAATTGAAATAGAAACTCTTTGTCCTGGAAAGAATTAGTCAAAGATATTGATGTATTCAACAACAGCTGGTTATTAAGTCCCATACCTTTTCTTCAAACAGGATTTCCTCAGGAGTATCCCACTCAAACTACTTTCATCAGATCTATTTGAAGAATGGATGACAGCCTTAGAAAAGCCAAATGAGGATGACAAAATTGAGAGCTTGAAACAGTAAGTAATAAAAGCAATTGATTACAGGAATCAGTTCACTAGCCCAACAGACGTAGGATCATAGATTTAGAACAACAAGGAGCTTCCTAAACTATCAGGTTCAACCTTAGGCAAGAGCTAAAGTATTTTATGACTAAGTATTATAAGATCATGAAGTTGTTTTGTTTCTTTGTTTGTTTTTAAACTGGGAAACTAGAGGCAGCTAGGTGGCTCAGTGGATTGAGAGTCAGGCCCAGACAGGGAGGTCCAGGGTTCAAATTTGACCTCAGACACTTCCTAGCTGTGGGACCCTGGGCAAGTCACTTAACCCCCATTGCCTAACATTTACCATTCTTCTGCCTTGGAACCAATAAATAGTGTTGATTCTTATTATGGAAATTAAGGGTTTAAAAAATGGGAAATTCATTAACTACCTCTCAGAATATGAAAACTAAGGGGCATTGCTAAAGCTTGAAAGAGGGCATTTTGACTCCAATAAAAGGAAATACAACTTTTGCAAAGGAAGCAATAAATGGATAGAACTCAAAGAAAATAGAGAGATTTAAGATTTCAAATAAATTCATGGCTGACAAGTCCATTAAAGTTTATTAAACAAAGCTGAGGGTTTCTAAAGGACTTCTCTAAACCCTCTGAGTTTGTAGAACACTTATGACAACCTAAAAAATATTATTCAGTGCTCCTCCCAGATACATAATATGGAATGGAAGTCATCTCCCCTAGGAAAGCATTCTTATGAGCATACGAACTAAAAATTATATGAAATTAAATTTCAATATATCTTTTTAAAAAACTTACCTTTCCTCTTAGAATCAACACTGTGTATTGGTCTTAAGACAGGTAGACAATGGAGGTTAAATGACTTGCCCAGGGTCACATATCTAGAAAGTGTCTGATGCCAGATTTGAACCCAAGGCCTCTCATCCCTAGGCCTGGCTCTCAATCCACTGAGTCACCTCACTGCCCCTTCAATATAAGTATATTTTTCAAGAGACTATATATTTGATTAAATAATAGAAAGCTGCATCTGTTAGTAAAAAGATAATCCTAAAATCTAATTTTAAAATTATCATACCCTGTCCCAATATTGAAGACTGTGTAAACATCATGTTTTCTGCATGACTAGAAAGCTTAAGTATGACTTGGATAGGATAGAAGAAATTGAAGTTTTGTGGTGGTGTTTTTTTTTAAAGATCCATCTTAAGATGGATCTCAATAGATGAACTCAAAGGACTTTTAAAAAATGAGTCCTTTTTTGCAAGAAAGGGAAACAAGAAATTCCATCCTTCCATTTCACAAACAGAAAGACCAAGGCACAAACATAATTTATAGTTCTTATTAAATGTGGTCGCCACATTGAAGATATTCACGAGCATTGCTTGGGAAGTTGTTTTTCTCCGTCTATGGTATGTTTGCTGCCTTTCTTTGGTGACTGAAGCTCAAAGAAATCATAGCCAAGATCATATCCTAGAAAAACACATTTCACAGTATCAGAAGCTAAAAGATAGCTGAGGCACAATGACTTTCAGGTGTAGAACCAAAGTATAGCTTTATTGAATCATAGAGTCACAGACATGGAAGGAATTTCACTTGCTGTCATGCTTGCAAATTACAAACACACTAAATAGTTAAGTGTGACATAATAGTAAAAGTGTGGTGGGGGGGGGGGTGTTTTTCTTTATAAAAGCCTTACTTATTAAGCCTTCAAAGCCCTTTGGTGAATTAGTTTCAGGGTATGCTCAACTGCCACTGGACAGTTCTAAATGGAAGTTTCTCAATGTTGAGCTTTGTCTCCATAGGTTTGCTTTGTTCTTCTAATTCTCCTCATTTTAAAAGGAAGTGCTAGTTAGAAAAAGACAGGAGGGTCACTTGAATATTATGCAGGCCACCATCATCAAGTCAGTTTTTTCAAAGTTTATTTTATATCTTATTTTAGGGTTGTAAAGAAACTACCAAGGACAAATATCCTGTTGCTCAAACATTTGGTCTATGTGCTTTACAACATCAGTAAGAATTCGGATGTCAGCAAGATGGACTCAAGCAATCTTGCCATTTGTATTGGACCCAACATGCTGTCCCTCAACACTGACCAAAGCCTATCTTTTGATGCTCAGAAGGAGTTGAACAACAAGGTTTGTTGCTCCCCATCTTTGGGAACTTTTCCTTTTATAATAAGCTTCCTCCTACAGTGTTCCTTGCAAAAGAAAAAAAAAAAGGAATATTGCTAAATTGCCCTTTTGGGGTTAGAATCAAAATGAAAAGAAGATTCAGTTGAAATTTGTGATTTCTTCACTCTCTCAGCATTTACAATAGATCCATACACTATCTGAAAGCTCAAAACCTACCACTCAATATGCATTATTATCCCAATCATGCTGTCAACTGGTAGACAAAAGCCAATAATTATTATATCAGTCTGACTCCCTATAAGACATATTTTCATTTGGGGCACCACAACTTGGAGTAGTTGGTGATGCAAACTAAAGAAAAGGGAAAGTCTAATAAATGCAAAAAGGACAAATTTTACAGAATGGGTTTAAAAAGAAAAAAATATAGCTGTCTTTGATCTCACCAGTACCTTTAACTTTTTTTTAACCTTACTTGCTATCTTAAAATTAATACTAAGCATTGGTTCCAAGACAGAAGATCTGTAAGAGTTAGGCATTTGGGGTTAAGTGACTTGCCTAGGATCACACATTTAGGAAGTACCTGAGGCTACATTCGAATGCAGTATCTTCCATCTCCAGATCTGTGTCTCCATCTATTGATAACCCGTAGTTTCCCCTAGCCCTTGTAACTTTAATAGTATTGTCTAGAAATGAATTGCTAGGTCTTTTCTTTCCCTGTTTATCAGTCAACATGAAGGGGGGAAAAAGGCACTAAAGTCCATATAATTTGTCAACCTTGCTCTTGTGTTTGTTTTTTTAACAGATTAAAACTTTGGTGGAATTTTTCATTGATAACTGCTTTGAAATATTTGAAGAGGACATCCCTGGACATTCCCCCAAGTTCAATTCTGATGATTCACTGGAACACATCAACAATTCAGGTACTGAAGCTGTGCCTATGCAGAAGCAAAATGATTACAGTTGCCAAATACATTCAATAGTTATAGCATTCCTTTTTTAAATTAGTATTTTAATTTATTTTTAAGGGCATTGTTGTCATTTTCTAATGATTCTTCCCCACTAATAGAACCCAGAGATGTCATATCACATGATACATTTGAGTGTTAGAAAGGGCCATCTTGGTACCATTCAAATATCAAATTTTTAATTCTGAATAATTCTGTCATCCCTTGAGAACTGCTTGCCCTTTCTGTCTACATCAAGGAAAGCTGTTAACTTCACTAAACAATGAGAGACAGTATATTACAGTAGCCAGACCACTGGGTTCCTACTGGGAAGATCTGTGTTCTAATCCCAGCTGTCACTACCTGTGAGACCTTGTGTCCATGACTTAACCTCTCTTGGCCTCTGTTTCCCATTTCTAAAATGAAAGGATTAGCATAAGGGGCCACTAACATTTCTTCCAGTTTCAAAGCTATAATTTGACAATTTTTGGCTACAATATTACAATTACAAATCCTACTCTTCCATAACAAGGAAAAAAGTTATCAGATGTAGAATTTCTAATCAAAGCAAGTCAGCAAGCATTAAGCACCTACTGTGTATGCACTCAGCACTGTGATGGGTTTTATGAATTCAAAGAAAGGCAAAAACCCTATTCCTGGTCTCAAGGGACTCAGTCTAAGAGCTAACACAAACGAACCTTTTGGTGTGATGTTGTTTATTCCCTTTGTTGCATTTCCTATCATATGCCTTTCTCCTGGCATTTTATTTTCTCTCTACCATCTCCTTCCCAAAATAGCAGATCTCAAAAGACATAAAAGTCCATTTTTGTAAAAAGCAAATTTCTTGTTAGCCCAAACAGAATCCTACAGAGTTATGATTGGGATAAAAAGGGTCAGCTACAGCAATGAATTTTTCTCAAGTAACCTTTGCAAACCATAAAGGAATTCTAAATCTTATTTATTTTCTCCCCAGATATGTCAACTCTGCAAAATGACTCAGCCTATGAGAGTACAGATGCTGACACAGAATGCAGCAACAGTTTTGGCTCTCAAAACAAGCCGTCCCTAGACACTGCAGGACTGTCCAGTGACTTGGACAACAGAAAGCATCTGTATGAGTCAAGACCAGGGTCTGTTGTCTCTTACACCAACTTACTAAAAAGCTCCCTTAGCACTCAAGAAAGGAGGTACTCAGAGCCTAGCACACCATCCACGAAAGACTGCCTTGAAAGCAGGATCACCAGCCACAAATTGACTAAAAGTGAGGACAGCTTCGCTGTCCCCCAGGCAAGTTCCTGTTTTGGGGGTCAAGAAATAAAAGAATCATTTCCAGAGGAATGTTTCCCTAGTCTACAACACAGGAAACAAAAGTCATTAGGTCTTCAAATAAAGGAAGGAACTTTATGCACAGAATCACTTGTTGAGCCTTCCCCTAAAACCTCCTCCTGTGGTTCCCTGGATAGTTCCTCTGATAGCTCAGTCTTTGCCAACTCGCCAGTGGTTTCTCCTTCCAGTCCAAAAAGGAACTTTTTCACCAGGCATCAATCCTTTACAACAAAGACTGCTGGGGCGGACAGTAAGCTGACCCGAGAGAGAAAAAAGCACTCCATGTCATTCTCTTTTGCTACTCATAAGAAGGTGCCAAACAAAACTGCAAATTGGCGCTTTCCCAGAGACCAGGGCAAGAAAGACCTCAAAAAGGAGAGCCAACTCACTGGCAGGATTGTCCAAGAAGTCTGTGTTGGAGCTATAGATGACTACCAACCAACTCCAGAATGTGGGAGTTCAAGGTCACATCTTCTTTCAGTTGAAGAAGTATTTCAACTTGTAGATCAGAAAAACCCTGGAAGCCCCCCATCCTATGAGGAGGCAGTTCAATATTGCCGGCTTTCCAAAATTCCTCCTTATGAGAGCCGGACAGTCCAAAGTATGAGAGACACTATGCAAAGCCAGAATTCTAGACTGCCATCTCTTTCACTTTTGGACTATGGTGAGCATGCCAAGAATACACACGGCAAAGAAACACTCAACAGAGACAGTGCATCATCTGTGGGTGAAACTTGGGTACAGAATGGAGCTTCCAATGTGGCTATGGAAAGGAAAGGACAAATACCAAAATCTGAGGTTCGCCGGTTAAGGGTCTTGTCCAAATCCTTGCTAAAGAATAAACAGGACTGTGTCATTGGAAGGTGTAGTCAGCCAATCTTTGAGGTTGACCAAATCCAATATGCCAAGGAATCCTATGTTTAGGGAGCCAGGATATACACCCTAAAAAGTCCTCAGTGACTTCTGTAAATATATGGGTCCCTCAAAAGAACTGCTTCCCAAAACCTTCTTACATGAAGGGAAAGAATAAGCTCCTTCTGGATGTCCACATATGGTCTTCCTCAACGAGAATGTTTACCTCTCCCCCTCACCATTGTCATTTGTGTCTGTATGAACCTGAGCATGTGCAATATGTAATAAATGTATAAACATCCTGTCCATAAAGTAATACACTGAAGGAAGAGCTATGTATTGAGTGTTTGTATTGCATGTATATATATTATGTCTAATGAGGCACTGGACTTTCCTTTTGGTTAGGGTATTTGAAAAAAGATGCTGGCCTTTCCTTTATGCATGCCTCAGAGGAAATACAAATCTTCATATTTTCCTAACCATTTCATCTAAGGAAAAAAATAATCTCCCCTGTCAGAAGTTCAGCCCAAATGAATAGTTTTATAGTAACTAATCACTTGGGAAGAAAGAGAGGGCAAGTTTGCAAAGAAGAGGAGTTCAATGCCATTAAAAACACCAAAGAGAAGAAAAATAATTTTTAAAAATCTATGAAAAATGGTTTAAAAGTGTCCTCTTAACTGTCTCATTAATCTTGGGAAAACTGATGGAAATATGTTATTATTGCTATTGGCTCCCTGATAGCACTTTCAAGTTTCTCTTTAGTACCATGTTGTTGTCTACTGTTAGATGTCAAAATTTTGAAATTTTAAAATATTTGTTGAGGATTGTTTGAACTCTCAATGAAATATCACTACAATAAATCACCTTCATTTGAAAGAACCAATGCTTATTTATTCTTTAGTGGCAAGACTGTTCTTTCCCATGGCCAATGGAGACACAAATGGGGAGAAATACTGAAAAAAAAGAAATACTCTGAACCTTATCTCCAGACAGTCACTCTGAGGCCATAACCTCAGCATGAGAAAAGAATACAATATGGCAAATATATTTTGTATTTGTTTAGTGTTTTAAACCATTTCAATAAGTTTTCCCATAAACTGTCTCATTATTGTATGGAACTACCAGTCTGACATACCTATTATAATTATTATGACTGAATAATAACATAATATCTCCCATTCATCTAGAATTTTGTTTTGCAAAGCATGTCCCACTCTTTATCTCATTTGATTCTCCCAACAATCCTGTGAAAGAGTGCAACAGATAATAAAATGGAAATCTTAGCAGGTTAAGTATAGGATCACCAAGCTAGTAAGTATCTGAGATGAGATTTGAACCCAAATGTTCCTAACTCTAAGTCAGTTCAACCCTGAATCCATTAAGCCATGCAACCTCATTGTGAATACAACACATACCCATTGCACAGATCAAAAATTCCCCCATGCCTTAGTGATGGTTTCATAAATTGCTGTGGCCATAACAATTTCACCACTTGGAGGTCAACCTTCTAGGGCTGAATTTGTCTAAACTTGGCTCCTCTGGTTTTAATGACAGACATACAGAATACCACACAGTCCATACTCAGAGCCTTAGTAGATTGGTACTAATAATCCTGGCAGGATGGCAAGGTAGTACAATGGATAGGGAGCCAGGCTTGGAGTCAGGGAGACTTGAATTCAAATGTGGTCTCAGACACTAACTGTGGGACTCTGGGTAAGTCATTTGACCCTGTTTGCCTCAGTTTGCTCATCTGTAAAATAAGCTGGAGAAGGAAATTACAAACCATTTCAATATCTTTGCCAAGAAAATCCCAAATGGGGTCACGAAGAGTCAGACATAATTAAAAGGATAGAAAACAAATAATAACAATGGCATTTATATAATAGCCTGTTAAGACTCACCTCAAGGTTCATTAATTGACATATAATACCCAAAGGACTTATTTTCACTTATTTGAACCAGGACTGAAGGAACCAACTTCAATCCATTTGCTCTTGAAAAGCTTTTGTTAAATTTTCAGTGTGAGTTTTTACATCTTGGAAGTAGCCAGCTACAAATCCAATCTTGATTTATTGTTTTATTAACTGTATAGACTTTAAAAAGTGACAGAGATAATGTTAATAATGCAGGTTAAACTTAAAAAGTGTATCTTGTGTAATTTTTATTTCGGAGAGGTCATGATTAAATATTTACCAAAACACCACTGATTGTGTCATTTTTTCCTTACCCTTATGGGTATGCTTTTCATTATTCTTGAATATTTGTTCTTGCTAAATAAGTATCAAGGGGCAAAGATTCAGTCATATACATTTAAAAAATATCTATTGTTGATTCCAGAGAAAGAACTGTTGGAGTTGTCTTTCACACCAGTGAATCTTTATAATATATATTAATTAAAATAATATAAATAATTATATTATTTATTTGGTTATGTCTGAGTGTGCTTTTAATACAATGACCAATATGGATGCGTTTTTGCATGACAATAAAATTTTTTAAAAAAGAAACAAAAAATATTTATTGTTGAGGCAGCTATGTGGTTCAGTGGATAGAGCTCCAAGCCTAGAGAGGGGAGATCTGGGGTTCACATCTGACCTCATACACTTCCCAGCTGTGTGACCCTGGGCAAGTCACTTAACTCTCATTGCCTGGCCCTTACCATTCTTCTGCCTTGGAACCAATATTTAGTATTGATTCTAAGATGGAAGGTAAGGTGTTTTTTTTGGTTTTTTTTTACCCCATTAATTAAGCATTTACTATGCTGAGAGCTGGGGATACAAAAACAAAACAGGCTTTGCCATGCAATGGATGTGCTTATGTTCTAGGGGAGAAGGAGAAAACACAGGATGTATTCAAGGAAGCAAACACAAATATTTATCAAGTGATTACAAGATGGAAAAAGTGCTAATCACTGGAGTCACCAGGGAAAGCTTTGGGTACAAGTTGATACCTAAAATACATTTTTCAGTTCTATAGACAGAGGCGAGGAGGGCATACCACTGGGGTAAGAGGTAGGGGAACCATCTGTGCAAAGTCAGGAGCTTAAGTGGTGTGTATAGGAAATAGGCGGTAAGGCAATTTGACTGGAATAGAGGGAAGGGTATATGAAGGGGCCAAAATATGACTGAGAGAGAGAGAGAGCACAGCAGAGTGAATGACAACCAGGGAGTGAAAAATGTGGAGTGATTAGGAAGATAGCAGTGTCTTACAGAGAAACAGGAAAGTTTGGAGAAGGGGCAGAACAAAGATGGCAAAAAAAAAGAAAATTTCTTTAAAAAGAAAAAGGAAATTATTTTGTTTAGACACATTGGGCTTGAGATGTTTTCTAGTGCTCAAAACTGAACGTTGTTCTCCAGAAATGATTTGACCAGGGCAGAGTAGAGTAAATCTGTCACCTTTGTTTTGAACATCATGCTTCTTTTAATGTCATTTTGTTTCCAGAATCATAACTAAGTCAGTCAAAACTGGGGTTTTGTCTTAGGGTACTAAAATCTAAATTAAGCAAAAACTAAAAACATGGAATTTTTCAGCACCTAACCTCTCCCCCCCCCCATTATAGTCCAAACAATTAGTTATCCAAAAAAGTAGAATGAGCTTCTTTAGCAGACAGTCATTTATTTCTCTCTCCCAAAACATCTTTAAACAAAGGCCAAATGATCTCTTTTCAGGGATATTTTAGAGAGGATTCTCAATCAGGTAAAGTTGGATTGGATGACCCCCAAGGTTCCTTCCAACTATGAGATTCTGTAGTTCTGTGATTCTGCGATCTCTAAGGTCCCCTCAATTCCAACATTCTATGATTCTATATGCTGTGGGCTACCTGACCTTTATGAGGAGCCTGGGCTTAAAACATTCAAAGTGTAAAATGAATCAGCAGAATTAGGTCAGGTAATAATAATGAAAGAACTTCAATTATCCATACATAAATGCTGAAATAAATACTTCATTTACTGGAACAAGATGTGGAGGTAAGGTTTTTGGATAAAATAAATCAACGAATATTTCTTGAATACACAAAATTATGTCCAATATAAGTTACTGAGGTTTGGGGTTTGGGGAAGTATACAAAAATTCTATTTAATTCAACAAATATTTATTGAGAGATGTCTATGTTTGAATGAAGCAAAGTCCCTTGCCTCATGGTGATTCTAATCTAATGGGAGATAACACAAAAAGCTAATTAACATGAGGCTGTAAATAAAAATTGCCAAATGGCTAGTCTATGTAGTCAAAAAGTATGCTAAGAAAGACAAATAATTGCTTTCTGATACTAGCAGATTGAGAACCAAGAAAGAAAGAAAACATCTGATTTGAGGGAGCCCAGAGAGTGAGACTAAACACTAATTTTCTCTCTTCCCTCAGAATGCTAAATTTCATCAGCCTGGGGGCAACTAGGTGGCTCAGTGGATTGAGAGCCAGGCTTGGAGAGGGGAGGTCCTAGGTTCAAATGTGACCTCAGTCACATCCTAGATGTGTGACCCTGGGCAAGTCACTTAACCCCCATTGCCTAGCCCTTACCACTCTTCTGCCTTGGAGCCAATACACAGTATTAATTCTAAGACAGAAGGTAAGGGTTTAAAAATATGTACATATTTCCATATTGGTCATTGTTATATCACTCATTTCTTAATCATATCTCATTATTTCCTCCAAGATGTCATTCTCTCAATTCTCCCATCTCCCCAGCATTTCCAATATCTCTCCCTATCCAGTGGCTTCTAATTTCCTATCCTATTTCTCTCCTTCCTTTCCCTGCCAAATGCCTATTATTATTATTATTATTATTATTGCTATACTTAATCGAGTAGCTTCTCTATCTCTATATCCTCATCACATGCTCAGGGTTTCGAACTGAGCTTAAAATAAAGCTTCTGACTCTATCACTTAAATACAATTAAACCTATGAAGGTCACCAATGACTTTCTAATTGCAAAGTTAGAGATTTTTTTTTCAGCCTTCATTCTCTTACTTTTCTTAGTCACCTCATAATCATAGTGTTAACCATTCTTTTTTTTTTAATTCCTCTGATTTCTAAGATACTACCCAATCTTAGCTTTCCTTTTGGTTCTAACTGATTTTTATCTCCATTATAGAAACTTATACTTACTTCATCCCTTAAATGAATTTTATGAAGGTTCTGTCCTTGGTATTCTGCTCCTCTCTCCAGGCTCTCTTTTTAACTCGGACAACTCTCATATCTTCAAGTATCATGCCCACCTCTGTGCAGACTAAATGAAGGAGCTGTTGTTTTATTTTAAAACCCTCACTGTCTTAGAATTGATACTAAGTGCCTAGCAGTACCAGATCTCAAACTATACTATAAAGCAGTGGTCAGGTCATCAAAACAATTTGGTACTGGCTAAGAGACAGAAAGGAGGATCAGTGGAATAGACTTGGGGTAAGTGAGCTCAGCAAGACAGTCTATGACAAGCCCAAAGATCCCAGCTTTGGGGACAAAAATCAACTATTTGATAAAAACAGCTGGGAAAATTGGAAGACAATATGGGAGAGATTGGGGTTGGATCAACATCTCACACTCTACACCAAGATAAACTCAGAATGGGTGAATGACCTGAATATAAAGAAGGAAACTATAAGTAAATTAGGTGAACACAGAATGGTATACATGCCAGATCTTTGGGAAAGGAAAGATTTTAAGACCAAGCAAGAGTTAGAAAAAAAAATCACAAAACATAAAATAAATAATTTTGATTACACTAAATTAAAAAGGTTTTGTACAAACAAAACCAATGTAACCAAAATTAGAAGGGAAGCAAGAAATTGGGAAGCAATCTTCATAACAAAAACCTCTGACAAAGGTCTAATTATTCAAATTTATAAAGAGATAAATCAATTGAACGAAAAACCAAGCCATTCCCCAATTGATAAATGGGCATGGGACATGAATAGACAATTTTCAGATAAAGAAATCAGAACTATTAATAAGCACATGAAAAAGTGTTCTAAATCTCTTATAATCAGAGAGATGCAAATCCAAACAACTGTGAGGTATCACCTCACACCTAGCAGATTGGCTAACATGACAGCAAAGGAAAGTAATGAATGTTGGAGGGGATGTGGCAAAGTTGGGACATTAATGCATTGCTGGTGGAGTTGTGAATTGATCCAACCATTCTGGAGGACAATTTGGAACTATGCCCAAAGGGCACTAAAAGTCTGTCTGCCCTTTGATCCAGCCATAGCACTGCTGGGTTTGTACCCCAAAGCGATAATAAGGAAAAAGACCTGTACAAGAATATTCATAGCTGCGTTCTTTGTGGTGGCCAAAAATTGGAAAATGAGGGGATGCCCTTCAATTGGGGAATGGCTGAACAAATTGTGATATATTTTGGTGATGGAATACTATTGTGCTCAAAGGAATAATAAAGTGGAGGAATTCCATGGGGACTAGAAGGACCTCCAGGAATTGATACAGAGAGAAAGGAGCAGAACCAGGAGAACATTGTACACAGAGACTGATACACTGTGGTACAATCGAATGTAATGGACTTTTACATTAGTGGCAATGCAGTGATCCTGAACAATCTGGAGGGACTTATGAGAAAGAGCATTATCCACATTCAGAGGAAAAACTGTGGGAGTAGAAACACCGAAGAAAAACAACTGCTTGATCACATGGGTTGAGGGGATATGACTGGGGATGTAGACTAAATGATCATCCTAGTGCAAACAACAACAAGATGGAAATAGGTTCTGATCAAGGACACATTTAAAAACCAGTGGAATTGTTGGCTATGGGAAGAGGTGGAGGAAGGGAGGGAAAGAATAGGATTCTTATAACCAAGGAATAATGTTCTAATTTGACTAATTAAATAAATTTTTCAAAAAAAAAAAGAATTGATACTAAGTATTGGTTTCAAGGTAGAAGACCAGTAAAAGTTAGGCAATTGGTGTTAAGTGACTTATCCAGGGTCACATAACTAGGAACAATCTGAGGCCACATTTGAACCCAGGACCTCTTATCTCCAGATCTAATGTTCTATCCACTGAGCCACCTAGCTGCACCACAAATGATCATTTATGAAATGCTTACTATGTGCAAAGCACTGACCAGGAACTAGGAATAGAGTGAAAAAATAAATACAGTTCCTGCCCTTAAAGAGTTTACTGTTTACAGGAGAAGGCAACACATAAAAGAGAATGGTTTGAAAAGTTACAGACATGATGAGTGGACTCCTAAGAAGATAGATTAACACATCCTATCCAGTAGTAATGACAGAATTGAATTGATATAATTTTAAAACTGGTATGAGGGTACTCGACCAGTCAAAAGAATAGGGCCTAAGGGCAAGAGACCCAGAGGTGAAAGGTTTAATTCCTCCAGGTCATAGTTTTTGATCCAGATAACAAGGCAAATGGTTATGAGCCTTCAGCCTTATCTTCTAAAAGCTCTCTTTCACATGCCTCCTAGGCAAATCCACTTGGATGACCTACATAACACCTCACACTTACATATCTTACATCTCATTCATCTTCTTTCCCCAACCCTCTCAAACTTTTTCTACCTCCTGACCTTTTATATCTATTAATAATAACATTCTTCTTGTCACCCAGGCTCAGGATATCAAAATCATCTTTGACTCCTCCTTTATCCAATCAGCCAGAAGGATCTATTCATTTTTCTTCACAAATGCATCTCATTTCAAAATCCCTGTCTGTCAACAACCTACAAAAGTATCATAATTCAAGCCCTAATTTTTTCTCATGCCACAATAATTAAAATGTTATCACGCCTTACTTCCATATCACTCCCTCCCAATCTATACTACACACCATTGTTAGATTCCTATTTTGGGGTGTATTTGATTCCTTTGATGCAAGTGCCCTCGATAGAACAAAACTTCATGTTGTCTCAGCCTATGATATTCCTATCAATCAAAGAGTACTTATTAAGTAGCTACTATGTGCATGAGTCAGATAGAGGTTAAATGACTTGGGTCACACAGATAGGAAATGTCTGAGGCAGAATTTGAATTCATGCCTTCCTAATTCCAGGTCTAGCACTCTGTCTACCATGCCACTGCCTCTAAAGATAAATAAGTTCTACTATGGGCATGTTGAATTTGAGATTCCTATGGGGTATCTAGTTGAAGATATCCAAATGGCAATTGTTGATGTGAAGCTGAAGTTAAAGACTAGAGGCTAGGCAGGGCTAGATATGTAGGTCTGGGAATTATCTACATAGATAGAGTTAATAACTGAAACCAGGGATGCTGAGAAGCTCACCAAGTGAGAGAATACATAAAGAAGATGTACTAGGATGAAATCTTGGGGGATATGCATGATTAGTAGGCATGATCTAAATGAAGAACTAGCAGAAGAAACTAAGATGGGCCAGTCAGACAGATGAAAGAACCAGAAGAGATCCACATCACAAAAAACTAAAGAGAAAAAAGTATACAGGAGGAGAAGGTTATCAACTGTGTCAAATGCTACAAAATGGTAAAGAAAGTTCATAATTGAGAGACAGCCATTAAATTTCTCAGTCAAGAGATGATTATTAACTTTGGAGAGGAGAGTTTCATTTAAATAATGGAATCAGAAGACAGATTGGCTTAGAAGAGAGTGAGAGGAGAAGTAGATTGTAGAAGGCATTCCCAAAGGAGTTTAGTCATAAAGGGGAAGAGAGATAGGATTCTAGCCAGTGGTAATGGTAGAATCAAGTGAAGGTTTAGGTTTTATTTTGTTTTGTTTGGTTTTTTAAATATGGTGGGGGAGATTAGTGTGTTTACGTGTAGCAGCTGATTGAGGGACATTAAAGATGAGTGGGCATAAATTGTGGTATATGATGGTGATGGAATACTACTGTGTTCTAAGAAATGATGAGAAGGACGATTTCAGAAAAAAAGCTAGAAAGATATTGAATTGACCCAGAGGGAAGTAAGCAGAACTAGGAGAACACTGTACACAGCAATAACAATACTGTAGGATGATCAACTTTAAAAGACTTAGTTATTCTCAACAATATAATGATTCAGGACAATCTGAAGGACTTATGACAAAGAAAGCTATCCACCTCCAGAAAAAGGACTGCTGGAGTTGGAATGCAGATCAAAAAATTTTTTTTCACTTTAATTTATTTATTTTTATTGTGGGATTTTGTTTGTATAGGAGTATTCTCTAACAAAAATGACCAATAAGGAAGTATGTTTTGCATGATAATACATGTATATAATCCATATCAAATTGCTTAAACTGGGGAGATTGAAGGGGAAAGAGGGAAGAAGATAATTTGGATGTTATAATTCCAAAAAATGTATGCTGAAAAGTATTATTACATGAAATTGAGAAAATAAAATATTTTAAAAATAAATAAATAATTTTTTTTAAAGATTGGGCAGGATAGATGGCGGGTAATATGCTGAAGAAGTCAGGAGGGCTTAGAATTAAGGATACAAATGGTTTGGGGGTTGATTTCTTTAAGAACTGGAAAGGCCTACACAAACTGATGCGATGTGAAAAGCAGAATCAGACAACATTATACACAGTAACTGAAACATTGTGAGATGATCAAATGTAATAGATTATGCTACTAATAGCAATGCAATCAATGATCCTGGACAATTCTGAAAGACTTATGAGAAAGAATGCTATTTAAAGCCAGAGAAAGAACTGTTGAAGTAGAAATGCAGAAGAAAACACAAATAGAAAATAGAAACACAAAAAGAAAAATACAATTTCTCACTTGTTTATATGGTAATATGATTTGGGGTTTTGGTTTTAAAAGATTACTCTATGACAGAAATGAATAAATATGGAAATGGGTTTTGAGTGATAATACATGTATAACCCAGTGGAATTGCTTGTCAACTCTGGGAGGGGAGAGGGAGACAACATGAATCATGTAACAATGGAAAAAAAAATAAATAAAATTTAAAAATAAAAAACAGGACTTCCAGTCAAGATGGCAGCTTAGAGAAAGCTAAAGTTCAGAGCTCTAAAAATAAAAAAAAAAAACAAATAGGAATGATTTTGGCAAAGAGAAGGACCACTCCTCTATCCAAGACAGTAGAGAAGGAAATAATAAAGGAACATATCTGAGTGAGATAAAGAAAGGGTGAGAAAGTTAGCTCTTGGAAAATGGCTTTGACTTTTTCAGAAATGAAAGTGAAAGGGGTTTGAGGCTGAGAAATTGAGGGCAAGGAGATTATAGTTTGTTTGAGAGAAGAGATAAAAGAGTTTGGAGCATCCTCTGTGGGGAGTAGGAGAATCAATCAGTTAGTGAAGAATAGTGCAAGTATTTCAACTTGTTTTCCCACAACCCCTCCAATATTGGTTATTCCCATTTTTTATGTTTGCCATTTTGTAAGATATGAAAAGAATGCTCAGGATAGTTTGAATCTACATGTATCTTATTATTTCATTAATGTCTTTTATATTCACTAGACTCTCAGATTTTTTTCTTGGAAAAGAACATCTAATCCAGCCACTACCCTTCTACTATTTTAAAGACATTTACAGTGAGGACCTGGAAATGTAAGTGATATTCAACTTTATAGCATAATCTGGAAAATGCTGGTAATGAAGTAATGGGTCTTTGGAACAATGAGTTAGATTGGGATTATTAAATATATATATATATATATTAAATATATATATTTCAAACAGCAAGGAACCCTGAGGGAGAAACAGGGGTCAACAAGTACTGGATACAACTCATTTACACTACTATCATAACAACATCTCTGAGGAAGCCCTAATGTTTATTAGTTCAAGGCCCTGCTCCCCTGAAACCCTGATAAAAGAAATAGCCCAGGACCCTGAACCCAAGAACTTTGGGAAGAGCAATAGCTCCAATTCAGTACTTTCATCCATCATCCTGAGAAGTAATCTCTGTGGAGATGCAGCCTGGCAGTTACACCTGCAGATGATTTAACTAAAGCTATTAAAGACTCATAATAGAAGTTTTTGCCACTAAGGTCTGTGGCATAGTCAAGTTGTTCAGTATCAGAAATTTGTAAGATTTTGTCAGCAGAAATGGCATTAAAGAAGAGGCATAAATATTCTGCTTTGCCTCTGAACTCAAATGACCTTGGGACTTTTCCACCTGATTTCTAGCTAAAACCTTCCATATGTGTTGTCTACCCTATTAGAATGTGAGCTCTTTAAGAGTTATGAACTGTCTTACATTTCAATTTGTATTCTTAGAACTTAGCACATGCACATAGTAAGAACTTAATACTTGGCAAAATTTATTTTCCATAGACTATATTTTTCCAGGATGAAGAATTAGACCATTCTTTTTCACAGAACTATGAATAATATTGACTAGGTTTTTCAGTATTTCTGAACTCAATACTCTTCCTAAAACACTATCTGTAAAGAGTAGTATTTGGAGACTCTTACCACCAACAAGAAATCTTGATTTTTGTTTTGGACTTTGAACAAGACGTCTTCTATAACACTGCCAAACACCCTCTGAAAATATGTGTCATCCTATTTTATACCTCATTTGATGTGAATGCTGATACTCCATGACTATTTGAACAAAGATATGTTTGGAATCAAATATATCATGGAATCATACATAATTTTCATTAAAATGGGAGATGCATTGTCTAGGAGCAGGCTTCAGGACTGTACTTTGTTCAATAAAAGAAAATATACGTAAAGGCAATAAATAATAACTATAACAGGGACTTCTCTATATAGTCTTTATATCAGAGGCTCCCTCCTGACATGCTACAAAGCCCAGATAAACTTTGATGGCCTTCTTTCTTCTTGTGCACATTGCCCCTACCTGGATAATCTGGGATAAATTTCTTAATCTGACATCCCCACAATAGAAGTTACATAATCCTCTTCTAAGTACAAAAGATCTCAAAGACCAAATCACAAGCAGTTTTCTTTAAAAGTTGTTAGAAATAAGACTCACCTTGATTATGACCTATAAGCAGGAAGAGGAAATTAGTTCAGATTTTATCTGGGAAATTCATGATGCTTTTAAATGATCCCAAACTAACTCTTAAAGAAAAAGCTTATCTTTTTTATAAGTATATTCTCTAAGGGTTCTATACATCTATTAATTATGTAATTTTAGAATCTAAGAAAAACCAAATGATAAGTGACAGGTTAATAATAATAATAACATTTATACAATCACTTTAGAGGTTTACAAAGTGCTATACAAATATTTCTTTTTTATTTTCATACAAAAAAACCTTGGGAGGTAGGTAGTATTATCACTCCCATTTATATATGAGGAAACTAAAACAGAAAGAAATTAAGTAAATTGCCCAGGTTCACCACTCTTAACCAACTGAGTCAGAATCTAAACTTGGGTCTTCTTGAATCCAGAACAAGCAGTCTATCTATTGTGTCACCCTAACTACTAGAAAGATGGAAAGTAAGTATAAGAAACTAGATACATTACTTGTGTTTAGGTGATTACCATTGAGAAGATACTTAAAAGATATTAGCAAGGACATGTATGACCAAAAATGGATTTGGGATGATAAAAGTGAGGAATGATAGATGGTTAGCCCAAGTGTTGAGTTGATATCTCTGAAATGACCAAAAGGAAAAAGAAAAACCACCAAAACAGGAAGAAAGTATCCAGGTCTTTGAGTGAATGTTCTTAGAAAACTAAATTTATGTGAAGACATGAGAATTGCCCTAGCTTCCCATTCATTTCTCAGCCTATTGCAAATTCAAACTTCCTTCTCTCCAAAGTAACTTACAATCTTTATTTGCCAAATCCAAAAATCTTTTCTCAATTCGCATTCCTCTTGATCTCTTAGATCTTCCTGATCTCTCCAATTAATACTAAGGGAGACTTGCTATTTGCAGTTATTTCTTTTCCATTGGGTTTTTGTGATACTGCTCTCTTGGTTCTCCTCTTACTGTCTGACCATTACTTCTCTATTTCATTTTCTGGATCAATCTCCATATCCCACCTGCTATATGGAAGTCCTGTCCTGCACCCTGCCTTGGTCTCTATTGATTTCATCAACTACTATTGACTCCCAGAATTATATATCCAGTCCGAGTTTCTCTCCTGGACTCCAAATCCTTGTCACCAACTACCTTTTAGATAAATCCAGCTAAATGTTCTGCAGATACCCCAAACTCAACACATTAAAAATAGGACTCATTATCTTCCCTAAACCATCCCCTCTCCTAACTTCCTTTCTAATGAAGGGGCTCTATCCTTCAAGTTATGTAGATTTGTAAGCAGAGAGTCATCCTCAATTATTCCCTCTCATCATATCCAATCAACTGCAAAATCTTATAGATTGTACCTCCAGGATTCCTTCCCTCCCCTACCTCCTCCTCATTTACTTAGCATATCGTCTGGGATGTACTTATCTGTATACCTTTTCTGATCTCTGCATGTTATCATCTTAGATAATGCATTTATTTATTATTTGTTATGTGTTCACTATGGAATTGGCATTTGGTGGAAAGGGAATCAAGTTTTGGATATTTAGCTTAGGACACTTCTTTCCTATATCCCTGTTAAAGGATAACAATTATGAACTCAGCTTAAACTTAAAAATTAGTTCCCTAAGATGAACAATATTTGGGGGTGAGAAGTAAATACATATAATTCTAGCCCAATGCTGTTTCTCTGTTCTGCAAACTTTCTGATAGGAATAACATTCTTCCTTATTGAAGGGTATATAGAGAAGATTTTAGAGAGATCTGTCTATTTATGTCTCCCTACATGTCACATCTAGGCAGATTCACATAGACAAATATAACCTATAAGAGCAACACAACATATCTTTTCCTTTACAATTAAGCTCTCCAGTAATCTTTCCACAATGAACCATACCTCTCTTTGATACTTCATTTACTCTGCTTCAGTACTTGGGAGACCCTGTTCCCCATTACATAAGTTTCTACTCATCTTGCAGTGATTTGAAAGGATCAGCCTTAGAATCAGGAAAACCTGGGTTCACGACCTTCTTCTGACACACACTAATTGTGTGACCCTGGGTAAGTCCCTCAATTTCTCATCACCCAAGGCAATTCTATAAGACAGTAAATTGCAAAAGAGTTGCTGATCTACTTTGACAGGAAAGTTTCTTCCCCCAGGATATCTCTAGGGTGATGAAATAACAGATTCAGTCCCTAATTGTTTATATTTAAGTTTTTCCAACCTATAAATGCTGTAGAGCCTAATGATTTTTGGAAAAGTCCTAAGCACAGTGACTGTCATATAGTAGACCTTTGACAAGTCTTGCTCTCTCCTTCCTTCTCATAGTGTTTATAGCAAATGGGATAAGTCCATTTGTGTTGGCAATATACTATTCAGGGATGTACAGATAGATGATGAGGTTGACTTTCACATTACCAAAGCTAGTTCAGGGTTTGGGAGGCTATGAAAGAAAGTGTAGGAGAAAAGAGGTATTGGGCTGCCTACCAAACTGAAGGTCTACAGAGCAGATATGCTGAGCTCACTGTTGTATGCCTGAAACCTGAATAATATACCAGTGCCATACCAGAAAATTGAATCCCTTCTATTTGAATTGTTTTAGGAAGATTTTGAAGATCATGTGGCAAGATAAGGAACTAGACACCTAGGAACCTTTCTTGAGCTGAACTGCCAAGCAGTCAGGCTCTAGTGCAGAGGGCACATTGTTCATTTTCCTGAAAAACTATTTTACAGATGAATTACAAATACAAAATACATGGCAAGAGCTCACATGGCAGTCAGAAGAAGAAGTGATACAAGGATACTTTCAAGATCTCTCTGAAGAACTTTGGTATTGGTTGTTAGATATAGGAGACATTGGCATAAGATTCTCTTATACAGTGTGCCTGCATTGAAGAAGACACTACTCTATGAGCAAAGCAGAACTGCAGTAGCTCAAAAGAAATGTGAGACCTGCAAATTTAGAGATATCTCCATCCCAGATGTTCACTTAGGCCATTTGTGCCTGATCTGTGGTAGAGCCTCCCAAGCTTGTACTGGTCTGATCAGCTAGGTCAGACACACTGTATGTTGACCCCCAACAAAGTGATGTCATTTTGGTCCTTTTCTAGAATGGCAGACAACAGCCAATAGCAAGCAGAGCACTCCAGAATATACACTCAAGATTGTAAATGTAGCTGGAGGCAAGAGTATTATGAGGTACAAACAACAGATATAAAATACTTTGCACCCTTTAAAGGGCTGTATAAATAACAGTTATTAATATTAGTCTATTAGCTAGTTGTCAGACCTCCAGACTGGTAATAACTTCATTACCTGAGTTTTCTACTGAACTCTTGTTTAGCTTAATCAGTATATATAGAGTAATCCAGAAATGTGTTGGAAATGTTTAACAAACAGCTTTCCAGAGGAAAAAGCATACATTATTAATACTTTCTTAAGTCCAGATAATCAGAAAAACAATAAAATTAATCCCTGGTCTGTAGGAATTACTAATTTCTGAGCTGTAAATGCTCACACTGAAAAATTTAACAATTGCTCTCTCAGGCCAGTTAGAGGTAGCTTCAGCATGCCCAAGGCTGGATGATTTCTATTACCACAGACTGACATTCTTTTGGTAGAGGGAAGCACTCCTTCTAGTGTTATCATATATGTCTTAATGATCTGGCCAAAAAAAAAACCCAAATTCACTGAATACTTAGCACTGGTGAAATCTACCTGTGTTTTGAAGATAAAAGCAAAGAAATATATACACTCAAATAGAGTCACACAAAAACTGGACATTTTACACATATAGTATAGAGAGAATATTATTTAGTTATTATGTGATACTACTCTTTTCAACTGTTATGGTATGTTACCAGACAGAGGAACACAATAATTCCAGAAAGGAAGGACAGCTGAGTAAATTCATTATAGGAGTTTCAAAACAGTTTTATACCACTCATTCCTGAAAGCATTCAGCTATTCTCAGACTGTTTGGTTAGGTCGTTTTACATTTTAAGATTTGAAAAGCACTAGGTTTTTATTCCTCTTATGGGAAATTTCCATCAGTTGACTTTTACATTTTAATTTATTTTTTTAAAAATTAATACATGTTTAATACTTCTTAGGAACACTGTAACTACTGTAAGTTTCTCACATTTTGACTCCTACTTATGTTCTGACTAGAAAGAATCTGAACCATGACTTCTACTGGAGTGAGTCATTGTAACAGTTTAAATTAGGAGGAAATACTTAGTATAGCTTGAAAGAGCTCTCAAAATCACACATACAGAGCTATCTGTGCAAATATGTTCAGAGCGGCATTATAGGTAATCTTTCCAAACTGGAAACAATCTAAATGCTCAATATTTACTGAGGAAATTAGTCAAATAAATTGTGGTAGTTAGGACTGGTGGTACATACCTATAATCCCAGCAAATCAAAAAGCTGAGGTTCTGGAGCCCAGGAGTTCTGAGAAGCAGTGAGCTATGCCTATTATGGATTGCATAAGTTTGGCACGAATATGGTGAGCCCCATGGGGAGTAGAGATCACCAGGCTGCCTAAAGAGGCAACTGGCTCAGGGCAGAAACAAAAATAGGTCAAAGCTCCCATACCAGAGTGAGTTGAGGTCCAAGAGTGGCCTCTGCACTTCTAGCCTAGGGAAGAGAGGAAGACCTAATCTTATGGAGACAGATAGATAAAGATAGCTAGATAGCTAGACAGACAGACAAATAGATAAATCCATAGATGGATGAATGACCAAATTGTGGAACATCAATGTAATAGAATACATTGCTACAACGCAATTGAGACTAACAAGTAAGAGGAACACACACACAAAAAAAAAAACCTAGAAAATTTATAAAAATAATGCAAAGGTGGGGGGGGGGAGTAGAACCAGAATAACAGAGCATATAATGACTCTTGATGATTTCCTCTTGATGAGGAAAAATGAATGAGAAGGAATTGACTAAAATTACTGATGAGGAACTAAAAAGAGTGACTGAAAAATTATTAGGATAGTGTATATGTTGAAATTAAATGAAGTGGAAATAATCACTAAGCAAACTTAGCTGGTTGTAAAAATTTTCAACATCAATTCTTTAATACCTTTAATTTTTTAAAAAGAAGACAGTTAATGAAGAGTGCCTCAGATTTCAATTCTCTCCCTAGGAAATGGGGGGAAAAAAACAAAAATCAACATTTTAAAATGTTGGCAATGTAGCTTATAAAATTATTAGCATATTTAATCTCAAAGAATCACTCCAAGATTATGAATTATTGTAGGCTATTTTGAAAATGTTTTAATCTACCATCAGTTTAGCCAGTTTCAGGTGCCAATTAAAGAAAAAGCAATGGCATTTGAAACATTTAAATCTTTTTTGTGAACTCAAACCTTTAAAAACTGATATGTCACATAGACTACAAATCCAGCATTCTTTCTACTATGTGAGAATGGAAATATCATTGGTCCCCAAATGTTCAAAATGAGGGTAAATGGAACAGAGAATGAGGTTGTAAGCTCATTGATTTGGAGATGGAAAAGACCTCAGCAGTCCATCTATTCTAAATTCATTTCATAAATGAGGTAACTACGTTTCCTATTAGTTAACAACATGTCTGCAGATCTGCATGGTTTTGTGGGAACCTGCTTACCAATAAAAAGGGCTTCCCAGTGAACATCCAGTCAACTGTGTTTATACAAAATGAACTTTGCATTATTCCAAGCAAGTCGTGTGTACTCTTTGGGTATCAGTTTCTTCATTTGTAAAATGAAAAAATTAGACTAGATGACCTTTCATATCTCTTTTCTCTTGAGGCAGGGAGTGATAGCTAAAGACACTATATCTGAACCCCAAGGGTGTATGGGGTATTCAGGACAAACCTAGCAACATCAGTATGAAGGCTTGCCAAGCTCTTTTCAGGGCTGTTCATTGATCTTTGGTATTTACCTATCACTCAATTCTCACCTGAAGACTTCTTCTGGCAGATAAGAACAATTTGTTCCAACAATCATGAAGTAGGCTGTGTCAAGTACTGTAGCCCACCTAGAATTTTGCTAGACATCAAAGAAACCAAAGTCATCCACTGCACTCTGGACCATTGCCAGTCATCCTGAATTTTGTCTTGCCACTGGACTTAGATGACTCTGGAAGGGCAAGTGAGGCTGACTGCTGACTGTGTAATTCTGCCTTGCTTAAATCCAACTCACATGAAAGTCAAGACATCATCCTATGATGTTAATGGCTCTTTTTGAAATGAATGATCAACAACAACCTAAACCCCAACCCCTCAACCTCTACAGTCAGACCCAGGATTTAAAATACCTGGACTAGAGACATTTTTTTATAGCTTAAAATTGAAATAGAGATGGTTTGGTATTAAGCATCTATTCTGTGCTAGGCTCTGGAGATACAAAAACAAAAACAACATGATCTTTACTTATTTTTTTAACCTTGCTTATACAAGTAATTTACATTCTATTGGAACTGGAATAGTGGAAAAAATAAGAGGTTTAAAGTCATATGACCTGGAAAATCCGGGCTGAAAAACAGAAAGGAGGCAGAGTAGATAAGAAGGGATCATGGTGGAGAACATTCAGAGAGTTAGTAGTGAACCCTAAGAACAATGAAAATAATACTGGACTGGGTACCTTCCTTACAAATGAGGTTCTGGGAAAATCCAATCAAGTCGCAAAAAAGGATGAAGTGAATTTCAAGGGTGATATAGCTGCCTTAGAATGGGAGAGAGTCTGAAGAGGTGTATAATTATCATTATTTTAAATTACAAAGTTTAAATTCTTTTTGAGAGTAATTTTAGTTTAAGAAACATGCTACCTCTCCAAATCCAGAAAATGAAAATGAACTCTTTGGAGAAGGCACCATGAAGATGCCTCCACAGACCACACACTGCACCAGAAGATCCATAGTGAACTTTGGGATGTGGTGATTTGAACTGTGTGGGGTTGAATGCATTTGTTTTGTATGTATACTCTTATGACGAAGGAACTACCATCTAACTGGCTTTTTGTCAATGCGCCTAGCAATTATTGATTTTGTTCTCTTTTCCTCAAATTATTGTCATTTCAAAGTTGGTATGTTTACAAGACCCATCAGAGAGACTAGTCTTCCTTGGCTCTCAGGGGAAAATATATAATTGAAAATCTGTTACCCTGAAAAAGAATTACATATCCTAAGAGTCCACTGATTTCCTGTCATTATGGACTTCCTATAGACAGAGAATAAAGGGAGTGGGTGTTAAGGAGTCTTCCTCCTCTCTTTGGCATGATATAGCATAAGCACTGATGGTGATAAGGTGGGAGATTTGAAAATGGCTAACCAGCCATGGGCATGTGGTTTTTATTTTGTATCCTCATTGTTCCTTGATTTCTAATGATCATTTAATAAACCTCATAAAATATAATATTTTTATGATTAAGGTATAATTTTAAATTTTACAGAGGAAGAGGTAGAGCTGGAGAAGAATGTTATGGAACAGATGCTGATTAATAATTCAATTTTTAAAATTTGAGAATTTTACAGCTGTGAGATTTATAAAGAAGCAGCTAGGTAGTACAATGAATAGGGCCAGTCTTAGAGTCAGGAAGGCTCCTTTTCCTGAGTTCAGCTCTACCCTCATATATTTCCTGGCTGTATGACCTTGGGTAAGTCACTTAACCTTGTTTGCCTTGGTTTCCTCATCTATAAAATGAATTGGAGCCAAGAAAATCCTAAATGGGGTCATGAAGAATTGGATATAACTGAACCAGAGAATTGTAAATATGTGTGTGTATATATGTATGTTACATAGAAATATAGACAATTAATTTTGAATAAATGTATGGTGGTATAATTATAATAAGCAGTGCCTTGGTATTCTGATTGTTCTCCTGGCTCTCCAGACTTCTCTATAATGCCTCATCTGCTTCCTCACTCTGGAAGTTCTCTAAAACATTCCTCTACCTCTGTGACCCCTTCTCCATTGATGTGTTCTCTCCATTGGTGGAGAACATCCAGTTCAGCTCAGGATGCAATGTTTAGTTATGGGGGGGTATAAGTCAATTATCAAAAGAAAAGAAAAATAATCAAGAATATAAGGAAAAAAATTCAAAATAGGATCTTGTATAGGTCCAATTTAAAGTAATTTCTAACCCATAAGTCTTTAGGGCAGAATGCAGTAATATTTCACTTAGCCATTTGTAGCCAAGACTATAGGAAGTTGCCATAATATAAGACGAAAAAGAATTAGAATTCTATTTTGATAGGGAAGCGTCATTCCCTTGTCTGATTTTTGACATTCTCAGGGATATAGGGAGCCAGCATGATAGTCAAACTTTGTACTTGTATGAGTACTTCACAAAGAGTGTAGATACAAGGAAGTCCTACAACTTAACATATGTCAAGTGCCGCAACCTCAAGTCTCACATTATTATTTCCTGTGTGCTCTTTTTGGCACTTTTCAGGTTAAGTCTGTGCTCCTTCTTTTTTTTATCCCTTTTTCTGGAATCAGATACAAACATTAATCACAGTCCCATAATATTTTATCAATAAATGGCAGGTTCCCATAGTTTAAAGCTTTTGGGTATGCATTGACATTTTAGCAAGTATATATATGTATTAAACTTCTATTACTGCAGAAAAAATATTAATATTAATTGTATGTACCTTTTGTACAAGAAATGAGAAAAAATCAAATATTCTAATCAAAACAAAGAAAAGCAATAATAAAAATAAGGAAAAAATCAGTAATTCAATGTGTTCTCAAAAAACAGCATCCATTTGTCTATGGATTATTATCTCCAATGCATATGATAGGGTACAGTCAATCAGTCTCAACAGAAGATGCTTTCTTCACATGTGAGCAATGAATCCAAGAGTCCTTTTCTCCAACCTTTATAGATGTTGGAGTAGTTAATAATATTGGAATGGTCCTTCCCAGGAAGGCTGGGTTGCTCCAATACACTTGAAATTCTTAATATACACGTTGTCTCCTGGGTTCAGGTCATGAAGAGAAAAGTCTAGTGGTCCGGCTTGTACTGCAGCTCCGGATTCATGAAGTTCATGTAATTTGTGCTGTAACTCCTGTATATAGGAAGCAATAGTAGTATCTCCCCCTAATAGTGATGTATATGCAGGGGGAAAAGGTTTAGCCTGTATAGGCAGATGTCCAAAAAGCATCTCAAACAGTGAAATATGTAGGTCTCCTCTAGGCCTGCTTCTAAGACAAAATAGGGCCAGAGGGAGAATTTCAGGCCATTTTAAATGTGTCTCAGTGCATAATTTTCCAATCATAGTTTTAAGGGCAGACTTAAGTAGGGTGAAGTAGAGGTTTTCACATTCCTGATCTAAGTACCTTCACTGCCCAAATGGTGAATGGTCCCAATGGGGAATGGTCCCAATGGGAAATGGTCTTAACCCAACCTTATGAAGTAGGGTCTGGGAATTTTTTAAGGTTTACAATCCTAACCTTATGAAGTACGGTCTGAGAATTTTTAAGGTTCACACTGATAAACCATCTTGGCAGGCAGGCTAAACCACATTGAAGGTAGCCCACAGGCCTCAAACCCAATGGTGAGTTAGGAACGTGTCTACCCCAGTCATGTGAAGACTTCTCCTGGTGGGATAAACTGTTGAGAACAATTTGCTCCAGTATCTGAAGAAACCAAGGTCATCCATTGAATATGGAGCCTTTGCCAGGCATCTTGACTTTTGTTTTGATGCTAGATCTTGATGACTTTGGAAGAGAGAGTGAGGCTGACAACTTTGTGCAACTCTGTCTCACTTAATATTGAAATCAAATGATATCTTTGGTCTACTTTGAGGATAAAGGACAACAACCAATAGCCACTGTTAGAAATGGGACCTAAACCAATATCTTCTTAACTCTAAAAATTACTCCCTAGTAGAAGTAGCACTAATAATAAAACCTAAATGTTTATTAAGTTATCCAATTGGCACATTCCTAGAAAGAGAAATGTGAATCAATTTTTAAAAAATGAATCAAAATATACCAAATGCACTAGAAACTGCCCCTTTAAAGAGAAAACTCTTTAAAAGTAGATAATCCCCCTCTAATTATAATTATATTCATATTCACATGATGCATGCTTATTATATGATAAATATATGTTATCTGCATAATATAAAACATTTTATACATTTGGATTTTCCCATATCTGATTTTCTAAAAATAAGGTGTAACTGTTGAATATTGCTATTATTTTAAGCTGCTAAAGAATTACTGACACCTTGTGGCAAGAACTTATGAATTCATGCCTCAAAATCATTAGTTATAATTTGTGGCATTTCTAATGAACATAAGAAGGAAGGTGCAGGCAATCTTAGAGAATCGCCTAGTGTCCAATCCCTTCATTTTACAGATGAGTAAACAGAGACAGAAAGATAAAGAAACTAACCAATGATTATACAGGTAATTAAACCAAGATTTCAAACCTGTATTTTGACTTCAAATCCAATGTTGTTCTATTATTCACTAACACATTCAACCAATCCAATACAATCCAAACCAATCCCAAGAAAAACCATCTAGTATCTGTTATGCAACTACTATATGCAAGGCAATGTTTTAGAATATCATACAGCTTTGGTTCGCACAGTTTTCAAAATTGGAAGGGAAACAATAATTACATAAATAAATAAGTCCAAAGCAAAGGAAACTGAAATAAGAGCAAAGGAAAGCCAAGCAAAATGTTATGACAAGTATGAAGAGTGAAAGATAGCTTTCATTGGAAGAGGTCAGAGAAAGCTATGGAGAAAAGTTGTGTCTGAGAAGGGCCTTGAAAGAGAGAGAATAAACCACAAAGAGGTTATTTTGTTGTGAGTGACAGTGAGTGTAAAGGCACACTAATATGAGAGGGAAGATGAAAAATATGGAACCAAAAGTAGATAACTTTGCCTAGACTATTGCATACACATTTAGAAGAGCAGCTCGACACTATAAAGATAGGTTGGAATCTAGTTAAAGAAAGAATCTTCAATTTATACTGTATTTTTAAAGAATGGGAGGAAACAAACATTTATTGAGCCTACAGGGCAGGTAGGTAGCACAGTGGAAAGGGCACCAGGCCCAGATTCAGGAGGACATGGATTCACCAGACTTATGCTAGCTGTGTGACCTTGGGCAAGCCACTTAACCGCAGAGGCCTGGCCATTACCTCTCTTCTCTGCCTTAGAATTGATAAGAGAAAAGGTTAGGGTTAAAAAAAAAAAAAGAACTTACCATGTGCCAGAATGATAATTCATAGTGGTTTTAATAAATTCTAAATATATAATTTTTCCTATATTCATATTTCTGCAAATAATTTCATCAAAAATGTAAAGAAAAAATGTATTATCTGTATCACTAATCTTGTTTCCTCAACTTATTGCTAAATTCAGTGGTCTAGAGAACATTACTATCAAAAATTCCATCTATATCCAATAATGTCCAAAAAAAATTAACTCATAGGATCATGGAGAAGGCCTTTTATTCAACCAATAATTATCAAATTCCTCAGTGTTCAAGGTGCCTCTCTCAAGGAGAGTTTAATAAATGTTAGTGAAATTGAATGCTCTCTCCAAGATCCTAGAAATTCATTTTCCAATTCAACATCTATTAAATATTTTTATTTATTAAAGTTTACAACGCTCCCCTATGTATTTATTAAATATCCTTAATATATATTTAATGTTTATTAGACTTCCCTATGTACCTTAAAGATGGGAGAATTTAAGGAATTTTGGTTGAAATGTAAATTCAAGGGACATTCATGTAAATAAAAAGGTAAAAACGAATGCCCCACTCTCAAGAAGTTAATCTCGCGCTGGGGACTGTGGAGAGTTGGAGGAAAGGGGAGAATTTAAATAGGAGTAGCCCCATACAGGTTGCTTAAGGGCGGGAGAAGCTGTATGCACCCTACACGATAAGAAAGTAGGCCCACACGCGCGTGGCCCAGGTGGTATGAGAACGAGATCTCTGCTTACTCCGCCTGCGCAGGGCCCAGAGGAAGCGCTAAAGTAGAGACCAACAAGATTGGCTAAATAGCCCGGAAGTGACGCAAAGCCCGCCCCTCTCCCATAGCTCCCGGAGTTGCTTACCTTGGAGACGCCGCCGAGGAAAGACAGAACTCTCCGTTGCCGAGCAACCATGCCGGTCGCTAAGTGCAAGCATTGTGCGGCAAACGCTGGGTCACTGGAGTGGAGTGGAGCCCCGACCACCTTCCTGGTCTGCCTCCCGCACCGCTCAGCCTATTTTCTGTGGCCACTGAGCTTCTGCTCGTGGCACCAGTTGTAACTCGCGGGGCCGCTCAATTTTACAGCCTCCCACTGCTTCCCAGCCAAGCCCGCCGACCGATCGGCGGCCTGCTCCTCCACAATGACCTCCACGGTGGCCGACTCCAGCCCCAGACCCACTGGCACCTACACCTTCGCCAGTCGTCCCCGAGCCCTGAACTGCCAGCGCCGCCGCTACCGGGAGTGCTTCGGGGCGTGAGTAACCAAGGCCCTGGCTCCTCGCCTCCCCCCAGTCCCTAGCACTGGACCTCCTCCAGCTCCTCCATCCACTGCCCCTCCACGTGCTTACTCCAGAACCCTTGGGAAGCATCTGGCCCTGGCGGGTCACAGGGAATATAAATCAACAAGAAATTATTATTATTATTATTATTATTATTTAAACCCTTTCTATCTTAAAGTCTTAGTACTTAGAAAGTAAGTATTGATTCTAAGGACTGGGCAATGGTGGTAAAGTGACTTGCTCAGGGTGACCCAGCTAGGAAGTATCTGGGTCCAAAATTGAACAAAGGATCCCCCTGCCCCCGACACACTCCACTGAGCCATATAACTGCCACTAAACCAGCAATTGTTAATTGCCTACTGGGCTGACAGGGGCCCTGGCAAAATACTTCCTTGCTCCAGAGGGTCTGATGAAGAGACAACTATGAAAACTATGATCTCTCTCTTTCTCTGTCTCTGTCTGTCTGTCTGTCTGTCTGTCTGTCTGTCTCTCCCTCCCTCCCCCCTCCTCCCCCACTCTTCCCTCCACCATATGTACAGGAAATCTTTTGTACAAACATATGTGTGGAATAAACTGGTGATAATTTCAGAGGAAAGGCACTAAAATTAAGGAGGACTAGAAAAGGCTTATTTGTAGAAGATGAAACTTTACTTGGGACTCAAAGGAAGCCAAGAGGAGGGACAGAATCCAGGCCTGGGAGACAGCCAGTAGAAATGCAAACTCAAAGGAAGCCAAAAGATGGCCATGAGGAGGGACAGAATCCTGGCAGGGAAGACAGTGGTTGAAACGCAAAAAGTGAGGGAATACTTAAAGAAGCTAATGCCACTGACTTGCAGAGTAAATTGCCCAGTATTTATTGAAGCATGGCATCTGTGATAAAACCCTGGATTTGTGACTAAAAAAGAGAACAAACTCCTTTCAAGTCCAGTCTCTGTCATTTATTAATTGTGTGATCCTGGGCAAGTCACTTAGTCTCTTTGTATTCTTTGAAAATTCTTACATCTTAGAGAGAGGTTTTTAATGCAAAAGATAAAAGACATAGGACTACCAAAGAAACCAATTATATTGAAATGTGGTTATCAAAAAAAGTTTTTTTTTTTAAATCAAAGTTGTGGACTCCAGGTTAAGAATTCTTGCTTTAAGACTTTAAATTACAGGAAAAAGTGATGACCTGAAAGGGTAAAGTTTCCTATATTTGTGAAATCACAGATTCATTCCCTGTAAGATATTTTACAGATGTTGCTTGCTCTCAGAGACCTAATGGAAGAGAAACAACACATATACAAATTTTTATAGTACCAAAGAGTATGAGGTGAGGGCACAAATTTGAGGAGAGATTCATTTTCCCCCAGGTATTATGGAGTAAGCTTCTTGAAGGAGGCAGTGGTAACTGAGTTGGATATTGAAAGGACAGAGGAGAATTAGCAGACAAATTGAGGAGATGGCAAGCCTATCCCAGATGTGGAATCTGGTGTGAACCAAAGAGATAGGCAAGGCAAGACAGGAATGAGTAAATTTACAGCATTGTTCAGTTTGGTAAAAACTTGGAATATGTAAAGGGCAATCAAAACTAAATTTGGTTAGGCATTAAATCAATGCCTGCTAGGCCTTCTAGACCTTAGAAGGTAGGCCTGGAAGACCCTTCTAGATATATGTCAGACTCTGTACTTGAGTCTGGAGATAAAAAAACAAAAATAAAAAACAATCTCTTATCTCAAGGAGTTTACAATCAATAGGGGAAATTTAGTTTACATGTACTCATGTAAGTAGATATGAAAATCATCATTTATTGAGTGCCAAGTATATGCCGGGCACTATGTATACCCCAGCCACCTCTTACCTTTCCAGTCTTCTTGCATTTACTCCCTATCACATAATCTTCCATCCAGTTACACACACACACACACACACACACACACACACACACACACACACACACACACACACACACACACACACACTAGCCTTCTGACTGTTCCACACCAAAGACTTGCTATCTCTGGGCACCAGACATTTTATTTGCCTGCTCTCTATGCCTGTTAGGCTCTTCCTTCCCTACTCCACTACTGACCTTTGTGTCTTCCTTTAAGTTCCAATTAAAATCTTATCTTCTATGGGAAGCCTACCCTCCCCAACCCCTCTTTTCCAGTGCCTTTCTTCTTTTATTTATTTCCTACTTTATCCTTTTAATAGCTTGTTTTATATATATTTTGTCTTTTGCCTCTTTTTATTTCCTTAACATTTAGAACTATGTCCTGGCAAATAGTATGTGCTTAATTAACATTTGTTGTTTAGTCATTTCATTTGTGTCTGATTCTTCCCACTGATACTGAAATGATTTGCCATTTCCCTTTTCACATACATTTTTACCAATGAGAAACTGAGGCAAAGATGAGTCCTTCTGATTCTAGGCCTAGCACGCCATCCATGGCAACACCTCACTGCCCCTTAATTAAAGCTTATTAATTGATTATTGTTAAGCAGCTCACTGTCTAACAGTAGAGACCATACAAACAATTGTGTACAAACAAAATATATAGAAATCAACAGAGAAGGTTCTTGCCATAAGGGGAATGGGAAAAGACTTCTTACAGAAAGTGGGACTTCAGCTGAGACTTTAAGAGACCTGCTGGGAAGTCAAGAGATAGTTGAGGAGGGAAAAAGTTGCAAGAATGAGGGGATAGCCTGTGAATAAAAATAGCAGCCAGTCACAATACCAAGAGTGGAAAGGTGGAGTATGTTGTTGGAGGAATAGTAAAGTAAGTCAGTGTTACTGGTTTTAAAAGTATTTGGAGGACATAAGGTATAAGAAGACTGGGAATGGGTTGGGGCATTAGTTATGAATGACTAAGAGAAGATTTTACATTCAGTCCTGGAAGTAACAGGGAATTTATTGAATAAGAGCCTGTTATGGTCAGACCTGCATTTTAGGAAGATCAGTTTGACAGCTTAGTGGAGGATGAATTGGAATGGGTGAAACAATGAAGCAAAAGTAGTGAAGTCAGAAAGGAAGGCAGGTTTATGGGGAAAAGCTTGGCTTTAGACACAATTGAAGTACTGATCAGAAATAAGTATTTGACCAATGACACATGTAAAACCCAGTGGAATTGTGCGTCAGTTATGAGAGTGGGTTGAGGGAAGGGAAGAAAAGAACATGATTTTTGTAATCCTGGAAAAATACTCTAAATTAATCAATTAAATAAAATTTAAAATTAAAAAAAGAAATAAGTATTTAAAAAGCAAATTGGAATTTCTGGAGTTAGCTAGTTTTGAGAGTTGTTAATGTTTTAGAAAAACTATATCTTAAGTAAAAAAATCATTTTGTGATATGAATAGTCACTCTATGTAATCTGTTCTTATAAATATTAGATATATCTAGGTTTTCTTCAGATGGGTGAGGCACATTGGTGTCAGACAGTTTATTTGTCTACTGTTTCTACTCTTTGAAATAAACATCAAGAAATCTTTGGAATTTAGATTTTGAACTGAAAAGAACTTTAAAGGTAATCTAAACTAGCCTCACTTTACAAGTGAGGAAATCAAAGTCCATTGATGATACCAAAGCTGCCCAGTACACTAGAATTCAGTATTTTGGCCCTGAGAAAAGAACACTCCTGAGACAAGGGATCTTAAACCTGACTATCATCCTTGAGTTCTCACTCTTTCTCAGATTCTTCCCTCACCCCCAATATCTAATTCATTACCAATACTGTCAGTTCCAGCTTGGTTACATCTCTCATATATACTCCTTTCTTTCATCTTACACTGCCCCAGTGCAGGCTTTCATCCCTTTATGCCAGGTCTGTTGGCAAGTGCTGTTTGGACTCCTTGACTCAAGTCTCTCCCCACTCCAGCCTCCATTCTTCTGTCAAATTGAACTTACTTTAGATCTTCCAGTGTCACTGGATCAAAATATGTGAAGGGGAGGAGGGAAGGAGGGAAGGTATAAGAAGCCTGGAGAGGGGGTAGGGTGGGACATTGTTTTTAATTGACAAACCAAAGATTTTACCTTGGATCCTAGGGGTAATAAGGAACCACTAGAATTTATTGAATAATAATTTATTAAATAATTAACCTGTTAATCCTCCTATTCAGTAAATTCCATTAACTCCCTGTTAACTCCAAAACAAATGTAAAAGCCTTTCTTTGGTTTTTAAAGCCCTTCACAACTTTGTCCTTTCCTACTTTTCCAGTCTTCTTATATTTTCCTTTGAGTATTGAGGCAGCTGGGTAGTACAGTGGTTTAAGTTCCTAGCCTAGAATCAGGAAACTTTGATTCCAAATTCTGCCTTAGACATTAGTTGTGTACCCTGGGCAAGGCACTGCTGTTTGCCTCAGTTCCTTCATCTCTAAGAGGAAAAAATAGCACCTAATCTCCCAGAGTTGTGAAGATCAAATGAAGTAAATTTATAAAGCACGAAAGCACTGTGCCTGGCACATAGCAGAGGCTTAATAAATTCCTGGCACCTAATTTAATGCTTGTTGACTTGACATTTTTATGTAATGAAATCTTGAGCAATTTGTGCAACCTCAGAATCCCTTCTTAGAATAATAATGTTTTTGTAAAATAAAATACATGGGATTACAAATGAAACCAGTTATATTGAAATACAATTATTAAAAAAATTTGTTTAAACCTAGTTCATGGACTCCAAGTTAAGAATCTGTATTCTAAGAGGTCTGTGATTTGATTTCTGAACAACCCTATTTTTAAAAATAAAAATAGATATATGAATATTCAGTCCTAAACTATATGCAAATGTATTTCACCATTCAGCCATCAAGCATTTGCTCATTCTTTTTTCCAAGGCGTCCTGTTTGGGGCCCTGTGCTAAAAGGAATAAAAAGACAAAAATGAAACAATTCCTGTGCTTAAGGAGTTTGGGTTCTATAGGGGAGTTACAGAATCAAAACTCCCTTACTGAAAGGATTTTTAAATTTTTTGTCTTTGTATTCCAAGCATTTTTCTCAGCACGTAGTTGTGGCTTAAAAATATGCTTGTTGAAGGATATGTAATGAGTATATTCAAGGCCACTTAGGAGGGGGAAGGTGCTAAGCTGACAGGTGATATAGAAAGACCTCATTTACAAAGTGGCACTTGAGCAGTGCTTTGAAAGAACTTATTGATTCTGAGAGACAGAAGTGAGAAAGGTGTGTATCCCAGTCATGAGGAACAACAGCCATCCTCTGCAAAGGCATGGAGATGGGAAATGGAGTTACCGTATCTCAGCAACTGGGAGGAAAAACCAGTTTGATGAGATTATAGTGTATAAAGGGAAATCATTTATGCTAAGCCTGGGAAGGTAAATTGGGTCAGGGTTGTAAAGAGCTTTAAATTCCCAATAGAGGAATTTGTGGTTGATTGTAGAGGTAACAAGCCAGTGGAATTATTGAGCCAGAGGAGTGGTGTAGTCAGACCTGTACTGTATGGAGGTTGGGTTGGAGAGGAGAGAGGCTTGAGGCAGCAAGACCAATTAGGAGATTAATGTAATTGTCCAGGTGATGAGGTCCTGGTGGCTCTATGAATGGGGTTAATAGAGAAAACCCTGTACAATATATGCCTTCACTTCTTCTAAAAACCTCTATAGTCTGTCTTCCAGGTTATCATTCAACTGAAACTGCTCTTAAAAAATTTACCACTCTTAATGACATATTTAATACTCTTTTCTCAATCCTTGTCCTTCTTGAACATCAGCTTTTAACACTTGATCACTCTTGGGTGTTCTCTCCTTTCTAGGCCTTCAAGACACTGTTGTGTCCTCTGGTTTTCTTCCAACTTTTTTGACTGCTCCTTCTCTGTTTCCTTTACTAGATCTTCCTCCAATGTACCATCACTCATATGTGCTCCTCAAGGATCTGACCAGAGGACATTCTTCTCTATACTAACAGTTGTCAATATCATCAACTCCCTTAGGGTTCTGTTATCATCTCTTAGCAGATGATGTTCAGATCAATATAACTAGCCATAATCTCTTTCCTAAATTCCAGTCATCACTTGCTAAACTGAATGTCCTCTAGACCTCTCACACTCAAAACTCCAAAATGGATTATCTTTCTTCTTAATTCTTCCCTTCTTCCCAGTTTCTCTTTACTGTCCATTGCACTATCATCTTCCCAAACATCTGAGCTCATAGGCTAGGTATAATCACAAGCTCCTTTTGTATTCATTTAACACATCCAATCTGTTGCTAAATCATGTCATTTTACCTTGGCAACATCTTTTCTGTACCCCTTCTCTTCTGTTAAACAGCCACAACCGTGATACAGGACTAGTATAATAGTCTGCTGGTTGGTTCCTGCCTTAGGTCTATCCAAATGATCTTCCTAAAGCAGAAAACTGACCATGCTATTCCTACCACCCTCCTCAATACACTCTAGTACCTCCAGGATGAGATATGAAATCCTTTCTTTTGATTTTCAAAGCCCTTTGACAAACCTGATCCCTTCCCACATTTCCAGGTTTTTTTTAATATTTTGCTGCCTATTATGTACTTCAGTTCAGTAACACTAGCCTACTTGTTACTTTTACATGACTCTTCAGTCTCCCAACTCTGAACCTTTTTACTTGCTATCCCTTATTTTGGACTGTTTTTCCTTCTTACCTCTACTTACTGTTATTCTTGGTTTCTTTTCTTCTTTTTTTAATACCTTTGCTTTCTGTCTCAGAATCAATACTATTTGGATTTCAGGCAGGAGAGTGGTTAGGGCTAGACAATTGGAGTTAAGTGACTTGCCTAGGGTCATGCAGCCAGGAAAGTGTCTGAGGTCAAATTTGAAACCAGGACCATCCCATATCCAGGCCTGGCACTGTATCCACTGAGCCCCCCTAGCATCCCTATAGCTTTTCTTCACATCTCAAATCCAGCCTTCTGCAAGAGACCTTTCTCAGCCACCCCCACCCCAACCTTGCTTTCCTTCTGAGTTTACCATCCATTCACACTGTTATATTTTGTATATATAAAATTGTTTGCATGTTGCCTCTTCCATTAAAATATGATGCATTCCTTAAGGGTAGGGATGGTTTTTGCTTTTCTTTGAATCTCCAGCACTTAGCTGGCACTAAGTAAATACTTAATACATGTTGTTGACTGATTGAGATGAGATATCCATAAAACTTGGCCACTAATGGGTGGAGGGCAAGGTGTAAAGATTGAATGAAGAGTTGAAAATAACTCTTTTTTTTTTTTTTATATTAACCCTTACCTTCCATCTTGGAGTCAATACTGTGTATTGGCTCCAAGGCAGAAGAGTGGTAAGGGCAAGGGCAAGTGACTTGCCCAGGGTCACACAGCTGGGAAGTGTCTGAGGCCAGATTTGAACCCAAGACCTCCCATCTCTGGGCTTGACTCTCAATCCACTGAGCCACCCAGCTGCCCTCTTGAAAATAACTCTTGTTGCAAGCCTAGATGACTAGAAAGATGGTGGTGCCTTTGACAGAAATAAGAAAGCCAAGAAATTCGCATGCAGATGAAAATGGAAAAAAAAAAAAACCTGTAAATCTTTGATTCTGTCTTCTATTTTTCCATTCTTAACATGGAACCTGGTACCTTCTAACCCAATGGTAAAAAATATCTAACATTCAGAAATACTAATAACAAGATTTTTTTGTTTTGTTTTGACGATGTTTCTCATCATAGTAAAATTTTAGCATGTTCTTCATGTAGGTGAGATAGTGGTATTTTTTTTAAAATGATCATGACACTTTTAGCTTAGATTCCATGCAGACTGGTGTCCTTAAACAGACAAACGAGATCGCGTTCAGCAAAGCATCAATCTGGAAGTATGGATCTGCTTTGAAGACATGAGCATTTTCAGGGACTCTTGATAGAAGGGAAGTTTTAGTAGCAAGCTATTCTCTACTTATGAAAAGGCAACAACATATTACTAAATAAAACCTGAGCAGAAGCAAGTAAAAGATATTATCAAAGATTTGTATGACTAGAGCAGATGGGCCAATAGTGACCTATGTGCACCACTGGTACTCATACAATTTCAAGAGATCCAGAGAAAAGCCCATAGCATATTGGGTAGACATTAGTGGGAGATTTATAGGACGATATGGGCAAATGCATAAGAAGGTATACTTGGTGCCTTGCCACTGTTGGATGATTTATGGGAAGTTTGCTTAGCCTGAGGTATATAATGCCTTAAAACTTCTCCTTATATACCTTACCCCCTTGAGTGTGAGAGGCACCCCTCCAGAGCAAGGGCATAACTGTAAACACGCACATTAGGAGAATACCTTCCAGACATTAATGATCTTTTCTTCCAGAGTTTAGATGGCACTTACAGGATAATCGATTTAGACCTAGAAAGAACCTCATTATTATTGTTGTTTAGTCATTTCAGTTGTACTTGACTCTTTGTTAATTCCATTTGGGGTTTTCTTGGCAAAGATATTGGAGGGATTTGCCATTTCCTTCTCTGGTTCATTTTATAGGAGCTTAGGTAAACAGGGTTAAATGACTTGCCCTGAGTCATACAGCCAGTAAGTGTATTGAGGCCAGATTTGAACTCAAATCTGGTACTCTTATCTTCAGGCTGCCCCTTAGGGAATTTAGAAGTCATCTAGTTTGACTTGGTAGTTTAATACATGGTGGAAATGAGTCTTAGATTAAGTATCTTGTCCAGTTGTCACCTAGGAGCAAATGGAAACAATGGAATTTTAATCCAATTCCTCTGATCTAATCAAGTAGTTTCTCCACTATTCCATGACTTGGTTTGCATCTCTCTTACATACTTATCACTTTTGTCTTGTAGGCATCTGCATGTGTCCTATTTTACTGGATTGTGAGTTCAGAGACTCTATCTTATTTCATCTTTGTATTTCTCACAGCCTTGTGCTCATTACTCTTTATTGGTGGCACTTCAACATTCTTTTGAAGTTACTGATGAGTAGCTGCTACTGTCTTTTTGGTCACTCTCTCTCTTCTCTTCCCGACATTTTTTTCTGATTAAAAACACACTTGATACAGATATATCTACTTCTATATCTACAACTACTTAGATCAGTAGTTGATCAGAGCAAAAAATCAAAAGAAAATGCCAAACAATAAAAACTAAAATGCAAAGAAGGCTAGTACTCTGTACAATTAGAGTAACTTTCAGCCAACCTTTTAAAATAAGAGGTTGACTGAAAAATAAGACATAGGAGAGAAGACAAAGACTAAATATTATTTGTGTTTCTTGCCAAGCTAATGTTTACAGATGAGGAAACTGAAGCAATCAGGGTTAAGTGACTTGGATCACACAGTTAATAATTATCAGGCCAGATTTGAAAAAAAAGGAGATGAATCTTCCAGCCTCCAGCCCTGGCACTTTGTTAAGGCAGGACAAATACTAATTCTGGGAAGATCAGAGTGTAAAAGACAGCTGAACTGAACCTTGAAGGTAGGAAAGGGAGTATATCCCAAGCATAGGCTTATGCTTATGCAAAGATAAAAGATGGTAGCACATCAGCTTTGGAGAAGGGGGCAGGGAACAAGCATTTACTAAGCACTTACTATGTGCCAGGCACTGTGCTACTTCTTAAAAATACTATTTCATTTGGTCCTCACAATAACCCTGAGAGAATGTGCTGAGAAGTGATATTATGATCTTCATTTTAAAGTTTGAGGACACTGAGGCAGATAAAAAGGATAAGCGACTTGCCCGAGGTCACACAGTGTCTTAAAGCCATGTTTGAACTCAGATCTTCCTGTCTGTGGGCTCAGTGCTTTATTCCGTTTGGCCAGAATAAAGAGTACATGAAGAGGAAGCAATGTTAAATAAAATTGAAAATGGAAGTTTGAGTTAGACTCTGAAGAACCATAATTGCTGGGTTGAGGGATATTTATATCTTATCCTACTGCCAGTTTGAAATGTTTTTGAATAAGAGAATGATCTGGTCAGATCTGTATGTTAAGAAGATTATTTTGGTAGCTGCATGAAGGATATGCATTGTAAAGAGATAAAATTGTAAGAGCAGGAAGGCCATTAGGAATCTATTGCATGTAAGAGGGAATAATGACTTGAACCCAAGATTAAGCAATGGCTATGAGTGGGGAGAAAGTGGATAAAAGCAAACAGTAGATTTGTGGAGATAGAATCAACCAACCTTGGATTTGGGTAACCGGGAGAGAGAAAGTAGTATCAAGGTAAGAAGGCTCTAAAGGTAATTTAACAGTTAAATCAGTCTAGGTAGATAATCTTAAGACTGTGCATCCATAACATTCTGACTCTGCTACTGCCACTTCAGAAGCAGAAAGAGTTGTAAAGGGCTGATGGATGTCATATTTTTATCTGCTTCAAGAATTGCTGTTACCAAAAAAAATGATTCTTTGATGGCTAATTGTTTAGTAATTGCCTTTAAGCACTTAGGATTTGTAATCATGTATTTATCTGTGTACATTCTATGAGTATCCCATTTGTAGACTAAGTTCCTTAGAGGCAAGAATTGCTTAAATTATTTTCTTTTTGTATCTGTAGCATCTCGCACAGTGCTTTCCTGTACGTATACATAATGTATACATAAAGGCATTATGTCACTGGGCCCATACTCAAAGTCTTTTCAACTTATCTAGACCTAATAGATATTTTATTCTGCCTTTGAAAAGACTTAAAGGGTTAACTCCATGTATCAGTGTATCAGTGATATCAGAGTAGATTTTTAGTGATTTAACAGATTTTTTAAATTAAATTTTAATCCACAATTAATATACCGAGTTGATAGTAAATTATCAGATTCATTTTTAAAATTCATTTTTAAAAACTTAAAGTGCCCAACAGCATTAAGATTACTTGGCTAATTTATTTACCAAACATAAAAGTGGTTCTTTTATTAATTTTTTCAAATCCTTTAATGAACAAATTTATCACTGTCTAGTAAACTAGTTAAATGGGCCACTTTTCACATGAACCGTACTATAAGAAAAGTATTCTTTTAAAATATTCATCCTGAGATAAATTCTTCCAATACTTAATTCAGCTGTACAAAAAAAAAAAAACCGAGTTAATAATTAGTGGCCATTTTAATTTCAATATTTTCTAGAGATGAAGAACCTGTTCACTATGGAAACATTATGTATGACAGAAGGGTTATACGAGGCAACACTTATGCTCTACATTCATATCCACCGGTAAGTGCAATTTGCATTTTGAATTATCTCACCTTACTGTAATTTGAAAATGTCAATATTTAACAGTATTAGTTATTTTATGCCATGACAAATTAAACATTGCCAGCCATTCAAGAAATAGAAGTATATAAATTGACCACTTAAGACCATTTTATATTTATAACTATCAAAAATAAATATCAAATACTGTAACATCTTCTGAGATAGATATAGTTCCCCAGTCAAACCTTTGCATTGCAGGATTACTTGACATAGGTATCCACACCCTACCCCAAATGTTAGTGAAAATTTATGTTTTTACTGCATTCATTTTTGTTGCTTATCCCATGCTTACATTTACTCATTTTTTTATTATAATCCCTAAAGAAAGTAAGGAACTATGTCTTTATATCATGAAACCACAGCATTTCAGAGTTGGAAGGGACCACAGAGAGTATCTAGTCCAATACTTACCTGATCAGTATCCCTTTAACATTATATTCAGCAAGTACTCATTCCTTCCTCCCTTGAGAAACTGAAGAGAGCCAACTACCTTCCAACATAGCCCATTCCACTTTGAACGGCTTTAATTTGTTAGGAAGTTTCACTTACATCAAACCTAAATCTTCCTTTCTAATTTCCCCTATATTATCTTAATTCTATCCTCAATGACCAAACTAAATTCTTCCAAGAGACAGCCCTTCACATACTTGAAACCAGCTGTCATGACAACATGATAAATAGTGTGCTGGATTTGGAGTCAGGAGAACCTGGGTTTGAATCTCACCTCAGATATTTATTAGCTGTGTGACCCTGGGCAATTTCCTTAATCTCACTGGGCCTCAATTTCCTCATCTATAAAATTGTTGGACTTGACCTATAAGGTCCTTTCCAGCTCTGTGATCATAAATCATCTCTAAGTTAAGCGTCTTTCATTTCCTTCAACAGATCTTCCGTTGGCATGGCCCTTCACCTTCCTGGTCACTCTTTTCTGAATGTTCCCCAGCTTATCAATCTCCTACATAACATGTGTCACCCAGAACTGAACCCAGTACTCCAAATGTGATCTGACCAGGGCAAAATACAGTGGAACTGTCAACTCCCAGTCCTAGGTACTATACCTCTCTTAATGCAGTTTAAGATTATATTAGCATTTTTGACTGCCATATGAATATGACACTGTTGACGCATTGATTTTATACTCTACCAAAATCCTCAGATCTTTTTTCCAGTGAACTGCTATCTTATCTCACCTCCCCTATACTGTATTTGTCTCATTGACTTTTTGAAACCTACTATAAAACTACATTTGTCCCTATTGAATTTCAGAGCCAGTAAAACCTGATTTTGAGTCCTGCCTCCAACATATTTCTATTTTACCATAGGCATGTTCCTTAAACCCTTAATACTTTAGGAAGTTCTCTTTAAGACCATTTGTTACAGAAAAGGTACCAACTTCCATTGGTAGAGTGAATTTCCTCAAACAGGAGTTTTCTGTATCAATAAAATCACAGGTCTTGTCCCTATCCCTATCTTAAATTTCATCTTATTAGACTCAGTTCAGTTTTCTAGCTTGTCAAATACCATTTAGCTATTATCATTCAACATGTTACCTCTTCTTCCTACATTTGTATCATCTGTAAAATTTAATAAGTAGGCCCTTATCCACATCACTGTTACAAATATAAAATGGCACAAGGCCACTTATAGATGATCTCTGGGGCACAAAATCCTTCATTTCTTCAACCAGGCCTCACATGATATGATTTTGAAGCCTTTTATAAATCATTCTTTATAAAATCTAACTTATCATCAAATCATGTTTTTTTATCACTTTAACTTTTTAACATGGGAATGTATTTTTTCATTTCTAATGGTGATAATAAAAATAAAATTTATAAAATCCAATGATTATAATAATTGCAGATTCTTATCACAATACTAAAAAGCATTGTTCTTTCTAGTACAGAGATTGGCCTTAAAGTAAAATCACCCATTTTTTTCTTTATTACAATTTAGTTTTAAACTCTGTCCATTGATGTACTACTTATTTCCCACTTTGTCCTCTTAAACTAGTTACTCTTTGACAAATAGTGAAGCAATCATGCACAGTAGCAGACAATACACTATCCGTATATACTTAATTGGATCTCTGTTCTCATTAATATTGATATTCCCCCTGGCTTTGCAAATTACAGCCTATCCATGCCTGCCTAACCTATACAATTCCTATAAATGTATTATCTTAAATCTGACATGTTATCAAATGCCAAGGTGATGCCAGTGTTTTCAGCCTGGCTGTTTGGGAATCTGGTAGTAGTAGTTGCAGTAATAATGAAAAAAAGTTAGAGGAAGAAGTAAGTTTAAGGGAAAGATACAGTTTTAAACTGTTGAGTTTGAGGTACCTGATGGGCAACCAAATGGAAAAATCAAATGGTGCAAATACAGTCCTACATCTCCAGGGAAAGATTGAAATTTAAAATACAAAGTTTTAAACCATCTTCATATATGTGATAATTGAGGTCATTGGAGGTAATGAAATTTGCAAAAGAGAGTAAAGAAAGAAAAGAGAATCAAGGGCAGAAACTGGTTAGAGGGAGACATCTTTTAAAGAGTGTGAGAAAAAAAATTGAAGAAAACAAAGCAGGTATATGCATAAATGAAGGAAACTAGGAGATTATAGTTTCAGGTAAATTTAAAAAGTTTGCTGATATATTACTATTTAAGTGTTAGAGGAGATTCAAAATTGAGATAAGGCTTAGTTTCTGTTCTCAGGTAGCTTACAATCTGCCTTGCAATAGAATAAAGATACAGACATCTATAACTATGTTGTAAAATAAATATATAGCACATAGACAAAATAAAATGTTAGGTTGGGAATAAAATAAAAATAACTCACTTTTATTTATTTTTCATTAAGTGTTACAGTGCTTTCCTAACAAAAATCTAGTAAAATTATTATTCTTTTTTTTTTAAACCCTTACCTTCCTTCTTAGAGTCGATCAATACTGTGTATTGGCTCCAAGGCAGAAGAGCGGTAAGGGCTAGGCAATGGGGGTCAAGTGACTTGCTCAGGGTCACACAGCTGGGAAGTGTCTAAGGCCAGATTTGAAACTAGGACCTCCCGTCTCTAGGCCTGGCTCTCAATCCACTGAGCCACTCAGCTGCCCCCTAAAATTATTATTCTACCCATTTTACAGATGAAGAAGTTAGCCCAGAGTCAGTCAGTCTACAAACATTTATTAAGTGCTTTACTGTGTACTGACCACTAGATTGACAAAGAAAGGGAGAAAATGGTCCCTGCTTGCAAGAAGCTCATTTTTTTTGTTATCCCAAAATCAATAAGTATTTATTTTTCCCATATTATTCATTTTTGTAATAGAATAATCTTTTAAAGCCAAAACCTCAAATTATATACCCATATAAAAAAGTGGCAAATCATGTTTTCTTCTGGATTTCTAAAGTTCTTTCTCTAGATGCAGATAGCATTCTTTTTCATAAGTCCCTCAGAATTGTCCTGGATCATTGCTTTGAGGAAGCTCACATTTTAATGAGAGAGTAAGCATGTAAATAATTAGGTACATATCATATATAGTGAGAAGAGACTAGATGAAAGGTGATTTCAGAGATTAAAACCTTAGTAGTTGAATAGTCAGGAAAAGGCCTCCTGAAGAAGGCAGGACTTGAACTGAGACTTGAAGGAAGCCATAGAAAGTAAGAGGTGTAATAAGTAAGAAGGAAAAACATTCTAGGCATGAGGCGCAGAGACAAGATATGGGGTATCATGGGTAAAGAACAAATAGATCAATGTCACTTAATTATAAAGCATTTGTATGAAAGGGGATGGGAGAAGATGTTAAAAGTTTAAAGAAACTATGGGTCAGTGGATTGAGATCCAGACCTAGAGATGGGAGGTCCTAGATTCAAATTTGGCCTCAGACACTTCCTATTTGTGTGACCCTGGACAAATCATTTAACCCACTTAAACCCAAGCCCTTACCACTCTTCTGCCTTGGAACCAATACACAGTATTGATTCTAAGAAAGAAGGTAAGGGTTTTGAAAGAAAGAAACAAACTAAAAAGATCAAAAAGGGCCAGGATATAAAGAGTTTTAAAATACTAAATCTAGAGGTGATTTAGAGCCATTGGAGTTTGTTTGGGGGGCAAAGTGGGGAAATGTGTTCAGACCTACACATTAAGACAGTCACATTGGCAGCAGGTATGGCAGGTCAATTGGAGTGGTGAGTAACTTGAGACAGGAAGCTGAAATAGACTATTGTGTAATCTTTAAAGGGATATAGGATTTTAAAGCATTTCTGATGAAAATTCCAAAACTGAGTAGGAACACCTGAATTACAGACAATCCAGAAAAATCTAGAAAAGTAAATCCATTTGAGCAACACAAAAGAGCTGGACATTCTAATGGGGAAAAGTATCTCTTCAGAACCTGAATATCTTCAAAAGGGTATTGAGGGAGTTAAATAAGAAAAACAGAAGTCCAAGAGGTATATTGGTTCTATGCTAAGTATAAAAGGAGGGGAAAAGAGGTGTGCTGCAGTATAGAAGGGAAGATAGAAGGGTTCTCATTCAATAGGAGAGTTTCTCATTTTTGGAGACTGAAAAAAATATACAGAGAGGAAGAAGAAGAATGGATATCAGGAGAATTGAAAACAAATACACATATACACAAATAGTTTAGTATAGAAATATATCAAACTCAACAGGAAAACAGGCGGGGTGTTTATGAGGGAGGATAATATCAAAAAGAATTGTTCAGTTATTTTTCCAGTCATGTCCAAGTCTGTGATTTTTTTGAGGTTTTCTTTGGCAAAGAACCTGGAGTGGTTTGCCATTTCCTCTCCAGCTCATATAACAAATGAGGAATTGAATTTAATTGGGTTAAGTGACTTCCCCAGGGTCATACAGCTAATAAGTAAGTGTTTTGAGGCTAGTCTTGAACTCAGGAAGTTGGGTCTTGACACCAGCCCTGGTACTTTATCAACTGTACCACCTAACTGCCTTTAGAAGAGAATAGTCATAAGCAAAGCAAACTTACTTATCCTAAAGGAGAAAAGGAAAAAACAAATAACTAGGATGATCTTAAAAGATTATATTGCAAAGAAAGGGATTTAGAGAAGACAAGATTTGGCAATGGATTGTATATGTGGCATGATAGCTGGGAAGTCAAGGATGATATTGGGGTGAACCTGAGTGACTGGAAGAAGGGTAGTACCCATAACAATGATACATTCATAATAATAGGAAGTTGAATAGAGGGAGAGCGTTTGGGTTAGGAAAATATTGAGTTCTGTGTTGGACATAATAAGTTTGAAATGTCTATGGGACATTCATTGCGAAGTGTCTGGTTCAACAGTTGTTGATTCAAACCTGAAAGAGAGACTAATCCTGATTATATAAATCTGGGAATCACCTATATAGAGGCAATAATTAATCCACTGGAGCTGATAAGATGACCAAATTAGATAATATGAGATAAAAGAGTCTTGAACAGATGCTTGATGAAAATCCATACTTAGTGGTCATAACATGAATGAAGAGCCAACAAATGATACTGAAGAACAGTTGTGAAGATAGGAGAACCAAGAAAGAGCAGTGTCACAAAAATCTATAAAAGAGAGCATATTCTGGTAAAAAGCCTCAGAAAATAAAAGAGTTGAACTAGAAGAGTTCTGAGGTTCCTTTTAGCTCTAAATATATGATCAAATAATTAAAGAAAATAATTTCACGTTCAACACAAGGAAAGAACTCTCATCATCTCTTAAAAAAAATACAGGTAAGCAAAGATTCAACTTATAAACTTACCAAACAAAAGAAATATCAGTGCTTTCAAATAACAGACAAAAAAATGCAGTTAGACTTTGAGAAAGCTATGAATTGTAAATTTTTGTTTGATTTTTGTGAAGAAAAAAGTTAACACTTTGAGACACTTTAAGAAAGCAAAAAAAAATATATCAAAGGCTAAAGAATCTAAAAAGCAAAAAACATTGAAGTGAATTAATATGGGGGATCTCATTCCTTCATTATTAAATCTATATTATTATTTGTGGGATAATATAGAGCAGTAATGGAGAACCTTTTAGAGACCAAGTGCCCAAACTGCAAACCTCACACCCCATGTGAGTCCCTCCCCTTACCTCAGAAAAGGGAGGGAGGAAGCATTCTCCTGGGCTGCTGGACAGAAGGGAGGGTTATGAGAAATGTCCTCAGGCACAATGGAGATGGGGAGGGGAGCAGCTTCCTGCAGCACACATGCCATAGTTTCACCAGTGCAGATAGAGAGGATCTGTTCTGAGGTAGAGACAGAAGGAAGAGGACCAGGAAAAGACTGGTCAGGATTCAAGTATAGAAGTGGTCAAGAGGCTAATGATTTTTACTCCTCCTTTTGGGGTATTGTGGAAACAGGAATGGAATATTAGCAGGGGAGGGTCAGGATTACAAAAGTTGAGAACTGGGTACTGGCAAAGAAAGTAAGGATCTGGTAGTGAATTAGCCCAGTGGAAGGGGGAGGGAGGATGCTTCTCAAAGAAAGAGAGGTCACTGAGTTATCCCAATAGAGGGACAGTCTGGAATTTGCTAAGGGAGCAGTATGTTTTCCAACTCCCAGTCCCCATCTTATGAGAAAAAGTATAGCCAATACTAGAAAGGTTGTTGGAAGATTCTGCCATTGGTAGGGAGTGAGGCTCAGGAGATGGAAGGAGCAGAAAAGAAGAAGTTTAAGAAGAAAGGAATTTTGTCAATTATGGGTTATTCAGTAAGTTTCTGGACCAGGATTTAAACCTAGTTTCTCCTGACTCCAAGTTCACCACTCTTTCCACTGTGATACTACTAAAACAAGGGAAATAGTCAGTGGTGTCAAATTCTGCCTTTGAAGAAAAGCTGTCAGATTAGTGTTATACACAGAATACTGTAATACCTTTATGTCAACAAAATTAAAAATATAAAGGAAATGAATAAATCATTCCAAAAATGTAAAACAACTTGTTACAAAATAGAAAACTACAAATAGACCAATTTCATAAAATAATTTAAATAATACTTTAAGGGAATTGTCCAATAAAAATTCATATAGACTAAATTAATTCGTAAGTAAATTCTTCCAGATTTTAATGACTATGAATATAAAAATTAAAAAATTTAAATGGCATACAATAGATTTCTATACTTTAAAATTTTTATTATGATCAAGGAAGGATAAATTATCAGATAAATTATAGAGAGTGAAAGAGTTACTTGATATTAAGCAAATAGTCTGTATAATTCCTATATATAGAAATCATAGGATTATACCAGTAGATGTAGGTAAGGAGAGGAAGTTTATTGAGCACTTATTGTGTGCCAGGCACTATACTAGGAGTGCTTTACAGATGTTATCTCATTTGATCTCATTACAGATATTGCTTAGTTTTAAAAGGTCTTTAATAATATACATTATCCATTTAGGTTTAAAAATGCAACAAAAAGTAAAGAAAAGAAAGTAAACATGGCATAGTAACTAAAGAGCTGGTCTCAAAGACGACCTGGGTTCAAAATCTACCTTTGATGATAACTTAATGCCCCCAGACAAGATATTTAACCTCTTGGTGCTGTAGGCATCTCCACTAAAATTGGAGGGCAGAGTCTCTTCTGCTTTGGTAGGAGTTTCTTCAGTATTCCTTAATACCAACTAAAATGTAGTCTGGTCCTAAAATATAAATTAAAAGTTCAAGAATAGAAAGATTTTTTCTTTAGCACAAAAAAAAATTATCTAAAATGAAAAGCATTTGCAGTAAGAGAAAATTAGAGGCAATTTCACTAAAAATAGATATAAAGAAGATTGTCACCACTACAGTTTGACAGTTTTAGAAATGTTTGCCAGTGTTTATTACCTTAATTTTATTTTCATGCTTTATTTATGAGGCTAAGAAGGAGCTAAATGTTTTTCTAAGTAGAGGGCCATGATTATATGCTTAGGAAAGCCAAGAAATTCAGTTTTTTTTTAAAAATTGAGGTTGGGGGCAGCTGGGTAGCTCAGTGGATTGAGAACTAGCCCTAGAGACTGGAGGTCCTAGGTTCAAATCTGGCCTTAGACACTTCCCAGCTGTGTGCCCCTGGGCAAGTCACTTGACCCCCATTGCCTAGCCCTTACCACTCTTCTTCCTTGGAGCCAATACACAGTATTGACTCCAAGACAGAAGGTAAGGGTTTAAAAAAAAAAAATTGAGGTAATTAGGGAGCAGCTGGGTATCTCAGTGGATTGAGAGTTAGGCCTAGAGACGGGAGGTCCTGGGTTCAAATTTGACCTCAGATACTTCCCAGCTGTGTGACCCTGGGCAAGTCACTTGACCCCCATTGCCTAGCCCTTACCACTCTTCTGCCTTGGAGTCAATACACAGTATCCAAGACAGAAGATAAGGGTTTTAAATTAAAAAAATAAATACATAATTGAGGTAATTAATTTAAAAACATAAGAAATACAACTCCCCTCTCCAAATCTGCTTTTAAAAATAAATCACTAAGAGAAAATGGAAGAATAGTGATAGAAATAAAAATGCCATTTGTGATCGTGACATTGTTGTTCATTGATCTACCAAGACATAAAGACCTGTTTATAGGCAACTCTGAAATGAGTTTGATGGCAATAATCAGAGGGAGATTTTATATACATATGCATACATACATATATAGGGATATAGACAAGCAGGACACTTTTATTACTGTTGTGTTAAATTTAATATACATTTGATAAAATAGTAAATAATAGAAGCTGGGAGTTTCATTTATAGTCTTTCTATGTATATTAAAGCTTTCATATTTGTTTATGCATATTAAGTTTGTTTTTTTAAAATACTTTAAAGAGAGGGGAACTCTCTCCCTCTCAAAACAACCCATTCCAATTTTATCTTCAATTTTTAGGAGGTTTTTCTTTACATCAAGCTTAAATCTTCCTCTAACTTCCATCCATTGCTTCTTATTCTGCCAAACAGAACAAGTCTAATGCATCTTCTGCAAGACAGCCCTTCAAATACTTGAAAATAGCTATCACATTCCCCTTAAGTTCTCTCTTCTACCGGCTAAATTAAATATCCCTAAATCTCCAACTAATTTCCAGGTGGCATGATCATAAAGCCCTTCAACTAGTTGTGAATGTTCTCCAACTTAAAGCCTTCTTAAAATGTGGCACCAAGAAATGCACACATTACTCCAGATACTGTTTTGCCTAGGGAAGACTACAGCATTACTATTGCTATAGCACTAAGACAATAGAAAATAATGAAAAGGCTACTTCTAGGTTACATGACCACTGAGGTGGAAGATTAAATATTTTCTCTGATTCTCACAACCTTTTAAACTTATCCAAAGCAGAAATTATGAGACAAAGATGAATCAATTAAAGTGTCTAAAATATTAAGAACCCAAAAGGTTTTAAATGCTCAAATACTTCAATCATCACCTTCTTCTCTACTACCCACCATACGGTGAGGTTGCATTAGCTGACTGGATCCATAGACTTGCAACAAAACACAATCCAGTCTTGTCTTCTTTCCTGTTCCCTGTAGATCCAAGTGCCAACTGCAGAAATTTGCCAAGGCCCCAACAGTCAGTATTCTGGTAGCACATTGTGGTGAAAAAGATCACAGCAATAGAAACAAAAGGATTAGGCAGGACATATGCCTAGGCTTGAAATAGAACTCAATCACACACCCCAGACTCCTCTCAGAACCTCAAAGATCCAAACTCCAAAGAACAGAAATCAACCTCACAGTATGATAGCAGTCAACTATCTGGGCAGGTAACTGAGAATCAAAGGGACAATGGACTAGACAGGACCATATAGCACCACCCTAAGCCTAAAGGAAAAAAACACTTTTCATCCCCCCAAAGTAATGGGTAGAGAAACCTAGGTTAATGAGCTTTGAATTGCCCAGTATGAGTGGAGACCTAAGACACTGAAATCTAGTCCATAGGGAAATCACCATCAGAGGGGAGGAGTCAGAAAGTAAGCAATAGTGGAAAATAAGGTGGAGAGAACTCTGAAATTACCAAGAATCTCAGGAGGATGAAAACTTAAATGACCTTGAGCAGATAGATAAATCAATAAGGAAATTAGTAGCAGCAGAAGAAAATACGGCCTACAGATCTAATAAATGAGTTCAATCCTTTATAAATAAATATTATAAAGCAGGAAAAATGACTCCACTTGATTAGGCCCTATAGAATTTGAAGATGCGAAACAACAAAACACTAGCCCTAAGTGGTTTAGAAGAGAAATGAGAATTATGAGAGCAGAATTTATGGCTTGCATAGCAAAAATAATGAGCAAAATAAAAAATTAGAATTTGTAAATTCAAATCGAACCAAAGAAATGAGAAGAGACAACTGATTAGGAATGTAGATACATAGAACTAAAGGAAAATATAAAAAAAAAAACCATTATCAATAACACAAAAGAAAATGTTCTCTATTCAAGCAAAACATACTAATCTGGAAGGCAGCATGTGCAGGAAAAAAAACTATGGATTATATATCTCCTAAAACAGTAAGTTACCAAGAAACTTGAACACCATAATGCAAGAAATAATACAAGAGAAATACTGAGAACATCTGAACACTAAAAAAGCAGTACCATTTTAAAAATGCATAGATCGCCTCCAGAAAGAAAAAAAAAACAGTTCTAAAGTCTAAGACACATAATGCTTAAATTTAATAATTCATTTTAGAAAAAAACAGATTTGTCAAGTACCCAGGGGAAAGACCTTCAGATTCTGAGGCAAGAATTACACAGGACTGTTCCGCACCAATCAGAAAACTCAGGAATAGAATATGTTCCAAAGAGCAATGGTTGCAGCTTTCAGTGACCTACCCTACACATCTGAGCTTAACTATGAATGAAAAAAGATGGACATTCAATAAAGAGGTATTTGAAATATTCTTAGAAAGAATTTGCTTCTTAAATACCTTAGCCAACAGAAATGTAAGAGGAATAAATGAATGCCACAGCCTATAACAACAGCATCAACATTTCAACATTGTGATTGCAGAGAAATACAGTAAATCCAAGGAGATTTAAACAAAAATTTATTATTCATCAAGTAAACCCAACAAAGCAGGACTAAAATAAAGAGTTAAACTATTATGTTGAAAGAAACCATAAACAACAAACCAATATTTTTATTCAATACTATCAATAACAGCATCCAAATTCATAAAAAAAAACATTAACTAAATTACAAGAAAACATAGATAGTAACATAATAGCAACAGGAGTTATCAGTATTCCCTTCTGACATCTGGCTAAGTCTAAAAGGAAAATATGGAACAAATTGCTAGGGAAATTAGAACTAAAAGATCTATGATATCTTCTCAATAGGATTGCAAAATAATATACCTTTTTTTCACCATAAGAAACTTTAAAAAAAATTAACTATATTAGAGTACAGAGATACTGCAAAAGATTGTAAAAAGGCAAAAATAGTAAATAGCATCCTATACAGATCATAACACAATAAAAAATAATTGTTTCAAGGGCCATAAATAAAAGACAAACCTAAATGGAGAATTAACAATCCTAAATGAATGTGGTCAAAGAAATGAATCATAGAAACAATGTGTGAAAGAAAAATGAAAATGATGAAACATTCCAAAATTTCTGAAATGCAGATGCAACAAATCAAAAAAAATCATATCCTGAAAAACATACATTAACAAAATAGGAAAAGAGATTAATGAACTGAATAAACATTTTAACAAATTAGCTAATATTAAAATAAGTATAAAAGATATTAAAACTTCAAGAAGAAATAGAAAAATTGTAAACAAAAATAAACAAAAAATAATAAATGAAACTAAAGCTGATTCTTCAGAAAGACTTAGGAGAGGACAGAAAATCAAATCAATAAAATAGCAAATGAACTTGTTGAAAATACAACAAAACTGGAGAAAATAAAAAGAATAATCAAAACATATGCACAGGTATATGTCACCAAAACAACACAAAAGAAGTGGAATAATATCCTAAAAATATGAAGTACTTAAACTATCAGAAGACTAGATAGTTCTTAAATAACCCAACCTTAAATAAGAAAATTAAGAGATGTAAAGGAACTACTTAAAAAAAAAGAAAGAAAAGTTTCTCATCCTGATGAATCACAGGAGAATTGTACCAAATTTTAAAAGAATACTTTGTACTGATACTTAACAAAAATTATTCCCCAAAAAGAAAGCACTCTTTAAGAATCTTTTTATAAGACAAATGTCTTAATATGTAAACCAGATAAGGGCACAGCACAAAAAGAAAACTTTAGACTAATATAATTAATGAATATCAAATCAAATTTTCAAAAATAAAATCATGTCAAAACACACTAAAGAGATGTATCCAAGAAATCAGTCATTATGATCAAGTGGAATTAATATCAAAAATGCAAAGTTGGTTCAACATTAGGAAAACTATTATTATATTACAAATCAGAGAAAGCCTTTGACAAAATTCAATACTTTTTTATGCTATTAAAAGACATTACAATAGTGCACATGTCTGAATGTGTATAGTTAGATACGTTAGAACCTTTTCTAACTACAGAAGCAAGGATACCTGTGCTTGCTTATTTGACTATCATTTGATGTAATTGTGGAAATGCTAACAATAAAATAAGACAAGAGAAACAAATTAAAGATTGGTAAAGAGGAGATAAAATTGTCCCTATTACCTGATGATATCATGGTATGCTTGGAAAATCTTGGGGGATCAGCAAAAATACTAATAAAGACAATAAATTAAGAAAAATTGCAAGCTATAATAAACCTTCAAAAATCAACTGCATTTCTATATTGTAATAACCAAATCCAGGAAGTAGTATTAGAAAGGAAAGTCTCATTCCAAATAACTAAAAAATACGTAAAATATTTAGGGACTGGGCAATCAAAATTCATTTAAGACTTATAGAGATTCAATTACAAAGTGTTCCTTAAAGAAATCAAGAACTTAGTTGACTGGGGAAATGTGCAATGCTCATAACTATGCCATGCCAATATAACTATGACTGATACCAAAGTTAATTTACACATTTAATGTTGTACCAATGAAACCGCCAAGGACATATTTTATAGAACTAGAAAATTAAGAAATTCATTTGGAAAAACAAAAGATCTAGAATGTCAAGGGAAATGATGGAAAGAAGGGACAAAGTGAGAGTAACATTCAGACTTCTATATTATAAAGCAGCAGTGATAATAAAAAAAATCCATCTGGTATTGGTTAATTTAAATATATATATTCCAATGGACCTGACTAGGCAAAAGAGAATCAGAAACAAGAGAACTTGCCCAGGGTCACACAGCTAGGAAGTGGCTGAGGCCGGATTTGAACCTAGGACCTCCCGTCTCTAGGCCTGGTTCTCAATCCACTGAGCTACCCAGCTGCCCCCTAGAAGATATATTCTTAACTAAATGAGATAAATAAAGGCAATTACAAAAGAAAATAGATTACTTAGGTTACGTTTTTGAAAAGCAATTTATAATTATATAAATAAAGTGACTAAAACATTTATACCTTTGGAACCAGTGACTCTGTTTATAACTTAGGAAGGCTTATAACTTAGGAAGACATTGATTAAAAAGTCCCCATATGTTCCAGAATATCTGTAGAAACACTTTGTAATGAAAAGAAGAAAAGAATTAGAGGCAAAATAGATGCCCAGTGATTGGGAATGGCTAAATAAATTATATTAAATTAATTTAATGGAATATACTGTGTCATATGAAATTAAATGTGATAGAATACAGCATGAAATCTATAAGAAGTCATGAAAAGTAAAGTAAGCAGATTTAAGAAAACATGCTGTATGGCTACAACAATATAATGAAAACAACCACAGAAAAAAATCAAAAGTGAATGTAAAAATACTATAAAGATTGAATATGACTTGAATGAAAAAAAGAGGATACAGATGTTAGACATTGAAAAGATCTTTAGTCTTTTGTCAATGTGTATTGATTAGTTCCACTGATTTTTTTCTCTTAATTTTTTATCTATTAAAAATACTATTTGTTATATGAAATTGCTCTCTGGGAAGGGAAAAGGAATAGATGCTGGAAATAAGTATAAAAAGGTAAAAAATAAGCTAGCAATAAAATTTATTTTAAAAAGAAAATTAAAAATTAAATATCTTTAATCATTAATTGTGTAGAAAATCTAAGACATCAACAACAAAATAATTGACAAAAGTTTCAGTAAGAAAACCACAAAAATCATCAGCATTTCTGTGTATTCCTTAAAAAGGAGAGAAATTCATAGAAAAAGAAATATCACATAATAATAACCTTCCAAAATTGTATCTTATGATGCTTAATACTTTATATCAAGGCAACTAGAAGACAACTTTAAGGGGGAGAAAAGGGAAGAATTAATTTTAATAAATTTTAGAATTATCTCAGTTCGTGATAGATGTGGGATGTTAGATTTTTGTTTAGTACTTATAGTGAAGATTTTGTTTTCTTAATCTTATTTTCTATTTTATTCAGAGATCATTGCTTTTTGCTTTTGTTTTCTTTTCATTGTTGGCGGGAAAAACTTTCTAAAATCACACCCACCTTTTACCTCTTAAAGTTTCCTTTGCTTTTTGAAAATATGAGAATTCTCTATTACCAATACTTTAAAGGAATAAGGAACCATATAAAGGAAAGGATTTTCATTGCTCATAGCTAGAGCAGCAACAGGATAATAAAAAGTATGATGTAATCTAAATTAATTAATTAATATACCAAATTACAGATATTTTATATAGCTAGACAAAATACTAGTTCATTTGAATGGGTAGCATTCTAGTATTTTAAGGTTTTCATAGCATACTAATATATCATCTAATCCTCACAACTCTGTGAGAGAGGTGCTATTATCCCCATTTTACAGATGAGAAAACTGAGATCAAATGTCCAGAGTCATATAACTAGTATCTAAAGCAAGAGTTGATTTCAGATCTTCCTGACTCTATGTAACCTAGATGCTGCTTCTTTTTTTTTTTTAATCCTTAGCTTCCGTCTTAGAGTCGCAGAAGAGTGGTAAGGGCTAGGCAATGGGAGTGACTTGCCCAGGGTCACACAGTTGGAAAGTGTCTGAGGTGATTTGAACCTAGGATCTCCCATCTCTAGGCCTAGCTTTCAATCCACTGAGCTACCCTGCTTCCCCCTTAGATGCTTCTTATTAGAGAAATAAAAGGCTTATTAAAACAGTTGTAAGTTTAATTTTAATTAAATTTTTAGTTGACAACTGTTTCTTTACTGGTGGCTTCCTTTGTAATCCTATGTATTTTATGAATTTGAAACCATATTGATAAGGGATCCATAGTCTTCACTAGACTTTGAAAGAGTTTTATGACAAGAACAGATAAGAACCTCAGATCTCCCCAAGGAAATAATGGGGAGGAAAAGGGAGAATGAATGGAGAATATAATTTCCAAACATCACATTATTCTAAAAGGTATTAATCATTAAAACTCTTAAGTACTTATCAAAAAATATAGAAGAAAAGTAGAACAAACTAGTTAGAATTTTATTAAGCACTTACTACGTGCCAACTACAATCCAAATGCTGGAGATACAAGTACATGAAAATTATATTGTTCTTTTTTTTTTAGTTTTTAAACATTATTTTATTTGGTCATTTTCATACATTGTTCATTGGAAACAGAGATCATTTTCTTTTCCTCCCCCCCTCCCACCACCCCTCCCCTAGCCGATGCACTATTCCACTGGGTATCACATGTGTCCTTGTTCCGAACCCATTTCCTTGCTGTTGGTATTTGCATTAGGGTGCTCATTTAGCATGTCTCCTCAATGATATCCCCTCAACCCCTGTAGTCAAGCAGTTGCATTTCCTCAATGGTTTTACTCCCACAGTTTGTCCTCTGCTTAAGGATAGTGTTTTTTCTCCTAGATCCCTGCAGATTGTTCAGGGACATTGCATTGCCATTAATGGAGTAGTCCATTATGTTCGATTGTACCACAGTGTCTCAGTCTCTGTGTACAATGTTCTCCTGGCTCTGCTCCTTTCACTCTGCATCACTTCCTGGAGGTCATTCCAATCTCCATGGAATTCCTCCACTTTATTATTCTTTTTAGCACAATAGTATTCCATCGCCAACATATACCACAATTTGTTCAGCTATTCCCCAATTGATGGGCATCCCCTCATTTTCCAATTTTTGGCCACCACAAAGAACGCAGCTATGAATATTCTTGTACAGGTCTTTTTCCTTATTATCGCTTTGGGGTACAAAAGTACCAGCAGTGCTATGGCTGGATCAAAGGGCAGACAGTCTTTTATCGCCCTTTGGGCATAGTTCCAAATTGCCCTCCAGAATGGTTGGATCAATTCACAACTCCACCAGCAATGAATTAGTGTCCCCACTTTGCCACACCCCCTCCAGCATTCATTACTTTCCTTTGCTGTCATGTTGGCCAATCTGCTAGGTGTGAGGCGATACCTCAGAGTTGTTTTGATTTGCATCTCTCTGATTATAAGAGATTTAGAACACTTTTTCATGTGCTTATTAATAGTTTTGATTTCTTTGGCTGAAAACTGCCTATTCATATCCCTTGCCCATTTTTCAATTGGAGAATGGCTTGATTTTTTGTACAACTGGTTTATCTCTTTATAAATTTGAGTAATTAGACCTTTGTCAGAGGTTTTTGTTATGAAGATTGCTTCCCAATTTCTTGCTTCCCTTCTAATTTTAGTTACATTGGTTTTGTTTGTATAAAACCTTTTTAATTTGATGTAGTCAAAATTACTTATTTTATATTTTGTGACTTTCTAAGGCTTGCTTGGTTTTAAAATCTTTCCCTTCCCAAAGGTCTGACATGTATACTATTCTATGTTTGCCTAATTTACTTATAGTTTCCTTCTTTATATTCAAGTCATTCACCCATTCTGAACTTATCTTGGTGTAGGGTGTGAGGTATAGATCCAAACCTAATCTCTCCCACACTTTTTTCCAATTTTCCCAGCAGTTTTTATCAAACAGTGAATTTTTGTCCCAAAAGCTGGGGTCTTTCGGTTTGTCTTTGCTGTCTTTGACTGTCTTGCTGAGGTCATTTACCCCAAGTCTATTCCACTGATCCTTCTTTCTGTCTCTTAGCCAGTACCAAATTGTTTTGATGACCAATCACTGCTTTGTAATATAGTTTGAGATCTGGGACTGCAAGGCCACCTTCCTTTGTATTTTTTTTTATTATTTCCCTGGATATCCTTGATCCTTTGTTCTTCCAAATGAACTTTGTTATGGTTTTCTCTAATTCAGTAAAAAAGCTTTTTGGAAGTTCAATGGGTATGGCACTAAATAGATAGATAAGTTTGGGTAGGATGGTCATTTTTATTATGTTAGCTCGCCCCTCCCATGAGCAATCAATGTTTTTCCAATTGTTAGGTCTAGTTTTAATTGTGTGGAGAGTGTTTTGTAGTTGTGTTCATATAGTTCCTGTGTTTGTCTCAGCAGATAGATTCCTAAGTATTTTATATTATCTCAGGTGACTTTAAATGGAATTTCTCTTTCTAATTTTTGTTGCTGAACAGGATTGGAGATATATAGAAAGGTTAATGACTTATGTGGGTTTATTTTGTATCCTGCAACTTTGCTAAAGTTGTTGATTATTTCAACTAGCTTTTTGGTTGATTCTCTAGGATTCTTTAAGTAAATCATCATATCATCCACAGAGTGACACCTTGGTCTTCTCATTGCCAATTTTAATACCTTCGATTTCTTTTTCTTCTCTAATTGCTACTGCTAGTGTTTCTAGTACAATATTAAATAACAAAGGTGATAATGGGCATCCTTGTTTTACTCCTGATCTTATTGGGAAGACTTTGAGTTTAACCCCAATTGCAGGTGATGTTTGCTGATGGTTTAAAATATATACTGTTTATTATTTTTAGGAAAGGCCCTTCCATTCCTATACTTTATAGTGTTTTGGAATGGGTGTTGTATTTTATCAAAAGCTTTTTCTGCATCTATTCAGATAATCATGTGATTTTTGTCGGTTTGCTTGTTAATATGATCAATTATGTGGATGGTTTTCCTAATATTGAACCATCCTTGCATTCCTGGTATGAATCCTACCTGATCATAGTGGATAACTTGCTGGAGTCTTTTTGCTAGTATCCTATTTAAGATTTTTGCATCTATAGGGAGGTTGGCCTATAGTTTTCTTTCTCTGTATTTAACCTGCCTGGCTTTGGGATCAGTACTATGTTTGTGTCGTAAAAAAAATTTGGTAGAACCCGTTCTTGGCTTATTCTGTCAAATAGTTTGTATAATATTGAGATTAATTGTTCTTTGAATGTTTGATACAATTCATTTGTGAATCCATCTGGACCTGGGAATTTTTTCTTAGGGAGTTCTTTGATGGCTTGTTCAAATTCTTTTTCTGATATGAGGTTGTTTAGATATGGGGTTGTTTAGGTAATTTATTTCTTCTTCTTTTAGTCTAGGCAATTTATATTTTTGTAAGTATTCATCCATATCACCTAGATTGCCATATTTGTTGCCATATAATTGGGCATAGTAGTTTTTTAATGATTGCCTTAATTTCCTCTTCATTAGAGGTGAGGTCTCCCTTTTCATCTTGAGTACTGTCAACTTGGTTTTTTTCTTTCCTTTTTTAAATTAGACTGACTAGTACTTTGACTATTTTATTTGTTTTTTCAAAGTACCAGCTTTTAGTCTTATTTATTAAATCAGTAGTTCTTTGACTTTCAATTTTATTGATTTCTCCTTTGATTTTTAGAATCTCTAATTTAGTCTTCATCTGAGGATTTTTAATTTGTTCACTATCTAGATTTTTAATTTGCATACCCAATTCATTGACCTCTGCCCTTCTTAATTTGTTAATATATGAACTCAAGGATATAAATTTCCCCCTGAGTACTGCTTTGGCTGCATCCCATAGGGTTTGAAAGGATGTCTCACCATTGTCATTTTCTTCAATGAAGTTATTAATTGTTTCTAGAATTTGTTCTTTAGCCAGTTTTGGAGAATCATATTGTTTAATTTCCAATTAATTTTTTATTTATCTCTCCATGTACCCTTACTAATTATTATTTTCATTGCATTGTGGTCTGAGAAGGTTGCATTTATTATTTCTGCCCTTTTGCACTTGTTTCCAATGTTTTTGTGCCCTAATACATGGCCAATTTTTGTGAATGTACCATGTGCTGCTGAAAAGAAGGTGTATTCCTTTTTGTCCCTATTTATTTTTCTCCACATGTCTACTAACTCTAATTTTTCTAAGATTTCATTCACTTCTCTTACCTCGTTCTTATTTATTTTTTGGTTTGATTTATCTAGTTTGGATAGAGGAAGGTTCAGATCTCCCACTAGTATAGATTTTCTATCTATTTCATCCTTGAGCTCCTCTAGTTTCTCCTTTAGAAATTTGGATGCTATGCCATTTGGTGCATACTTATTGAGTACAGATATTTCCTCATTGTCTATGCTGCCTTTTATCAGGATGTAATTACCTTCCCTATCTCTTTTAACGAGATTTATTTTTACTTTGGCTTTGTCAGATATCATGATTGCAACTCCTGCCTTCTTTTTATCAGTTAATGCCCAATAGATTTGGCTCCATCCTCTTACTTTCACCTTATGCGTATCTACCTTCCTCATGTGTGTTGCTTGCAGACAGCATATGGTAGGGTTTTGGATTCTAATCCACTCTGCTATTCGCTTGCATTTTATGGGTGAGTTCATTCCATTCACATTCAGAGTTATGATTACCAGCTGTGTATTTCCCAGCATTTTGATTTTTACTCCTGGTCCTGCCTTTTCTTCTTTCACTATTTCCTTCTACAGCAATATTTGTTTATAATCAGTCCCCCTAGATCCCACCCTTATTTTACTTCCCTTCCTACCCCCCTCCCTTCTTATTCCCCCCCTTATTTTCCCCTGTAGTCTTTTTAAAATTGCCCCCCTACCCTCTCCTTCCCTTGTACTGCTTACCTTCCCACCAGTCCGTTTTTTACCCTTCTACCCCCCCAATAGGACGCAAATCTATTCTGCCCCAATGGATTGGATTGTTCTTCCCTCTTTGGGTCAGTTTCAAAGCACGTAAGAGTTGAGTATTTCCTATCTCCAACCTCTTTACCCTTCCAGTGTATTGATGTTCTCTCCTCTCCCGCCATGAGCTTCTTTGTGACATATAAATTTACTCCCATGTTTCTTTTCCCATTTCTTTTAGTATTAACCTCTTTTTTTTAGCTCTGGTTGTCGATAGATAGATAGATAGATAGATAGATAGATAGATAGATAGATAGATATAGATATATACACACACACACATGTATATGTATTTATGCATGCATATATCTATATACCTATTTATGTCTTGTCCTTTCATCCTATACAGTTTATCACTGTTCCCTCTAAGTGTAATTCTTCTAGCTGCCCAGGTGATAACAACAGTTTTTAAGAGTTACCAATGACCTCTTTTCTTATAGGGATATATATCATTTTAACTTATTGAGTCTCTTAAAAAGTTTTTTTTTGTTGTTATTGTTTTTGTTTTTCTTTTCCCCCGCTTTTTAAATTACCTTTTGATGATTCTCTTGAGTTCTGTGCTTGGACATCAAATTTTCTGTTCAGGTCTGGTTTTTTTCTTTATGAATGCTTGGAATTCTTCTATTGTGTTGGATGACTATACTTTTCCCTGTAAGAATATAGTCAATTTTTCTGGGTAGTTGATTCTTGGTTGTAGACCTAGTTCCCTTGCTTTCCGGAATATCATATTACATGCCTTTCGGTCCTTCAGTGTGGATGCAGCCAGATCCTGCATTATCCTCACTGTGTTTCCGTGGTATCTGAATGGCTTCTTCTTGGCAGCTTGTAATATCTTTTCTTTGGTCTGATAGTTTTTGAATTTGGCTATAACATTCCTGGGTGTTGTCAATTGGGGATTAAATACAGGAGGTGATCTGTGTTTTCTTTCAATCTCCACTTTCCCCTCTTGTTCTAGGATATAGGAACAGTTTTCCTGAATAATTTCCTGTAGTATTATATCCAGGCTTTTTCTTTTGTTATGGTCTTCTGGTAGACCAATGATTCTTATATTGTCTCTTCTCGAACGATTTTCTAAATAGTCTTTTTTGTGAATGAGATGCTTCATATTTTCCTCAATTTTTTCATTCTTTTTGTTTTGTTTTATAGAGTCCTGCTGCCTTGTGAGGTCACTTAATTCCAGTTGTTGTATTCTGGTTCTTAAAGACTGGATTTCATCCCTGGCTTTTTGGTTATCCTTTTCCTTCTGGTCTGATTTTCGTTGAAGGTCATCTTTCATCCTCTTTACCTCGTCTTTCATCTCCTTTGTCCCATCTTTCATCTTCTTTGCCTCATCTTTCATCTCCTTTGCCTCATTTTCCAGCTGATTGATTTTGGCCTTCAAAACACTATTTTCTCGTTTTAGTTCAAGTGCCTTTGTTTCCAGATGACTTATCTTAATTTTTAAGTTCTTCTCCCAATTGTCTTCAGCCTCTCTTGTTTTTTGAGTTCTTCCACAGCCTGTGTCCAATTTGCTGAGATTTCTGATTTATTGTTTGCTGATCTCTCCCCCTCTGTTCCATTTGCTGAGTAGAAGCTATCTATTGTAGTTTCTTCTTTTTATGTTGTTTGCTCAAATTCACCCCTTCCTTACTCCCCGTATTTGTCTGTGCTCTTGCTCCTTTCATTTTTTTTTATTTTGGGGGCTTTTGTCAGTCTCCCCTCTTAGAGCCTTAACAGGAGATCTCTCGGTGCAGTCTTTGGTGGGGGGGTTGTTGGGGTTTGAGCTTTCCTGTCCTCTGGAGGCTTTTGATTGGATTAAAGTCCAGCAGTCAATGAGGATGGGTGTAGAACCTGGGCTTCCCTGAGTTCTGGAGACTTTTGATGGGATTAAGTACAGCTTAGTTGAGCTGGGTGTGCTCTGAGTCCAAACTTCCTGGAAGGCTGGAGCAAATATGGAGGATCTCCACAGCTCTGGCCAGGCTGCCAGGTCTATGCTCCCTCTCCAGCTCCTTCCCTGCCATCTGTGTTGGACGCTCTGAACCTGGCCACCCCTGCTCGCAAGGTATGCCCTTTAGACCAGCATCTTGGCCCGCCCAGATGTTCTCGCTGCTGCTGGAATCTCAGCGCTCTGGGTGGGAAGGGGGATGGACTTTCCTTCTGTCTTCCTCTTAAACCCAAGTGTTCTTGGATTCCAGCTTTTGGGGGGACGTACCTTTTGAATTAAGTCCAGCAGGAGGGTTCCTTGGCTCTGTCTTGTTGTTAGGTTTGATTTTCAGTCCCCTGGGAGCATTCAGTTTGTGATCAGTTAGGAAGGGTATTCAGAGATCTGAACTTCTGCTCCTTCTGGGCCACCATCTTGATTCCACCTCAAATTATATTGTTCTTACTGTAAAGGAGTATTACATTTTTTAAAGGCGAAGACAGAACATAAAGGAAGACTAGAAAGCGACAAGGGAAGAGAATTTGGGTTGATAACAAAATATTCCAAAAAGTGGGCAATAAATTAACTTGGAATTAAAATGAACATATGACTCCTCAAGAAATAGCAGTCCTGGGGGCAGCTGGGTATCTCAGTGGATAGAGAGTCAGGCCTAGAGTTGGGAGGTCCTAGGTTCAAATCTGGCCTCAGACTCTTCCCATTCTTCCCAGCTGTGTGACCTCAGGTCACTTAAGCCCCATTGCCTAGCCCTTCCCACTCTTCTGCCTTGGAACCAATACACAGTATTGATTCTAAAACGGATGATAAGGGTTTTACCAAAAGAGAGAGAGAGAGAGAGAGAGAGAGAGAGAGAGAGAGAGAGAGAGAGAGAGAGAGAGAGAGAGAGAGAGAGTGAATGAATAGTACTCGTAAGCAGAGACTCACCCATCAATGAGCAGGCCTCTGGGTGGAATTGCCTTTAGGTAAGCTCTAGATACGGAAGCATCAGAAACAACTGAAATTAATAGCCCAAAGTTCAGTAAGCTTTCACTTAATGGAAGAACCTCCCTATTTAACAAGAAATCCCAAGAACCTACTCTGGCAAAAATTAAAGTTTAGGCCAATATCTTATATATGCAGTTTGCCACAATAATGAATAACCAAAGTAAACGCAGGATTGAACATTAGTGGTCATGCCATTAAAAAAAAAACCAGAAGATAATCTAAGAAAAAAGTTAATGTATGAAATTTCTTGAGAAAAGGTTTATATCCAATGAACAGAAATATATAATATCAAAAGTAATTCCCCTAATAGATGAGTGGCCAAATGAAATGAACAGTTCTCAAAAGGAAAACTGTAGACTATTAATCAAATGAAAGAATGCTCTAAGTCTATCACAAGAAGAGAAATACAAAATAACCGACTATGAGGTTCCATCTCATAGCCAGTAAATTGGGAAAGATAGTAAAAGACAAGAATAGTCTACTTTGGAGGAATTACCGAAAGATAAACACACTTAACTCATTATCTGTGAAGCTCTTAAGTTGGTACAACCATTTTTGTAAGCAAGTTGTAATTATGCAAATAAAATAGCAAAAATGCCCATATTTCTTGCCAGGTATATACCACAAGGACATTATTGTTAGAGAAAGGCTATATATACCAAAATATTTATAGCATTTTTTTTCATAGTGGTAAAGAACTAGAAATGAATAGATAGCTGTTTGTTGGAGAATGACTAACAATTTGAGGTACATGAAAATAATGATCTTAGATATTAGTATGGCATAAAAAGTGAATTTGAAGAATAAAAAGAAGTATGGTAAGACAAACTAATGTTAAGTAAAATAAGTAGAACCAGGAAAGTAATATACTCAATAGGTTATATCAATATAAATAGAAAGAATAAGAAAATAATCCTACCTTGACCAAGCCTGGCTTCAAAAGAGTGAATGCAGAAGCTGTGGATGCAAAACAATGAGTATAATACTGTGTGGAAGCTTTGGGTGTGAAACAATGAATATAACACTATCAGTCTTGATTAATTTGTTGGTTGTTTTTTCTGGGCCTTTTCCCCTTCTTTACAGGCTTGCTTTCCAGGGATGCAAGGGAAATTTATATCTAAGTAGGTATAGATATAAAAGTTTAGATATTTAGAAAGGTAAGAATGTGAAATAAAAAACTAGAGAACAACAATTCTTTAGTATATAAGAATTCCTTTTAGCACTTTTACCCCATCTTCTAATTTTATATGAGGAGATTTTACATTTCTGTCATTGATTCATTTATGGCATGTGGTGTAAGGTAGAAATACCATACCATATTTCCCATCAGTTTTTATTGAATAATAATTCCTATTCTCTTGTGTTTAGTAATCTTGTATTTTTCAAATGCTAGTATTATGTTTAGTAGTCTATGTATTATTTTGACTTATAATTTTGAATTACATATTCTGTTATATTTAACTCCTTTTTTTAAATCTCTTATAAGATAGTGTTATTGATAATTGCTACTGTATAAGATCCAGCAACGAAACCCCTTTTTCTCATTATTTTCTTCACAGTTATCACTAATTTTATGTCATTTGGTACTACTTTGTATTAAGTCTATAAAATAATTTAGATATTACTATTTTCATTATACTGTGCTTTTAAGAGCGCTTTCCAAGAATGACTACATTGAATGCAAAAGACATGTGCTAATACCAGATAATCCCCTGAAATATAGCCTTTGTTATAGGAATCATGACATAAAAGGCCTGGATATACTTTAGGAAATTTACTCAATGACTTGTAAAACCCTACCCAGGAAATCTGTAGAAAATCACCATCTAGTTCACTTCGAAGTCTCCAAAGAATCATAGGGTTTAGGGCTAGCAAGAATCTTGGGTATATATCTAATGTAAGTAAATCATCATATTTTATAAATCAGGGAAGCAATATATATTGAGATCCTGACTTGTCATACAGCCTGTGTTCTAGTCTCCATCTTTGATTCATATATATTGTAAGACATAAACACTTAGAGGAAAGAAAAATGTTGTTAGTATATTGAAGAAAATAAACATTTCAATAAATGACTGTCTTTCAAATGTTTTCCCCTTTTAGTTTCCTAAGTGTACTGAGGAATTTTCTATTGTGACTCTTTCTGAAATTCCCCATTGTTCCCTAAAGATTTCTCCAGGTGTGGCTCAATTATTTAAAAAGTTGACTTCTAGCCTAGAAAGACTTTTTATAAATTCTCTCTGTTGTTGGTGTGACCATTTCCACAAAAGGGAAAATCCTCAAGAGCCTTCTACATCTAGGAAGATATTCTGCCTTTTAATATCACAGTTTGAGTGATACAGTGACACACTAGTGGCTTCCTCTGTCTAAAATTATTCCCTTTTTACATTTTACCTGTTACTCTGTAAACACAGATCAGCTTACTCAAGCTTAAAGCTTCTTACTCAGAACTGTAATAATATTTTAAATTTTGTTTCATTTTTTCTTGGAACAACTAATAGAAACCACACCCAAGGAAATGTCATGAAATATGAGCTCATTAGATAGAGCAGGAGAAGTAGGAGACAGAGACCCCAAGACACCATACACCATGGCACAACCAAATGTAATGGACTTTTCTACTAGCATCAATACAATGATCCTAGACACTCCTGAGGGACTTATAAGAGCGCTATCCACGTCCAGAGAAAGAACTATGGGAACAGAAATGCAGAAGAAAAAACATGATTGATCACATGGTTCGATGGGGATATGATTGGGATTTTGATGTTAAAAGATCACTCTACTACAAATATGAATAACATGGAAATAGATTTTGAACAATGATACATATATAACCCACTGGAATTGCTTGTCAGCTCCAGGATGGGGGAGGGAGAATCATAAATCATGTAACCATGGAAAAATATTCTAAATTTTAAAAAAAATCTACCTGTTACCAGACCTTCCTAAGGTGGAGACTGTTTCTTGATGTTTTCAAGCATGCTTTCTTTCCAGTGGGTATTATTTAGGCTTCCAAGTTAGTCAATGAAAGAAGGGAAACAGGGAAAGAATCTAGCACCTATTATTACCTTTAACCCTAAGAAATATTTTTCCATCACTTTATAGTCTACTCAACCTGATCCTGTTGAGCTCCAAAGGCAGCAGGAGGCCAAAAGGAAAGCTCTTGCTAGAAGACGAGCTAGAGAACATCTTCGACCAAGAAGTCCTGAACCTGTAGAAGGCAGAAAACATGTTGATGTACAGACAGGTATATCACCCCCAAAATAATTAGGGGTTTGTTTTGTTTTTAGATTCTCTCCATTTAACTTTTTATATTATTCATGTATTTGCTCTTCAGTCTAGTTCTCTGTTTACTTAAAATTTATATTTGTATAATAAAAAGATTGTTTTTGAATATCTACTATGTACAGAGTATGTGCTAAGTATTGTAGGGCCACCTGGTCAGAGTAGGAGATAAAAATTTTCCTGTCCCTTTCCATAGTTTCTTCTCAAACTCATTTTGCATAGGCCAAGAAAAGAACCACTCCTATGCTTAACTACATTCTGGCATAAATCAGCCAAGCATTTCCTTCAACACAATTTTGGAGCATGGTGCAACCATGTAGAATTGTATTCTAATTCTAGAATTTATTTTTATTTATGAATAGTCAAAACCCCAGTATATGTCTTGCCCTTCTTCTTGTCTTGGCCTCTTTGCTCCTCTCTTTCCCCTTGTTTTTCAGGGAAAGTCTGTGGCCACCCAATACTATATGTTCAGTAGTCTTGGCCAGAGCCCTAACTTAAGAAGAACAAAGAGTGGGGCAGTGAGCCAGATAGAGCCAAGATGACTGCCAATCCAAAAGATTACTCACTTGATTACTTAAAAGTAATTGGGTGACAGGAGGAAGAGTTAGATAGATGAATTTGGGAAACATTATAGACATGTCACAAAAGAATGAGATTTCAGTAATGTAGAACTTCCAACTATCTGGATGTGTATTAGAGCTCACTTTGACCCAAAGCAACTAATAAATTCTTGACTTGCTTCATATTATAATTTCATTTTTCACAAAAACTTATCTTAAAATCTTTGAAAGATGATGGAGGACAAGAAAGATACCCTGCAGATTTCAGAGGGAAAAATTATAACTATAAAGTTAGGTGACCATCAGTTATTATTATATGTTTTTATTAATCTCCTCCCCACAGACAAGTGTTTATTCCATAGATATCTTCAGGTCCCCAACCCTAGGATATGGATGGTACTGGAGGATTCTGGTCCTCCTTCTGCCTTTTACATAATAGGCATTTAATGAATGCTTATATTTATCTAATTACTGCATTAGGACAAACATCTAGACCTGAGGAAGAGATCAGAGGTCTTGGGTAAAGGAAAAAGAAAACATGTTCCTTTTACTCTTTCTTATTTCCCCATTGAGCTTTCAGAGAATAGAGCCCATGCTCACAGTGAACATAACAAGTTATAATTTACTGATATGTAGGGATAGGAGAAGGATTTTGGGAGTCCATTTTTGCCTGCTCTTCCTTTCAATCCCCTGTCTACTCACAGAGATTGGAGAGAGTCCATTATTTCTCTTTTCAACTTTCTCACACATTGCCGTCTAAAAATTACTTTGGTTTAAAATCAAATCCACTAAATTGTCTTCCACAATATAGACCCAAATCTGGTCTTACTAGCCCTCTATTTCCTGTTCCTTCTTGTCTTGCTCCCTCTCCTCTCCATATAGAAACCTTTGCTGCTTCTATAACTCAGTCTATTTAATCTGATATAATCTAGAAATTCTAATCTGGTATTATCAATATTGTCTTCAGCCTGACTTTGCCCTCTCCCAGGGATACAGTAGATCCTCTTCAATTTTATTCAAGAAACACTTAATAAGGACCTATGATTTGTGTGGTGCCATGTTTTTGTACTGGGAAAACAACAAACTGAGTAGTCCCTTCCTTGAAAAGCTTTTGATCATCCTCTTCATGATGTCAGCTTTTAAAATACTTGAGGTTCTCAAATGCCAGATATACAGCTCACACTAACAGGGAACAGGTCTATAAATTATGGATGTTAGAACATAGACTATATCCTCCTTTCACTGGAATGTTAGATAACTATGGATACAGAATATTGCATATACTATCAGTGTAGTCAATGTGGTGATTATTACTGCAGTTGGGGTTTTTTTTGACATCTTAGTTACAGAAGGAAGATCACTAGGTAGAGAAGTTGGGATATTCAGGAATCAATGGGTTGTAAGAACAAAAATTATCAATAAAAAATTTTAAATTGGGGGAAAAAAAACAAAGCTATAAGCATGGATCTATGTCAGCCCATCATAGCATCCCATAATATATACGCATGAGGTATAAACTAGTATCTGGCTAGCATTGCCAAAACTATAAACTACATTGAAGTTTGCACTATTTATACTTGGGAATAAACAAAATTAGCACCCCGTACCAATATGCCAGTCTAGGGCAAGTAAGTAGTTCCCACACATTACTGAGTAGTAAATGAAAATGCACATGTGGTTTAGTAGAATTCATTGGAAATCAGTGATCACTTCTTTTGATTCATCAGTCACTGGCTATTTCTTTGTATCCTTCCTCCCTCTGGAGGAAGAGGTCTAGTCCAGCCTGACAGCCTTATTCTGACCCTTGACCAATCATATACCTGGTTATAGTTACTAAGACTCTTTTCAGTTATATCTCACTAATAACAGTACCTAAAAAATCCATAACAGGTATAAAATATAGGCATATAGAGCAATATAGTTACTTTGGGTGATGTTTGTAAGGAATGATTTTATTAGGATTAAAGGGCCAAAATTAATACCATAGTACAGGGGTCCCCAAACTTTTTACACAGGGGGCCAGTTCACTGTCCCTCAGACCATTGGAGGGCCAGATTATAAAAAAAACTCTGAACAAATCTGCATACCACTGTCTGGGATAGTGGAGGCTGCAGTGCTGGCTCTGATGGGCCCGTCACACCTTGTACTGGCCCATCACCGCCTCCACTCTCCCAGGCAGCAGTATAGACAGTATGGAATCCCCTCCCCCAGAACACCCCTCACCATGCTGATGTCTTCCATTGTGCAGCCACATAATTCTTTTCACGGTGCCTCATTTTCATTCAGTTACTCTCAGAACAAGGTGCCACACAAAGGATTATGTCACCGGAACTATTACTGTACGTAAGTGACACCGCACTTTGTGGCACTGCCACATACAGAGCTCTTCTCACTGACCACCAATGAAAGAGCTGCCCCTTCCGGAAGTGCAGTGGGGACTGGATAAATGGCCTCAGGGGGCTGCATGTAGCATTTTGTCTTAACCATAATCCTCAGTTTCTACTACTAAAGGAGTTGTCAAAAGGTAGCTAAAGATGTCCAGGGAGCATTAGTATATCCAAATGACTACCCTATCAGAGAACAAGTTGTTTTTAAGTAATGGTGTTTCAAAATCTAAGTTGCAGATATTAATGGGAATTTTCCTTTCTGGTAGTCTAGTCTAAAGGGCCAGTGTCAAATTGTATGACTAGCTCTGCAGTGAGATGATACCAACAGCATTGTAACTCAGGTGCTCCACTCTGTTATTTTCCTATAACTGACCATTGGTTTGTAGTTGTCTATGAAGACACATCTACTCATATATTGCAGACATTAGGACCTACTCACCATTTTCTTCTGGGAATTGCCTTTTACTAGTTACTTCTTTCCAGATACCAACCCCCAACAGGAAGGACCATGATTTTGGCCTTTTCCTCCTGTCCCTAAGGCTTTCAGAGAAGACACCTAAATTAGCATCTAATTTAGCATCTAAATTCTTAGAGTGACCATCAAGCCCAATGATTATCACTAACATTGTTTCAAATCTTGGTAAAAGAAAGTAGGGCATCTATGATTCTTATCACAAAAGAATACACAAGTAAGCTCTATAATATAGATATGAATGATTTGACACTAAACATCCCAGTTTCCTTTGCCAAATTTAGCTTTCACCAAGCCCACTGCTCCCTTTGCTTCTTCACTTAGATAAGAAATCTACCTGTATAATATTGGGCTCTTTACTTCCCTAGGCTTCATTTTCCTCATCTGTAAAATAAGGTGTTGCCCTAGATGACCTAGGTTCTCTTCCAACTCCAAATCTATGATCCTATGATCTTTCATCCTTGTATAAGTAGGTCATATTAATATTAGCCTGCTCTACTTGAGAGAACACACCCAAATTCATCCCAATTGCTCCCTCCCCCCAGCTGTTCTTAGTATTTGACAAGGCCTTTTTCCCCTTATACAACCACTTTGACTCTTGGATCATTTTGTTCATTGAAAGAAAGAATACATAGGGGTATCAATTGGCCGGGCAATATAAATCCATATTATAGACAACTGGGCTTCCACAACTTAGCACTTATAATCTTTGTTGCAACCCATTTCTAAGTCACACAAGAAATTCATTGACTGCTAAAATGACAGCAGAGGAAAGTAATAAATGTTGGAGGGGATGTGGCAAAATTGGGACACTAATGCATTGCTGGTGGAGTTGTGAATTGATCCAACCATTCTGGAGGGCAATTTGGAACTATGCCCAAAGGACTTTAAAAGATTGTCTGACTTTTGATCCAGCCATAGCACTGCTGGGTTTATACCCCAAAGAGATAATAAGGAAAAAGACTTGTACAAAAATGTTTATAGCTACACTCTTTGTGGTGGCCAAAAATTGGAAAATGAGGGGATGCCCTTCAATTGGGGAATGGCTGAACAAATTGTGATACATGTTGGTGATGGAATACTATTGTGCTAAAAGGAATAATAAAGTGGAGGAATTCCATGTGAACTGGAACGACCTCCAGTAATTGATGCAGAGTGAAAGGAGCAGAACCAGGAGAACCTTATACACAGAGACGGATACACTGTGGCATAATTTAATGCAATGGACTTCTCCACTAGCAGCAATGCAATAATCCAGGACAAATTGGAGGGACTTATGAGAAAGAATGCTATTCACATCCAGAGAAAGATATGTGGAAGTAGAAACACAGAAGAAAAATAACTGCTTGATCACATGGGTCGATGGGGGCTTGATTAGGGATGTAGACTCTAAGCTATCATAAGCTATCATATATCCATAAGATGGAAATAGATCTTGATCAATGACACATGTAAAACCCAGTGGAACTGCTCATTGGCTATAGGAGGGGGGTGGGACAGGAGAGAAAGAACATGAATCATGTAACCATGGAAAAATATTCTAAATTAATTAATTAAATAAAGATTTTCAAATTTAAAAAATTCATTTGACTGCCTCTACAACCCCAAATACAGAATCTATCACTGATGAGGACAGGGCAAAGTTTTTTTGACTTGCCTATACAAAGATCTTTTTTAAGTTTTTTAGTTTATCTCAGAAATTCCCAGGATTGCATTTGAGAGAATGCCCTTCTTGCCATTTATACCTATTAGACATTATAGAAATAATATATTTCAGAGAGGTTTTGAACAATACCTTAGCTCTTCCTTATATCCTCTATGTGTATAGACTTGGAAATGCCTAAAAATAAATAAAAAGGGAAAGGAACAACCAGAGCATCTCTGAATAGCTGTTAGATAGGAAAAACATGTGGAAATAAGAAGCCAAGGGGGAAAAAAACCCTTTCAAAACAATGCAAATATAATGGATTTCATAAGAAGTAGAAAAATCATAATTTAACTTTAACAATGACTTAAGAAATAAAACAGGACATAAAAAAGGCAGAGAAAAAAAAAACAATAGATGCCCATGAATTGAGGAGTGGCCAAAGTGTGGTACGCTACTTAAATAGAGTCTTACTGCCCAATAAGAAATAATATGAATGGGAAGATTTAAATGAATTGGTATGGCCTGAAGTCAATCTCTATCTCTGTCTCTGTCTCTGTCCCTGTGTGTGTCTCTCTATCCCTCCCTATATATATATTTATATAGACATATATACACATACCCAAACATTATATAACTTATATAATTTCTATGTGTTAAATGTGGATGTGTATAAAATGATTACGGCAGTCAGTATAAATGAATGGGAAAAAAAGCCCAAGAAAATTAATCTGAATGCTATGTAATTATAATGATTAAGATAGATGCTAGAAAAAAATTGAGAAAATGTACTTCCCTCCCTCTATTTCAGAAGTAGGGGATTATCAGTATGAAATATTTCTATTTCCTATAGGGTTAGACATAATTCAATATGTTGGTTAGTTACTGGGGTTTTTTTCTCTTTAAATTGTTACAAAATATGGCTCAATGAGTATAAGGGATGGAGAGAGGAGTATGTTTACAAAAGATGCGCTGTTAAAACAACCCATCACTTTTTAAAAGATGCATTTTAAAACAGGAAATGGAAGGTCTTTCAGTAGACATATATAATGAGATATCTATCAGTCAAAAGAGAACAAGATAAATTGATAAAGACAATCAGCCATGTAGAAAGTAGTAGAATATTTTGCGTCCAAACAGAATATATGCATCATTTTCTATTCAAGACTTAATAAAACAACCTTACACTTTTTACAAATACATTGTTTTACAGTAAGTGGAACCTTTGAACTCACCAATCCTGAGTGACCTAGAAAAGGATACATACTTAAACTGATAAAATTCCTGTTAGTCAGTAGCTCTATATTTTATCATCAGCCCTTGAATGATTTTATATATATTCTAGGCCTCCTCAGAGAAAGACTCCATTCTGACCATAGTTCCTCCAAATTTCCCAGATTTGTGTCACATACCCCAAAAATTAGAAAATAAAACTCAGTATACTCATATAACCTCTATGCTTATAATTCTTCCCAAGATGACTTATTGACATTTCCTCCTGTGAAAGCTAAATTCTAGGGATTTGTTCATATTATGTGAATGATTTACCAAAAAAAGTCATTTAACTATATCTCTCTAAGATTTGATCTAAGTAATATATTTAAGGCCTGGGAGAAAATCTAACATCAGTGGCTTAATGAGGAGCATTCTTTTTAAAAGTAATTCTATACATTGTACCCCCTAGTTTTTCATTCCTATATGTTTATTTGGTTAATTTTCCCTCCTAATTTACACATTTGCCTCTTACACTTCTGTTAACTCTCTACTGCTATATCTTCCCTTATTACAACCCTTTTATAGTACTCAGCATATACAACTTAATAAATATCAGAGGCCATATTATCCATTAGTGTACATATGAAGCCCTTAATTGGGTTTTTAATTGGATCTCACATTTGATCATTTTTATTTTAAAGATAATACTAATTTTCTTATTCATTAAAATTTCAAATAATTTATTTAATGTTAGAGTATGCCAAAAACTTAAACAATTTTTGTGGTACTCCTTCTTAGAGTTATATTTAGAAGAACTTGCCGACCGCATAATAGAAGTTGATATGGAATGTCAAACTGATGCATTTTTGGACCGACCACCAACACCACTTTTTATCCCAGCTAAAACTGGCAAAGATGTAGCCACACAAATATTAGAAGGCGAGGTATGGTAAACTTTACAGGAATCTTTCAGTTATATCTTTCAATTCACAAAGTATATTTAGAATAAGCATTTGTCATCAAGAAGCAGTTATTTAGAGCTTACTACAGACCAAGCAGTGTGCTAAGAATTTGGGGAGGCAAAGAAAGCCACAATAATCCTTGCTCTTAAGAAGTTTGTTTTATTGAGGGAGCTTGAAAATAAATAGGCCCAGGGGGCAGCTAGGTGGCTCAGTGGATTGAGTCAGGCCTAGAGATGAGAGGTCCTAGGTTCAAATCTGGCCTCACACACTTCCCAGTTGTGTGACCCTGGGCAAGTCACTTAACCCCCATTGCCTAGCCCTTACCACTCTTCTGCCTTGGAGTCAATACCCAGTATTAACTCCAAGATGGAACGGAACGTAAGGGTTTAATAAATATAAATGAATGAATGAATAAATAAATAAGCCCATACAAAATATATACAGAGTAGATGAAAGATAATCTTATAGGGAAAAACTTTGTAAAGTGACATTTGAGTGATATCTTGAAAGAAACTGGAGATTCTAGTAAGTGGAGATGGAGAAATAGGACATTTCAGAAACAAGAAATAGCCAGTACAAGGATACAGAGATGATAATAGGTGTCATTTATTTAGAACTTTCATATTTCCAAAGTACTTTATATTTTCTTTTATCCTCACAATAACCTTATGAAAAAGGTTATACTATCCCCATTTTACAGATGAGGAAACTGAGGCAGACAGAGGTAAAGTGGCTTGCCCAAAGTCACCCAAGTAATAAATGTCTGAGGCAGGATTTGAACACATTTCTTCTTGACCTCAGGACCAACACTCTATATGTGTACCTACCTGCCTTATTGGCCATGTCCAAAAATATTACTCTAGCTGAGAGATCAACAGGCCAATATAGCTGAATCGTAAAATGTGAAGAATACAGAGTAAGTATAAAAAGATTAGAAAAGCAGTGATGAGGGGTCAAGGTTGTAAGTGCCAACCAGAGGAATAGATTTTTGATCCTGGTGGTAATAGGTGATCACTGGAGTTTACTGAAGAGAGGCAAAGGGAGAGAGCAACATGGTCAGACCTACAATTGAGGAAAATCAGTTTAGCAGTTAAGTGGTATGGATATGCAAGGTGAGTGAAAGGAGTCACAGATGACACTGACTCTGAAAACATCACTGACTGACCCAATGTGCCCTTGACAGTAACAGGAAATTTTGGAAGAGAAAAGAGTTTGTGTGGACACTTTATAAAAAGTAGTTTTTATACAGAAAAATACAAGAAGTTCAGTTTCATTCCCCTGATTACCTAGAACTGTTTAATTTAGGTGTGCCTAAAAAAGGCTTCCAATATAATTATTTAGATTTTACTTTGATGACATTTAAAGCCTAAATTTTAAAAAATGTTCTTAGCATCATTTTTAAAAGAATTTAGTGATATAATCTACCTCTAAGTAAGGAAGAACATTGCACTAAAGATGCAAGTGAGACTGTATCTGTAATTAGGATAATTCTGTCTTAGTTTAAGTAATTGTAGTGATTTCACATTCTTTTGCAATGTATAAATATATTGACCTAAGAGAGAGTTGGAGAAGGGCATGCACCCTTGGGGAAAGAAATACCAAACAACTGCTCTTAAAAAATATAAGTAGAATTAAAAGAACAGGGAATAGGCATACAGAAATTGGCTAGTAAGCCAAACACTTGAGCATTTGCTACTAGATAATGCTGAAAAAAGGCACCAGATGAATTATTTTCTCCTCTATATTCTAGTTTCTAGTCTTTTCAGCCCTGCTACTAGTATGGGGAGGACAGGATTATAACAAGGACATTATTCCTTGAATTAAATAAGTTGGATCATAAAGATTATCAATTATGAATTTCCTATATAAATATGCAGATTCATTTTATATGACTTTATGGATACCTGTATGGATGTAACTTTTAGCTATGACAGACCCATGCTTCAAGTTATCTGCAAATAAAATACTGTTCTGCTATGTAGTGATTGGAACTTTTGCAGCTAATACTAAATCCTTTTGGATTCCTAAGCTTTTTGACTTTGACATTGAAGTCAAACCAATGTTAGAAGTTTTGGTGGGAAAGACCATTGAACAATCTTTGCTCGAAGTCATGGAGGAAGAAGAATTGGCTGAGCTACAAAAGCAGCAACAACAGTTTGAAGAACTACGGAATCTGGAACTTGCAGAAGTGCAACGACTTGAGGAGCAAGAGAGGCGCCACCAGCAAGAAAAGGTACATACAGAGCAGGGTTAGACTCTTCCTTTGCTGCTCCTATTTACTATTGCAGTGTATTAAGTTAATCTGGGATTCTCCTATTAACTGGAAATATTTGAAGATTGGTTGAAGAAAACTTGGGATACTTATTGACCAGCTCACTACCCTACACTTAGACTATGTGCCCTTTGGGAACTGTATTATAAAAGAATTTCAAACTTAGAGTTTGGATTCTTGAATTGAGCTTCTACATAGTTCTAAATTTAACCTTGGATCTATTCATGATTCCACAAAAAAGAAAATTCAAGATGTTGAATCTATAACAATGTCTCCTTTTAATCAATGTTGCAGTGGAGACTTTGAAGCAGTAGCAAATATATCATTATTAAGTATTGACCCATGTTCTGTAAGTTCTAGTTTTAAAATATTTATTAAATTATATTAAATAATTATATTTATGTTATAAGAATGGGTATCTATTGGTATGTGTAGTATATTTTTATAGTAATAACATTTCTTACTCTATTTCTTATATTTCTATTTTTGGCATAATTTGAACTTATTTAATGTTATTTGTTAGATACTTATAAGTGAATCCTGTTTTCTTGCTGGTTAACCTATTCTAATCATGTAGTTTCATTTCCTCTTTCAGACTACCAGAATCCGTAGCTTACTTCACAAGTGTACTGAATCAATAATTTATTGAGTAGTACTATAGAACTGGTTTACTGAATCACTGTATATATTGTCATATAGCCCAACATTCAAGTACAACTCTGATCACATAAGACAAAAATAAGGGTTTTAAAAAAAACTATATAAACCTAAATTTTCATCATTGGTGTTTTTATTCTTTTGGCAGGAACGTCGCAGAGAGCAACAGCTACAACAATTACAGAAACAGAATGAGACTGCACAGAAAATTGCAGCTCGGGCATATGCTCAGGTTTACCTGGCTGACCTCATTCCATCTGTCTTTGGTAGTCTCAGGGATAATGGTTACTTTTATGATCCTACAGAAAGAGGTTAGTTGCGATTCTGTGTTTTGATATGTCAGTTCCCAAATTACATTAGTTTTTCAATATTATGTAATAATTTATATATATATATATTACTCTTGGTTTAATAAGTTAATTTCATCTTTACACCCTTTCATTTTGAAAAAAACATGAATTTTTAGCTGACCTCGAATCAGTGATGGTTTTTGCAAGTGTTTTCTTCATATTTATATCCTTAGTCTTTTTAGTACATTGATTTTTCATTCATTCATGTTTTTTCTCAGAGGAAAAGGTAGCATTGTTCTTTTTAAAAGTGGTAGATGGGACTTCAGAAGCCATCAGACCCTGAACAACAGGGATATATGGGAGACATATTGTGAAGGCCCTTAAAGTGGTAGGCTAAGAGTTTGGGTCTCTAGGTGTTTTCAATAGGAGAGTGAAATAATCAGGTCTGTACTTTAAAAAGATTACTTTAACTGTTGTATGAGGAGTGGTTTAAAGAGAATAGAGACTAGAAAAGAGATTAATTAAAAGAATTTAACTGGAAGGTTATCAGGGACTTTTATAAAATAGAGTGGAAGAGGCCTTTTCAGTTGAGAGAAAAGAGGATGGATGCAAAAGATGTGTTAGAGATAGAATTGACAGGGCTTGACAACTAACTGGATCCAGAAGATGAGGAAGAGGTAAGAGTCAAATGTGACTCCAAGGTTTCAAGCCTTTCTCAAAAGTGGTGAGAGGAGGCTAAGAATATTTCCTTGAGACACACTTCCACATTGTGCAAACAGAAATTTGCTACACCTGAACTACATTTACCCAGCATCACCTACTGAGGCTTGGGAGATAAATTTGGCAGAGACCCACCCTGCTAGGCTCTTTTTGAGCTTGTGCTTTTGAAAAAGTGCAACAGGTGTGGATCTTTAGACTTGTGCTCTACTCCTTGGCTGAATTAACCCCTTTCTCACTTTTGTTGTTATTAAATCTTACATATTTAAAATACTTGGATTTATTCATTTTCTCTCACAATATTTGCCAGGTCGGTCACAGAGAGATGGCTTTAAAGAAAGAAAAGTAAAAAAGTTCTATCTCAAGCTAAAGAAGGAGAGAATATCCAAGAATAGAAAGTAAAAAGTCGAAAAGGCCACACTGTATTTGTAACAATCCAGTTACTGAGATGAGAGTAATTTCAATATAATATTTGATTATCAAAGCCCAGTAGCTAGGGATTGAAGAGGCATTAGATAATGAAGAAGTGAATGGCTATCTCAAGTTTAGCAGATCTTTTTGAATCCTACTTCTATTGTCTTTTATTAGCTATTCCTCCCAGCTTTGGGGTCTTTAGATTCATCCTTAATTGAACCATACAGAAAAAGGAAAAAACTTTGAAAGCCAAGAATAGGTATAATTCGGGATATCCTTTTATTTAGCAAAGAAATATTTGACTACCTTTGATTAGATACTTAAGTCCTATAGGTTGTTTTGTTTTGATTTTATGGTGGAAGAGACCTTAAATGAACCCTTTCCTTAGATTCGACAGATAAGAAAATTCAAACTAAGCAGCTAGTGATTTCCGTAAGGTGTCATTCATCTGGTTTGTCCATTGCTGAAACTAGAACCCAGGTCCTTTTTTTATTGTTATAGTTCTCCCTCTTAAAGCATACTCCTTTCAGCCTCTAATTATGTAATCCATTAAAAGCAGCTTCAAAATACATGTCATTTGGGAAATGCTACTAAAGAGCAGTATACACAGTCAAACCCTCAGCTTTATCAGAGTTCATTAGATAACCAGCTAGACTCTTCTCTGTCTCTCTCTCTCATTTATATTTGCACATATAGGAAAAATTCCCTCTCTTTGTGTTTTAAAGGGCTTGGAGATGCAGACATTGCCCTTCTGCTCCAAGACAACAGGGCTGTTCTATTCTTCTCTTCAGAGTCAACTCTTTTTCTTATCATAGTGTCTAGTTATTGCTGCTTCTACTTATTTCAGTTATGGCTGCCAGTGTTTCTAATCTTCACTGTTCTCTTTCCTCATCTTTGTACTTTTCCTTCCTTTTCTATTAATTCTCCCACATTTCTCAGCTTTCAGTGAAAAGATTAACAAAGGCTTTCTTTCTAATTAGTGAGCTTACCATTGTAAAATGAAAAATATAATCTTTAGGTCTTCATTTCTTTGATGATTTCTTTGTGGTGTGCTGCCCAGGACCTGCTTTGTTGCCAAAACTTCTCTCTCCCCACCCCCAAAGCTCCTCTCACCCACCATCCCTGACCTATTTCATAATTCAGAGCTATTTTAAAAGATTGGTGTTCCTGACAACTCAGGTTTTAATGTAATCAAATAGCTTTTGACTTGAACAGAATTCTTATCTATGTAAACTCTCCTTGCCAAGCACGTTAGTGTTCCTCCAGAAAAGTATAGGGAATTACAACATTAATGGCATAGACCCATAAAGAATCACTTTTCTAAAGGACCTGTACTTCTGGCTTTATTACTGAGTCTAGTCTCTGGTACTAATTAGCAGGGTGATCATAGGCAAATCACTTAATGCTTTTGGGCCACAATTTCCTCATTTGTAAAATGAAAGGGGGCTGGACTAGATGGTCTATAAAATCCCTTCTAGATCTGTCATTCCATGATTCTATAACCTTGTTTTAAAATAAAGGTGAGCTGATTATTGACTGTTTAGACATTGCTATTTTCCACACTTGTCTTTTTTTTTAACTTCACTTTCTGATCCAGTCCAATAGGCAAGTTGACCAGGTACCACATGTACTTCAAGCTCAGAAAAACTCCACCTTTCTATCTAGTCTGGACAAGTGAAAATTAAGTCTATAACATCTTTTCATTATCATCCTTCCCTGATTCAATTGTATTTAATATACTGAGTTTTGATTAGCAGTCCTGCTTATCTGGCTGATAGGATAAGGAGGATGAAAACATAGTCATTTCTTAGTAAACATATATATATATATATATATATACAAGAATCATAGAATCTTAGAGTTGGAGAGAACCTTGTGTGACCCCTAGTTCATGTCTGTTACGAAAAATACTATTACTATTTTGTTTTTGCTGAACCATACTTTGTTATAAAGCAGTATTCTTTCCATTGAGGTGAAGGGTGGGGAATTGCTGGGAAATAACAGATTTTTAAAAAAGATTCAACAAAGCATTTTTAAAAAATAGTGTAAAACATTTTTTCCTAAGTAGCTTATTATATGAAGAACTATATGCAGAAATATGAGAGGCAGGTAGGATAAAGGAAATTTAGAGATCAATCTTTCTTTGAATCTATTTACTCATCTAAAAAGTAAGAGTATTAAACTGGATCCAGGGTTCTTAAGCTATACATTGACACCCAGATTTCAAGGGTTCCATGAACTTAGACAGGCAAATTTGTAATAGCTATATTTTAATATATTTTATTTACTATGTCATCCTATCAATGCATTTGAAAGTATTATTCTGAGAAGTCTTCAGGCTTTACCAGACTACCAAAAAAACCCATCACACAAAAAAGATTAAGAATCCCAGGGTGAGATGATTAAAGATCTCTGACAGCTCTAAAATTTTCTATTTCTTAAGGCTAATTTCACATTTGAATAAGTTTGATTGTGTAACAGAAAAAAAAAGCCTTACCCAGGGTATCCTTCACTTATAAGGTAGAAACTAGTTATTCTATCTTAAATTACTTAACCATACTATCTTAAGGAAATTTTTATTACTATAGATGAATGCACACTCACATACTAGGAAAATAACAGATTCCCCTGTCTTCTAGGAATGATTGTTTTTTATTGCATTTTTAGACACTTTTTTCTTATCTTATAGATATTGAGATTGGATTCCTACCTTGGTTGATGCATGAAGTGGATAAAACAATAGAATACAACATGGTGGGAAGAGTGGTACTTGACAGTAAGTTATTTTTGTTTTGTTTTCATTAAGTCCTTTTCAGAATGTTGCATGTATTGTCAGACAGCATGTCAATTGGTTTTGCTTAACTGTATTTTTTTAGTTTAAGGATGGAATCAACTTAAACAATCAGCAATCATTTATTAAGTACTTAAATATGTGCTGACCACTAGGTTAAGTGCTGGGGACACAAAGGAAATGGTCTCTGTTCTCAAGGAGCTTACAATCTGATGGAGGAGACAAGTCATTCAATAAGTAAATTAATACACACAAAGTACACACAGAAGAGAAAGAACAGTTAGCATCTGGAGTGAGTCCCAGTCGAGATTAAATGAGGAGAGTGATAAGGTGGGTTGTCAAGAGGCAACCCGGCAGAAGGTATGGGGAGATGATGGTTGTGAAAATGACTAGTATTAAAAGTCATCAATTAAATATTTATAAAAAAGAAAATACAATAACAAAAGCAATAAAACACACCTTAAAGAAATAAATAACTTAAATAATATAGCATTCCTAACCAAGCTATATCAATATATGAAAATGATATTACCTAAATTAAGTTACAGATTTAGTATTATGCATATCATACCATTATAAAGACAATAAAAGCAAAATCACTTGAAAGAAGAAATGAAGTAAAAAGGAAATTTTTTAAAATTAGAATGAACTTGGAATACTATTTCTAAACCTAAAATTATACTATATAGCTATAATTCTAAAACCTCTTTGGTACTAATTTGTTTTTAAATGAAGGAGTAAATCAGTATAGCAGGCTTGATATAGATAAATGTAAAATGATTGAATTCAACAACCCAATGTTCACAAACCTGAGAACATAAATTACTTGGGAAACATTTCCCTATTTGACAAGAATTTCAGGGAAAATTGGAATCATTTTGTCAGAAATTAGGTTTGCACTATATATCATAAGAAGTTCAAAATGATTATGTATCCTAAATGTCAAAGGTTTTACAATAAAAAATGTAGATAAAACCAGATCATTTAACTTTCACAGTTTGGGCTGGGAAGAAAATTTCTTACTGATGATAATGAGAGGTAATCATAAATAAAAGATATCTAGGTAACTTTAAAGATAAAATAGATAACTTTTATTCCATGAAACTGAAAACCTTTTGCATTAAGAGAATCAAGACACCTAGGATAAAAAGAGAAGCTATTGACTCAGGAAAAAAATTCATGTAAATTTTTGAATCAAATATCTCTGAGAATCTGATAGCCAAGATAGACAGAGGCTAATAAGACTCAAAGCCATTTCCCTATTGATAAGGGGTAAAAAAGGAACAAATAGTTTTTAAAAAAAGAAGTGCTTACTATTAACAACAACATGAAAAATTACTCAAAATCATTCACAATAAGATAAAACCAAAACAACTTTGAGTTTTTACTCCACATTCAGAAAACTGGCAAAAGTAACCCCCCCCCAAAAAAAATTATAGTCATTTGTAGTGATGCTGTAAAAAGACAGACTAACCAGTGTACCTTTGATGAAGCTGTGAATTGGTCCATTTTGGAAAATAATTTAAAATTATGCTATAAAAATGACTAAAATACTTTTGGATTCCACTGCTAGGTGTATGCCCCCAAAGGAAATCAGCGATTTAAAAAAAGAAAGGCCTCCTACAGAATAAAAAATGAAATATCCGCTGTCCTTAAGGAGCTTACATTCTTTTTTGTGGTGTTCTTTTGATTTTACCCTTTTTTAAAAAAATTATATTTTTTATTTTTATATCACCTTTGTTTCCAAATGTACTCCTCTTTCAGACTCTGATTATTAATATCAAGCAATATAAAGTAGTTGTATATTTGCCAAAACTGTTCACCATGGTAATGAAAGATGTACAGCACAGAGCTCAAATAAAAAAAGAATAACTTATAGATGGTGAGGTCCCTCTAATGTTCCCATTTGTGGGCAAACATTGTGTAATTTGAATTGAGCCTGAAATGGTATAGACAAAGCTTCCTGAATAAGATCTCTAATTATTCAACAGTGTTTGACCTAAACATTCACACACAAAAAACCCCTAAATAGATGAAGAATGTCCACTATCCAAGCTATGATATACAATTATATGGACAGCTCATATGGTAAGTCTTCCACTTACAACATTAATTTTGGACAAACTCTGAAGGTAGACAGTGAGTTTGGTTTAGACTTTTGCAAGCAGAGGAGAGTCAGCAGGCCTGCTTTTGAGAAACTACATAGTTCTTATAACCTCTCCAAGTTGTTCACTATAACAAATTCCTGTCTTTAATACTGTTCTTTTTATGTTATGTCATTTGAATAAAGAATACCTCCGTCCACACAGAGGAAAGGAGAGAATTTGTGAGGGTAGGCTTTTGTCACTAGTGGTTTCGCTTGGTTGGTTTCCTTTGCTGAAAAAGGCAGAAAAGGGAAGAAGCTAGAGGATCCAGAAATGACTATGATTTAACAACAGACAGCATCAATAGAATTTATTTTTTTATAAAAGTAAGGTTTTTTTTAAAGTTGAGAATCATTCAAAGTATAATGGATAGGTGTACTGTCAGCTTGAGCAATCTAAAACATACTACAAATAAAGGATTATTTAATGGTGTCAGGATATTGGAGAAGTGCTATGACTGGGGAAAAATAGATTAGCTATGGAATGTAAGACCACCCACACACTCCATTGGCATACAAATTCAAGGAAGATCTCTAATGTGCCAGCTGGACCCGCAGTGATTTGTTCATGAGAACACATGAATAAGCATTATACAAATTTCACAAACATGGATGGATGGACCTTCAGAAGCAGAATTTCCAGGGCAGGAATCCAAGACCAGAGGGAAATTTGCAGTCTATCACTACAAACCCAAAGAACTTCCCATCTAGCTGATAGTAGCTGAATCCAGCAGCAATCTACTGTTGCTCAGAACCAAACCCATATAAGGAACTTGTAGAGCTCAGATCAGGAGAGTAATAGTCAGACTTTTCCCTGGATTAGAGCACTTTGGGAATACTGAAAGCTTTTAGGTCCCCAGCCTGACCTGTCCCTGAGAACCTGAAATAATATTACATTCATTACTCCAAGAAAGCAATAACAGATAAGGCCCAGACCTCACCTTCAGAATTGTGCAGACCTGACCCAAATATAAAGTATAAAGTCAGGAAATAAACTGGAAAAATGAGCAAAGAAATAAAGAATCTCTCCATAAAAAGCTACTTTGAGGATGGAACACTCAAGACAAAAGGCCAGGAGATGATAATCACAAAACATCTACAAATAAGCCTCAAATTAAAACACAGTTTGGGTATATATTCAACTAGAATTCTTGGAAGAAATGAAGCAAGAATTTTTTAAAGAGTTAAAAATGTTTTCCTAAGAAAGGTAAGAGAGCTAGAGGAAACATTGGAAAAGAAAAGACAGCCAAGGAAGAAAGAATTAGAAAAGGAAATAACAGTTTGAGATAAGAGACAGAAAACCTTGTTCAAGCAAAAAACTGAAAATTAGAATGGAATCCAGTGGTTCCATGAGACAAAAAAAAAATATTAAAACCAAGTCAAAAGGATGTGAATTAAAATGTAAGGCATCTTATAGCAAAAACAAATGACCTGGAAAATAAGTTAAGGAGAAAAAATAGAAATACCTAAAAGCTATTACCAAAAAGGAAGCCTAGAGCTTTTTCAAGGAATTCAAGGAGAAAATTTCCCTGATCTCTTGAACCAGGGAGAAAAGTAGGAATAGAAAGAATCCAATAATCACCTCCTAAAAGAAACCCTAAAATGAAAGTACAAAGAAACAATATATTGCAGGTAGCCAAAAAGAAAAAAGTCAAGCACTCAAGAGCCAAAATCAAAATCACACAATTTAGCAGTCTTTACTATAAAGGAGCAGATATGGTAGGTGGAATCTGAAATGACTGAGAAAACAAAGACTGGAGCTTCCAAGTTTAACAATCTATTAAGCAATAAACACTGATTGCATAACAAATCAGAACTAGTCATCCTTAGTTTAGCACTGGACCTCAAATATAGAGGGAGAGATACCTGTGTCCAACTCCAGTCATCATCAGGGTTTGGTTATAGAGGGAGTCTAATTAGTCAGAAGGCTTTGTTATTGATTTTAAGACGATTAAGAGAGGGAAAGGGAATTCACTGGGTGGGAGGGGGGAATAGCAAGGTAGAAAGTAAAAGAAAGTTAGGTAAATTACCTCACATAATTAGGGTGGACAAGCAGAAACAAGGAGAAAAGGGGAGCAGCTAATACAAGTCTCATTCTCATTTAAATTGGCCAAAGAAGAAAAGAATACAGAAATACGTTTATCTCAATAGGGAAATAGGAGGGAAAGGGGAAATTAGAGGAAAGAACAGATTAAAAGAGAGGTTTTAGTCCTAAGTGTAACGGTGGGTGGTTTTGGGGATGGGATGAGATGTTTAATTTTTGACCAGTATCAAAAGAATAACTGTTTGGGAAGGCCAACTGTGGGATGACAGACTAACAGGCAGAGCCTGTCCTGAGGTAACAAACAGACCACTATATAACAGGTATGATAGACGTTAGATTTATTAAACAAGGGAAGGTGAAAAGGGAATTGTGAATAACACTAAACTAATGCCAGCTACCTACAACACCACCACCCACTCCCCAATCTAAATATCTCTTCACTGAGATTTCTTCAGAGTGATTTTCTGCTCTAATCCTTTCCTAACTGCCTAATAACCCAATCCCTGTTCTTGGTTAAACTAACACTAAACCCCACCCCACCTTAGCTGATTTTAAGGAAAAGGTCTGTGTAAGCCTAATAAGGCCCAGGGAAGGTCCTATATCCAAAAAGGAACCAAACTTGGTCTCACAATCAGATGCCAGATGGTTCAGGATCAACAGGAACTGCAGTAGATAGCACAGATCAGCACAGCAGCAGGGCAACAGGATAACAGAACAGCAGGGATAACAGGATGGGAAAAACAAGGTAGAAACAGCCACTAAGAGAAGGAAGCCAGTCCTTCCAGGTCAAAACCAGAAAGAGCAAGAGCGAGCTCAAGCCCAATTGTCTTTTAGTAATAGCTTAACTCTCCCCTGAAGAATTCCAGAATCTTTTACTCTGCTGCCCCATGCCTCTGCCCTCTGCAAACTTACACACTTTCCTCCTTAACTTAAACTTTTCCTTACAACATAAGCAAAACAAACTTACAATTTCCTCATGAAAAAAAATTTTTTCTAATAAAATTCAATATTATATATAGATCTAAATACTTTTACATATAATTACATGTGGTCCCTGAGGTCCCTTCTAGTTCAAACTCTGCAGTCTTATGATTTGGACTATTGGAGGCCAATCAAAAAATATTGATTTCATTTAATATCTTTATAATAAATTATTTTATCAGAATAAAGTAAGACAGTAAAGAAAATACATTGAAGTTGGGAGAGGTGCTATTAAACTGTTGTTTTATCAGTATGGAACTACAAAATTGAAACCATCTCTAACAGTATCTTTGATCCATATTTTTTCTTTGTAGTGTTAATTCGTGAGGTGGTTGAAAATAGGTTGAATATGTTTGAACAGCTTGCAGTTAAAGAGCCAAAGAAGACTTTACCTGATAACAAAGATGAAGAACAGGGAGAATCATTTACAATAGGATCTGAACAATTTGCAGAGGAACAGGAATCACTCCCGACAAGGAGTTTCCAAGACGTCCCACCAGAAAAGGATTCCTTCCAGATGCCATTTGGAGATAATCTGGATATCTTCGATATGAAGGAATCTGATGTATCTGAAGATAAGGAGCCATGAAACCAAGTGATAGCCAGACCATCAAATAATCAGGTAATGAAAATGTAGTGTTTCTCTTCCCCTAAATTACTAGAAGTGGTGTTCCATTAGGTCAATATATTTTCTACTTGAAATATTAGGAACTGGCCAAATAAAATGTGACAAAAGAATAAAAACAATCTAAAAAGTAAATTGGGAAGAAATATTTAATTAAAATTTTATTGGTAGAAGGTTATATTGTAAGAACACCTAGAAGTCATTTAGTGAATAACATCTTAATCTACAGACTTCTCTATTACAAATATCTGCAATTAACATTTTCTATTTCTTTACCCTTCAAATTTGCAATTTAAGCCTATTTTATTAGCTTTAATTTATAACAACAAATCAATGCTGCTAGTCATTTAATTTCTCTTTTTTAAAAGAAGTACTTAATTTAGAAGCTTTTGTCATAGAACTTTGCTTGAGTGAAAGTCAAAATAGTTCTTTCACTGCACCTAATTTCCATTAAAATTGAGCAAATTATGTCATTTTCAATATGCAGGCAAGAGTTGGACAGGGTCCTCTGGGCCCCAGCCTGCAATGCTTTTTTTTTTTTTAAAGCAATTTCTTTTGTAAATTGAGTATTCTAGATATGGAATTATGTGAACTATAATTTTCTCCAAAATGGATCCTTCTAATGAATAAATTTTTTAAAAGGTCATTACGAATGTCCTTTGCAGGACATTTAATAGATACTTTACTATCTTGACCTACATTCATGATGTGGTACCAAAAATATTAACATTACCCACCATGTAGAATAAGACATGGAAAATCAGTGGGTGAAATCAATTTTTCAGGTTCGTTCTTCCTACATAGCAGTTTACTTCTACATAAGAATGCATGGATGTGATATAGGAGTCAGATGGGAATCTTGAGACTCTATTGGCCAAATGAAGTTAGTGAGGGTTAAGGGAAGCAGTAGCATATGGGTTCAGGGAATTGATTTTTTTTTTTTAAAAACTCGTACCTTTTCACTTTGAATTGGCAGAAGAACAGTAAAGGTTAGGTAATTGGGGTTAAGTGATTTGCCCAGGGTCACACAACTAGTAGAAAGTGTCTGAAGTCAGATTTGAATCTAGGTCCTTCTGATTCCAGGAGTGGCTCTCTATTGACTGAGCCATCTCATTGTCATGAAATTTTACCTATGACTTTTTTCTCTGGTCATAACTTCTCTAGAGATTATTTTATCTTTAGAGCTAAGTTAATTTTAAGAGATAACAAGTCTGATAATTTCCAAATCTTCCAAAGAATTGCTAAAATTTGGAAAGTGATCTGAGTATGCTTGAATGATCTCTTCCTGTAAATATTAAATTGTTTTTGTATATGTTTATACATCGCTATAGAAGTCTTAATTATCTGGTGATTTCAGAGCAGTATACAATTTTCAACCCATTTATCTTACTAATTCCTTTATAAATGATCAACAAGCAGTTGTTAAGTACTTAGTATGTACAAAGCACTGTGCTAAGAATTCAAAATACAAAGTAAAAATAGACCTTGCCTTTGAGGACCTTATGTTCTAATGTGAGAGAGAACATATACCAATCAGAATATAAAAAATAAATATGAAGTAGATGGAAAATAACCTTAAAGAAGATGGCACTGGCAGGTGGAAGGGCCTGGCTTCCTGGATGAAATGATGCTTAAACTGATCATGAATCTGGGAATGTGAAAGTTTGAGAGGGGCAGCATTCCAGGCATGGGAATCAACCAAAGCAAAGCCATAGAGATAAAAGGTGGAATACTGTGTGCAAGGAACGAATAGAATAATATAACTTGATTATAGAGTGCATAGAGGTCAGTAGAATGTAAGAAGATGGAAAAGCTGGGAAGGGACCAAGTTATGAAGAGATTCTAAATGACAAACAAAAGATGTAAGATCATAGGAGTAATAGGGAGCCACTGGAGTTTATGAAATAGAATAGGATCTGATTTGTTTAGGAAAAACACTTTGGTACCTTGAATGGAAGATGGATTGGATTGGAGAGAGTTAGACAGAGACAGACAGACAGACTTGAGGCAAAAAGATCAATAAGAAAACTATTGCAATAGTTAAGGCAAGCATTAATGAGGGCTCTAACTAGGGCAGTGGCACTGTGAGTAGAGAAAAGAGAAAATAATAATGTTGTAGAGAAAGAAATAATTTGGCAGCTAATAAAATATGTGAAGTGAATGAGAAGGGGCTCAGGGGTAATATCAAATTCTTGAAACTGGATGACTAGAAGAATGGTACGCTTTGAAATAATGGGGAAAGGTTTCCTTTATTTATTTATTTTGTGAGGGAGGATGAGTTGGATTAGACATTTGAAATGCCCAACAGCAATCTAAGACTAGAACTTGGTAGTAATAAGAATGATTAATTTCCCCCTCTTTTTTTTTTAAACAAATTAAGAAACAGATTTATAAAAAATTTATAGAAAGTTATTACATGAGTTCAAAACAGAACTGAAGGGGCAACTAGGAGGCTCAATGGATAGAGAGCCAGGCCTGGAGAGAGAAGGTTCTGGGTTTAAATCTGGCCTCAGATACATCCCAATGTGTGACCATGGGCAAGTCACTACTGGAATAGACCTAAATTACTTAAAGAAAATTCTTTGATATTCCAGAATTACTAGTACTCTGCACATATTATTCACTTAGGTAAGACTCACAAAAGTTTTTTTCTTAGAACATTAATGCTGTCATGTTAAAATAATATTCCTATTATTGCTATTTAATTAAAATATATCCACAGCTAAACTTTGAGCACACAGAAAAAAGACAGATGAAATTTTCTCAATAATTTTAGTCTCCTTTTACCCTAACCTTAGCCTCTAGTGAATTATGTCTTCTGCCTATTTCATAAAAGACAAATTTCCAGCCTTATTTTTTAGGCTTTCTACAATTTGATTTTCAGCTTCTTTATAAACTTTTTCCATATTCTTCTCCTTTACAAACTCTTACATTGAGTCATACTGTTACCTTATTCCCTGAACTCAAATTTGCATTTGCCATCCTTTTTGTATGATCCCATATAATCCTCCACCACAGAAGGAACTCAATCCTTTGCCTATCAATCTTTGTCTTCCTTCAAGGCTTAGTTTGAGTACCTTTTTTGATTTATCCCAGTCTCTTATATGTCAATTTAATATATGTGTAGTATCTCCCCACCCTAATAGAAGCTACTATACGAGGACTGTTTCATTTTGTCTTCATGATCCCCAGTGCTCCACATAGCCCCTTATGCATAATAAACATTTAACAAATATTTATCCAATTAAATTGAATCGTATATCTGGCAGCTACCCTTGCTAAATCAAATGGGTCAAATTCTTATAGCCCTAAATTCATTTAGCACATTTGAAATTACTTCAAAATAAAATACAATGTCATGCCAGGTTGAAACAGAATGAAATATTTATTTCTGACCAGTGAAAACAATGACTAAAGCACAAGGAACATGTTTTACAATCTTATTCTCCACCTATAAGCCAAAATAGCTGTTTCTGTTATTGCTTTTTGATGTCATGTTATCTCTCTCCTGTTATTTTCTTCCTTTATGAATTTTAACTTATATTCATGCTTGTCAAAATCATTTTACCCATTTTCTTATTTACTGCAAACATTGACTTTTCTTATGACTAACTTTGATTAGATAACTATGAATTAGTCCCTATAGACAATCAGCATTGAATGTATTATTGAGTTTGTCATGTAAACATTTGTTGTTTGGGGTGGGAGCTGGGACCTTTTTGTTTGTTCTAAATAATGTATTAATTTGTAAGATAGGATGCCACCATGAAGCCTAAATATTTCACATTTTTATTTTTACCAGTAATAGGGCTGACTATACCAGATGATAAGTGCAACACATTAATTTTTTAATATATGTAAATATTTTTACTTTAGCTGTTTAAAGTTATAATATTTTGTGGATATTTTCCTCCATTTTAAACTATCTGTGCCTTTAAAAATATATAAGTAAGTCATGGATCCTTGAAGTAAAGAGTATAAGTAGAATATCCTTTGTTTTGTTTGATGACCTCAAAGTAGGCAGGACTACAGGCAGTCTTTTCAAAAGTGAATGCTGTTAGTTACAAAAAAGCAAACAAGAACATAAGTGATTCATAAGCAATACTTGGGGGAAAAAAACTCTGAAAATATATGTTGATTGATGATATGGTACCATCATATTGGTTTTGGAAGGATAGTATATTTCTTATTATATAGTTCAAAGATAGTTAGAATAAGGAGCATCTAGGTAATTTATGTTTTAATTTAATTTTTTTTCTGTATTCCCTAAACGATGAAAGTAACATAATAGAGCACTGAAAGTTATTTAGTTGCTTAAAAGTTCTTTGATAGGTTAATTTGGAGAAGTCTTTTTTTTTAAGAAGATATTTTTAAAAGGCCCAATGACTTTTCAGTAAAAATAAATGTCCTTTTTAAACTAAAGGGTTTTTTTTTCTATGATCACTATAAGAGAAAATGTATAATTAATTATAAAACTGTTCGCATAATTTCCCCACTGACGTCCTATTTCAGGTGCCTTCAAATGAGGTGAAATAAGCTGATTTCTCAAAAGTGTTTTCTTTGGAATGTGTGTTTTGGCAAGGTGACAAAGCTTCAGGTGTGAAGTCAGTAGGTGGCTTTGAGAGTATCATCTTAATTCCAAGAAGCTCATCACCAGAAGGTTGCATGTTGGTGATTATTTTTATAAGCTGTAACATCTCGTGAAGCTTCCTACTAAGATGAGGAGAGATTGCAATCTATGTACTTAAAAAAAAAATGCCTTTCCTACCAATTAAACCACAGAGCTGTTGAAATATCAGTAGAATGTAATGAGATTATAGTCTCATTTATTTTCTAACTTTTAAAATTACTCTACCCGTTTTTACCAGTAGATGTCAGTAAAAAAGTGAAAATAAATTGCCATGTCATAGATTTCATTATGTAGTCTCAAAGCAGAGACACTGAAAGAAGGAAATATCTAAAATTCATCTCCCAACAGTACCAATAGTTTATATTTTGCCACAAGGTTATTTGCCAACTCTAGTTTGTCATTGTGTCTAGTTTGTCATTTGTCTTTCAAACTTGGAGTTTGAAAGAATTCTTAAAAACTATCTAATTCACCCTCTCACTCAATGTAAGAATTCATTCCCCAATACCCCTGAAAGATGGGTATCCTTTTATTCAGTTTTTTTCAATTCCAAATTTTCCTCCACTGTCTTCTCCTTCCCACTTAAAAAGCAAGAAAAACAAAACCCATTACAATTATGTATACAGTCACAGAAAACAAATTGCTGCTTTAGCTACATCTGGAAAATTAAAATAGACTTTGCTTCTCTTTCCTCCATGAAGAAAAATGCTCTTCTGTATCTCCAAGATACAATAAAAATGATTTACAGGGAATCACAACTAAAGATAAGAGAGTGATATAAAAACACATAGCTGTTTTTGATAAGTTTGAGCTAGAAAAATAATATGGTATTGAGAGTTACTGAATACTATTAATAATATTAAGTTGCTAAGCACCGGGGATATGAAGGCAAACCAACCAACCAACCAAAAACAAAAAAAAAAACAATGTTTGCTCTTAAGTATCTCACAGTTTAATGGAGGGTATAACATGCAAACCATTATGTTCAAACAAGAAATAGGGTAAATTAGAGATGATCAAAAATGGAATTAGAAGGAGTCATGAAACATTTCTTGTTAGAAGGTAAGATTTTAGCTGGGACCTGAAGCAAGCTAGGAAAACCAGGTGATAAAGATGAGGAAGGAGAGATTCTAGACTTGGGGGGGGGGTGGTTGGGGGGGGTGAATAGTCAGTGAAAATGGAGTCAGAAGATATTGTGTCTTATTCAAGGAGCAATGCCTTTAGAGTTTGGAGCAGTGATGACAAACCTTTTAGAGACAGAGTACCAAGCCACATCCCCACTCCCCAGAACAAGTGCCATCCCCACCCCCCACTGAGTGCTGAAGAGATTGTACCCCCCCTTACTCCATATAGGGGAGTGAGAAAGCACTCCCATTGGGCTTCTGGGTGGAGGGGTGGGGGAAGTGAGGAATGTCCTCAGTGACTGTAGAGAGGGGGGAGGGGAGTGGTCCAGGGGCTCTGCTCCTCTCCAGCTCTTCCTCCTGTGAACCACCCATTTTACCCACTGTGTGTTCCCATTGGGCTGCAGGGCAGGGGGTGGGGTGTGTGAAAAAATGTCATCAGGTGTGGTGGAGAGGGGGAGGGGAGCAGCTCTGCCTGAGTCCCTCTACCTTTCTAGTAATGAGCTCTTGGAGGCAGGTGGGGGCAGCCATGTGCCCACAGAGAGTGCTCTGCATGCCATCTTTGACACCTATGCTATAGGTTCACCATCATTGGTGTAGAGTATACTGTGATAGTAAGTTGTAGGAAGACTACAGAGGTAGGAGCCAGGTTATAAAGGACCTTAGATGCCAAAGGGAGAGAGGATTTTATATTTGATCCTAGAAATAATAAGGCAGCACTGGGATTTTTTTTTAATGTAGAGAGATGCTGATGAAGCACTTAGATTTATGCTTTAGGAATATCCGTTTCACAGCTGAGTGGAGGATAAACCAGAATAGGAAGACATGAGAGGCAGAGAAGCCAACTGTAATAGTCCAGGTGATGTGGCCAGGTGTGATGAAGGCCAGGACTAGGGTGGTAGCAGTATCAGAAAAGAGAAAGAGATGTATACCAAACTAATTGTGAAAGAAGAATGGAAAGGACTTGGCTACAGATTCAACATGAGAGTGAGAATGTGGAATCTGGAGTAAATACCTAGGTTGTGGGCTTGGGAGCCTGGGAAGATGATAGTGCCTTCAACAACACTAGGGAAGTTAGGAAGAGAGCAAGGTTTGGGGTAGGGGGAAAGTACTAAGTTCAGCTTTGGACATGCTGAATTTAATAAATTTATAGAACATCTAATTCTAGATGTCTAGGCAGCTGGAGATATGAGATTGGAGGTCAGTAGAGAAGTTAAGCCTAGATAAAATGACATAAGAATCATTAACATAGGTGATAAATAGAATCCATGAAGACTGATGAGACCACCAACTGACATAGTGAAAAAGGAGAAGAGGATGCCAAAGACAGAGAAATGGGGGACAGCTACTATTAGAAAGCACTATCTAAGGTTAAGTTGGGGAAACTAAGATTGTAGAGTAGCAGGAAGCAACACAGCTGAGCTCCCATACACAACTCCTCCAAACAGATCTAGAAAATGTACCAAACCAAATCCTGATGGAGAAATCAAGAAGTCACAAAGAATCCTTTATCCAAATCAGATGACCTAAGGAAGGCAGAGAGGCCTGGGAATACTAAGAACTGAGTTGGGTCAGGAGCCTGCTGCTTATAGAGCACACCATTGCTCAAGAAGTTGTTCACCAAGGCAAGATGAGTTCTCAGAACCAAAAGGGGGCACCCTCAGATTCATAAGGAGACTCTGAGATGGGGACAAATGCCAGTCAGCAATTTTGTCAGCCACTACCCAGTGCCAAGTCACAGATCCAAGGTATATTGAAGAAAAGATCTATGGAATGGGTAGGGATTGGGGAGAGTAGAGGTGTTCCCTTAGGCAGTATACTAAAAATGGAAGAAGTTCAAAGGCAAGTGACAGCAGTTAGGCTCAAACTCCAGGAACAGCAGGATTTCAGTTCTGACATCTAGTTCAGCTTGCAGAAAATTACTAGGAGATAAATTCCAGACCAAAGGAGAGCCTGTAGTTTTGTTATCCTGAAACAGCAAACTTATCTAGCTTGTTCACAGAGTCTAGCTGCATTCTACTATTGCTCAACAAAACTCAGGTCAGGTACTTACAGAGCTCCTATTAGAGGACAAGCAATCAGACTTTGCCATGGATTAGACCATTCTAGGAGCACTGAAAGCTTGCATGTCTCCAGTTTGTTCTTAAAACTCTGGAATAGCATAACACTTAATACTTTCTAGAATGCAGCAAACAAGATCTATCCAAAAGGCAAAGGATGTGAATCTTATAGCCAAGAATAACATGCCCAGCAAAATGAGTATAATCCTATGAGGGGAAAAATGGATATTTAATGAAATAGAGGACTTCCAAGCACTCCTGATAAAAAATATCAGAGCAATATAGAAATTTTAAAGTCTAAACAGGATTTAAGAGAAACATAAAATAATAAACATGAATAATGATAATTGACTAAACAAATAAATTTCTTACATATTAATATTGTAAAGATTAAAATTTAGGGGAGAGGGGGAGACTGAGGCAGGAGCTGAGGCAGGTAGAAATTAGTTTCTCTCTGCAAGGAGTATTATATTTTTTAGAGGTTTATTGAAGATTAAGGATTAAAGAAAATACAGGATAAGAAACACATGTCCAGGCCATAGAGAGGCCTAGACACAACCTCACCTACATTATGAAAAAAAGCCACATCTGCCCCAAACAGAAGTCCAAGACCCAAGAGAGCCCCTCAAAAGCCTTTGAATCAGCTTAAATACCTTCTCGATCTTGGCCCAGGTGAGATTACAAGGCATTCTGGGGAAGTGGAGCAAAGGCTCGTGGGGATTGTAGTCCTGTATTCGAGTCTATTTTTTACATTTCTCCGTGTGATCATTTTTGGAAAAATTAATTTTTCCCCAAAAGGATCATAAAAACAGAATAAACTTAAAAGATTACAATAATGTGAGGATAAGAGAAAAAAGAATAAAACCAATAATTGCTGAACACATTGACAAAAAGTCATTAGGGGGCAGTCCCCTTTGGCATAAAAGTATACATACAAATAAATGTTCAATCAACCACACCCAAAGTTCAATTTGATCTTGTGCAGCTTGTGGTCTGGAGGCTTCTTCATGGTGGCTTCTCCAACAGTTCAGTTTCTGAATTCAGAGAGGTAGCATCTTCTTTACCTAAAATTCTTCTCAAAAGGAATTTAAACTTTGCAATTTACAATAATATTTTTTTACATTTCCCCGTGTTGTGGGTGATTGAAAGATACAGAATCACTTAGGGATGGGATGCATGGCTGAAGTATGAGATATATGAATCAATTGGCAAGAGATATTAAAAAGACATCAGAAAAATCAAAAAGAAAAGAAAAATTTCTGGATGAAATATAGACTATCAAAGTCTTATGTGTAAAAATTCCAAGTAGAAGAAAAATAAATCTATATATCATTCTGGTGCAAGTAAAATAGTGAGCTGAAGAGTATAAATAAAGGGGTGCTTCTTTTGGAGGCTTTTTAAGGGTACAAATGCCCTGAAATTAACTGCCCAACTTCCATCACATGTGGGAAGGTTGGGGTTTATAAAATGTATTTCACTTCAGCTAATGGGCCTTACATCGTGGTAGGGGCAGGCAAAAATAACCAGATTGTTAAAAAAAAAAATTCCAAAAATCATAAGAAACCCTTAAAATCAAATCATTTGAGGTATTTAGCACATTAAAATTCCAAAGGTTGTTAATACAATTATAACCAGTTCTGATGTCCATCTATCCTCAGCAAAATAGAAAAAAGCTGTTTTTTTCATATATGGGCTTATTCACAATAATATTTGTTCAACAGTTATAGGGGGAAAACAACAGAATTTCAAAACTCAGTACATTCAAAATAAATTCAATCAACCTTCAGTTCAAGCAGAATATTGAATCCAGTAATATATGAACTTAAAATCACAAAGTTAAACCTTAAACAAAAAATGCAATAGAATACAGAGATTTTTATAAACCATTGGAGTCTGAAATGCCTTAGAATATAGCCTTTAGTCTTTAAAGTTCCTTGGGTGGGTCTTTTGTTTGTTTGTTTGTTTTTAATTATCCATTTAAATGTCTATTGTCCGAAGGTAGAGTAGTAAAGGCTAGGCTATGGGGTTCAAGGGACCTGTCCAGGACCCCAAAGCTGGGAAGCATCTGAGACCAGATTTTAACTAGAAACCTCCCGTCTCTGGGCCTGGCTCCCAGTTCGCTGGGCCACCCATTTTCCCCTTCAAAGTTAGTTGAATCTTCTCCCTGACACGCAGGTGAAGTTAATGCTATTACCAGAACAGTCAAAAGGTATCCTTTTAAACCCATTGCTTTTTAGGTTTCTGTTTGAAAAGATCTGTTTCTTCTCCTCTAGTCTCTCTTTTCTCTCTTTCCCCTCTCCCCTGATATGATCCCTTCCTGGTCTCCAACTGTAAAGATTAAAATTTAGGGGAGAGGGGGAGACTGAGGCAGGAGCTGAGGCAGGTAGAAATTAGTTTCTCTCTGCAAGGAGTATTATATTTTTTAGAGGTTTATTGAAGATTAAGGATTAAAGAAAATACAGGATAAGAAACACATGTCCAGGCCATAGAGAGGCCTAGACACAACCTCACCTACATTATGAAAAAAAGCCACATCTGCCCCAAACAGAAGTCCAAGACCCAAGAGAGCCCCTCAAAAGCCTTTGAATCAGCTTAAATACCTTCTCGATCTTGGCCCAGGTGACATTACAAGGCATTCTGGGGAAGTGGAGCAAAGGCTCATGGGGATTGTAGTCCTGTATTCGAATCTATTTTTTACAATGTAGATGATGCATATATATGCTCTGAGTCCTGTTGTCATCAGGGATCAAGAGAATGCTTGAGTGTGGTTCTGTTAAATGTATTTATCTTTACAGAAGAATTAGGGAAAGATATATAAAGGACAGTTGGGGGAAGGGAAAGGAAAGTTAGAGACATTTTAGTGACATAACTAGAGTATATAAGTGGACATTTGTACAAAGAGGAGGGAATGAGAGAAGCAGCTTAAACTTCAATCTCATTCCCCTCTGAACTGGTTAAAGGAAGAAAGAATACATACACTCTGATGGACTCAGAAATACAAAAAGACAACAGAGAAAGGGAAGAAGGTTTAGAAGGAGGATCGATTAAGAGAGGCATTTGCCCTAAGCAAAAAAAACTAAGAATGTACAAAAATATAGCTCTTTTGAAATTGAAAAGAATGGAAATCTGATGAAGTACCTCTAAATCGGAGAAGGAGAAACAAGTTACAGTGTATAAATGTGATGGTAAATTATGATGATGATGATATTATGAAATGATGAAGAAAATAATAAGTGAATGAATGATTATGGATATAAACTGATTAGATACTCTACTTGCTGTGCTTATAAAGTATCTTCAGTTTATATAAGTGAAGTGAAGCTCATAAGTGAACTTCTCTTCGGGGCCAGTCTTAAGGACACTTAAGGAGACTCTTGTTATACAAAAATAAACTTTATTGAGAATATAAGTAAATAAAAGGATTAAAACTAAAGGATTCTAACTCTACCCAAAATAAAACTCTGATTCCTCAAGGAACTGCTTCTCCTGTTTCCATAGGCTACACTGATTGCCTGATCTGACTAACCCAAATTTTCCCTATTCTACAATAAACTAACACTCTTATCCTTATACGAAGTATATCATTATTAACTTTGTCTCCAAATTATAAAAGTAACAAAGGCAAGCTGGCTGAGCCACAATAAGAACCAAGTTAGGACTGAGCCTTAGCAGACTCAGAGTCCAAACCAAAGACCAGCTTTTTCTTTGGTCTTCTCAGAGATAAAACAATCTATGAAACAGCAATAGATACTAGTGTTTCCCAAGTTGGAAAAAGAAATCACTTAGCTCCTTCAGGCTTTTCTCTCCTTTCCTTTTACCTTCAGACAGTGAGGAGAGAGATAAAAGAAGATGTCACCTGCTCCCAGCACTCAGAGCAACAACTGCCCACTCCCTCAGAGCAATTGCCCCAGAAAAAAAGTTACACCTCCCACACATACTGTCAACATTCAAAACTGACACTCTGTCTCAGATCTGTTTCAAACCCCAATTCTTTCTCAAGCCAGCTTCTCCATTTCATATCTCTAAACTAATGTAAAAAGACTTAATTTCTAAAATCATCCTTATAAAAGGGGATAGTTTGGAGATGGTTTCAGAGAAACCTGAGAAGACTTGTATGAAATAATTCAGAGGGTGGTATAGAGATTTAGAATCATTTATATAGTGATAATATAGTAAAGACAAATAAGTTTGAAAAAGCCAAGAATTTTTATTGGCATAATCACCAACTATGCCACCCATCTCCAGATGGAGGTGAAAGGCTCTGAGCACAGAATGAAAAAAAAAAAAACTTTGGACATGGCCATGGGGAAATTTGTTTTGATTATTGATATATGTTTGACATGTTGAGGAATGGGGGTCCCTCTTTAATTCTGAAGTAGGAGATAGGGTTAAACACTAGGAGTTTGACAAAAGAAAGGAGAGCAGTTGAATAAAACACTTAATTTAATTTGAGAAGTACGATAGAAATAAAAAAGAGATTATTGTTCTAATACTCTATGACTATGCCTAAATTCCTAATCCTAACTAAAATTTCTAAAAACCTACTGTAACTGTCTTCAAAGGACAGGTTCTTCTTGCCTGGTAAAGACCAGGCCTATCTAACCTACACTACCTAAAATTGATTCACTAACTACCTATCTTCCTAATTAAATAGACATTCATCACCCATTAACTCCTTAAATCAGTTTTTATCCTCCAACTGTCAGTAGTCAACTGCCAGTAGCCCTTGACTAAGAGATAGACCTCCTGCTTCCTCCAAGTCCAGAGGTAAAAGACTCCCTAACTGCCAAATGCCAGTAGCTGAGACAGAGACAGACCTCCTGCTCTCTAGAGATCCAGAGGCCCCTCATCTCCCTGGTAATGGAACCTTCAGTTCTGGCTCACAAACACCTGTCAATTCTGCTCTACTTAGAAATCCTGATATCTTGTCTCTTAAGGGGACAGAGTGAGAGATTAAGAAAATCCCTTTAATAGGATAAGAGGATGAGAAGATACATTTTTGCTGATTGAAAAAAAATAGAATATAATTTTTTTTAAAAAGAAAAGAACTGCCTAGATGAAGATATCCAGCAAAAGAGGTTCAGAAGTAAGTGATAATACACATAGGAAGGGAATCAGAAGGGAGTAGTGTCATGGAAACCCAGAGAGACAAAAGCATTAATAAGAGGGTGATCAGTGGTGTCAGTGACTACAGAAAGGTCAAGGAAGATGAAACTGAGAAAACATAATTTAATTTAATAATCAAGAGATCATTGGCAATTAAGAAAAAGAATATCATTCCATTGAATGATGAGGTCAAATCTTAGAGAATTAAGAAAAAAGTGAGAAGAAAGGAGGTGGAGGCATTGGTTGTAGATAGCTTTTTCAAGGTTAGCCATGAAAGGGAGAAGAGATAGGATGATAACTAGCAGGTATGGGTGGATCAAGTGAAAAGTTTTTTTTTAAGGATAAGGAAAACATGTAGGCAGTAGGGAAGCAGGTGAGAAGGGAGATTAGTGAGGATGGGGATGTAAGTAGGCAGTCTGCTGGAAAAGATGGGATAGAATGGGATCATTTGTGCATGTAGAAAGATTTGCCTTGGTAAGGAGAACAATCACTTCTTCATGTGACAGAGATAAAGGAGGAAAGAGTGATGGAGGGCATCTGAATGACATGTGATGAGGTGCATAGAAGGAGCTTCAAGGAAATGACCTTAAATTTTCCAATGAAATATGAGGCAATGTTCCTAATTGATAGGGTCATGAGGGGAGAGGAGCCATGGTGGGTTTGAAGAGGAATAAAAAGATTTAGAAAGGTTATTATAGTGAGAGGGTTAGTCCATTGTTCATTAAAGGGAGAGGTTTAAAAGAATCATCTTGCTGTAGTGAAAACCCAGTTGAGGTTATATAATATTGATTTGTAATAGAGTCAATTAACACTGTTTTGTGATTTTCTAAAGTTTTGTTCAGCAGCAAGTGGGTGGAATGAGAAATTTTATTAAAAGCACTATCTGGCATTCCTGTTATTCCCTGTCAGAAGAAGAGATGAATTTGACCTATGATATGGTTATTGCTGTTATTGATGAACTGATGCTTGCTTTTCATGATTTTCACTACCTATTATAAGTATTGATAAGCTATGCTTTAACTATTCTAGAATTTTAACAGCAACCAGATTTAAACTCATTAGTTTATAGCTTGAAGAAAACACCTTTTTTTGAAAATCATAAAATATTTGCCTGTCCCCAATTCTGCAATATCTCTTAAACTCCATAATCTTTCCATATAGATTGCTTATAAGGATTCCACCTTCTTGCTGCTGAAAAAACTTTAGAAAATCACGAAATTGTGCTAATTGACTCTAGTTATAAATTAATGTATATGTAATCATGACAGTCTAGAATGATGGGTTACATTTAATATTAAATTTAATAGGGATAAATGTAAAACTTCAAGTTGCATTCACCTCTAAGGTAGATGGGTTTTAACTGAGGCTCTATGAACTTATTTTTAATAGTATTTTATACTATGTTTCAATATAATTGCTTTTCTTTGCAATCCTGTTATACATTAAAAACATTATTCTAAGAAAGGTTTCACCAGACTGCCAAAGGGATCCATGGTACTAAAAAAAGTTTAAAAAAAAAAACAACACAACTCTGCCCTCAAGTTACTTTCTATCTATTTTGTATTTGTCTTGTGTGTATCCACTTATGTATATATTGTTTCTTCCCTTAAAATGTAGCACAGTAGGGGGCAGCTGGGTAGCTCAGGGGATTGAGAACCAGGCCTAGAGACGGGAGGTCCTAGGTTCAAATCCGGCCTCAGCCACTTCCTAGCTGTGTGACCCTGGGCAAGTCACTTGACCCCCATTGCCTAGCCCTTACCACTCTTCTGCCTTCCAAGACGGAAGGTAAGGGTTTAAAAAAATAAATGTAACACAGTACCTGTTCCAGTAGGGAATTCCCAGGTATCTACCAGAGCAAGTCAGCAGCTGCAACTTGTAGTTCTAGAGAGTTTTGCAGAGCCATGCAGGATGAAATGACTTACACAGGGTTAATTACATAGCCAAAAGATGTCAAAGACCAGACTTGAATGTCAGCATACTTGGCTTTGAAGCTGGCTCTTTAGTCCCTTTGCCATGTTGTCTCCCTACGTAAATAATTTATTGACTGTGCTCACAGAACCAACAAATGTACAGGTATATTAGAGTTAGACAACAGCTCAAATGAAAATGACCAACATTCAGACATTTCATATGACTTAATTTGTCTATCACATAAAATGACAATCAAAAAGGGGAAATGCCTTCTTAAACTGCATTAATGGAAGCAACATGCCTAGAGGGCGGCAGTGCTGTTGGTGTATGTTCCATATACCTGGAGTGCTAGCCTTTTTCTTAGCCACCTTCATCCTTCTTGATTCATCCACAGTATTTAACACTGGTGACTACTCTGCTCTTATTCCTCTTTGAGTTTCTGTGATTATAGATCTCTCTTGTTTCTTATCTGTCCACTCTTTTCTAAGTATCTTTTGTTGGATTATAATGCCTGTAATTGTGGGTTGGCCTCAAAGCTCTAAAGAGATGCAATAAAAGTTGTTTTTTTCCTCCTTTGGGGGGGGTCTCCTTGTGTTATAGGTTAATATGCATAGTTGAGTGGCTTTGGGAGTATAGTTTCATGTTGCTTTTTCCAGGACTGCTAGACCGATTCATACATAGCTCTACCAACTGTGTACCAGCGTGTCTGACTTCTAACAGCCACTCCAGCAGCTGTCATTTTTCCTTTTTCATCATCTTTGTCAAATTGACTGCCCCTATGGTAAGGGGAGAAGATGCCATTTTGTTACTTCACACTTATCCTCTGATAGCCCCCATAGGAAGAGAGCAGGTACTCTTCCATTGCATCAGTCTCTGGCTGTTGTGGTAAAGGGAAAGGAGGTCATTCCATCAGGATGCATCTCCTTGGTCTCTAGCTGCCTGATCAAAGAGAAGAAACAACATTTTTTTAAGTGGTAGACTCCTATTTCCCAGCAAAAAGAAGAAATGCCCTTCTATCAAGTCTCTAGTCTCATGATCTGCTTAAGGAAAGAGAGTAAAACCATTCCTAGTTCCAAGCACTTGCTTCCTCAACTCTTAACTGCTTAAGACCATGAAAGAACTCCACCTTGAAACCAAAGTTCTATGGACACTGAACATCTATCCAAAATCCCTTTTTATCATTTTTCTATCTCAGTGATTCTGAAACTCCCATCAGTCATCATTGAAACACTATTCCACATTCCCCAGTGCCTGATCCCTTATTAGCATTGTTCTTCTTTGCTCCATCTCCACAACATAGCTACCCATGAATTCCACTATTCCCTCTGGAATGCTTCCTGCTCCATAAGCAAAAACCAAACAAAGGGGGGGAAATCATTTGTTTACATTTTGTCTTTTTCTTTCCAACTTCTTCCTTCTTCAAGCTTAGCATTGACAAGACTTGGTTTTCTTTTGACAATGCCTCCCTGTCTGTCCTCTCCAACACTGGCTACACTTTCACTTGTTCCATTCAATTCAGTGGTCAAGGTAGGGAAGCTATTCCAGACTCTTCTACTACCATCACACAGTAACCTCTTTGCCTGAGTTTTACTCAGTCCATATCTACTATAGAATTGAAATTTTGGCAGCTGCTATCTACTAGTCTCTAAGATACCCTCTTCCTTTCCTCAATGTCTATGCTTTTCTCCCCAATACCTGCCTTCATCCGAAGGGATTTCAGCATACATACAGCAGATACTCCCTCAAACAAGAATACACATAAAAATATACACAGTTGGGTACAGAAATACATTTCACCTAACTGGGAAACATGAGGGAAAGGAGTTAAAGGAAAGGAATTAAGTTAGGGATAATAGGGAGGCTAAATAAAGGGAGAGATTAAGAAGAAACAAAACAATTTCTTAGAAGATGAGAAAAAAAGAACAAAAAGTGTTAGAAAATAGCATGGAAGGATATATATGTAGCAGTCAAAATTGAATGTGAATGGAATGGACTTATCCATAAAATGAAAGAGAATAGACTGGATTAGAAACGAGAATACTACAATATTTTATTTATAAGAAATACACTTGAGAAAGATTCATAAAGTTTAAATAAAGGGCTGGAGCACAATCTATTATGCTTTAGCCAAAGTTAAAAAGGCAAGAGTAGCAATCATTATTTTAGATGAAGCAAAAATGAAATTAGACTTAAATATGAGAGATAAACTGGAAAACTACATTCTGCTAAAAAGTACAATAGACAATGAATGAATATCAATACTAAACATACATGCATCAAATGACAAAGTGCCTAAACTTATAACAGTGTGAGATCTTAATTCATCTCCCTCATACCTAGATAAATCTAATTTTTGAAATAAGTTAAAGATTTGAATTTTAGATAAGTTAGAAATGGGCCTTCCAAGGGCAGGACAGACTGATCTAGTGGAATCCCTTCCCCAGGATGAAAAACTCAGCCCAGGGTGGAGAGGAGGAAGAGTGAAGAGGTCCAGCCTCTTCAAAAATCCTGCATGGATTCTTTCATCTAGGAGGGAAGCCAGACTACAAAAACAATGGATGAGGGGTTTAAGGACTAGGGAAAGAGAGACATATAACAAAAAAATAAACAAGAGACACAGAATGATCTACAGCTTGATGTCCGTGAGGCAACATGGGGTGGGGGACCCATTTATTATACCTTTTCATTATTATACCTTTTCAGCATTGGGGGTTTGGGAGATTGTCCACTGTACAAAGGAAACAGCAAAGGTTTTAACATAATATTAGTGTCCAATTACAAAGATAAAGAATCAAGTAGTAACACAATTGTACAGCCAGGAGCCCAGGAAGAGTTTGCAAGTCCTTCTTGACTAGTGAAAAAACTTCTGTCTTCCCTGGCCAAAACCTTTTTCTGAGTCTGACCATTTTGTCAGATGTTGGGCGTAAGTCTTTGACATTCCAAAAGACTTTTACAACTTGTCTGCCAGCTTTCAGACTGCAGATAATAATAGAAGCTTAATTTTTAAGTTCAACAAAAGTTTAACCCAATCCATTTTAAGGATATTGAAATATTAGAAATATATCCATAAATCTGGTCCATGAGCACTTTGCTCATTAGAGTCAGCTTCTGAATATATTTTTAATATCTTCATGATTCATCATTTACTGAAACCCTTCAAGGAGGGAAAGGAGAAGGACCTTGGCCCCAGGGAGATGAGAGGCATCCTCAATAACAAGCCCCTCAGGGGTCCCTCCCTGAGAATCACTTGCCCCAGATCAACATAAACTAGCTCCTCTGTAGAGATTGATTTGCAATCCTTCTGTGAAGCCATACTATCTCTGTATGGTCTTAGTGGCTCAATGGCTAGTATAAACTTTTGTTCAAGTACTCCAGGCTCTTCTACTCATGTAAGCAGTGGATCGATTGCTAGTTGAAGGAAAAATCAAATCCATGATATGGATTTGAACATTACTCATATCAGAAGAAATGGCACAAATTTGGACAATGGTAGAACTAGAAAGTGTATTTCAATCTAATGTGGCAATGTTATTACAACTCACCGATTCATAAATACAACAGTGATCTAAACTGCAAATTCTTTAAACCAACCATGTTGCTTGAAAGCCACTTGATCCTCATCTTTTTGAAAAAGAAACATGAGGCAGTCTTCCCTTGTTCATTGTTTAAGTCAAGTGAATTCAGTACTGATTGCCATAAAGGAAGTTTTAGATATTACACTAGATGCCTCTTGTAACTACAGCTTTCTTAAGCTATAATCCTAGCAGAAAAAATCAGATGTTGTATAATAGTTAGCAAGATCATTATTGGCGAATATGTATCCATTCTAAGGCTAAAAGTGACCTTACTAGTATTCTTAAAGGGAAAGTAAATATCAAATGCTTATTAGGCTATAGAATGCTTTTTTGTCCTTTATTTCCTGCTCTGTTGAGTATTTTGCTTTAAAAGTATTTGCAAGTTGACTGAAATTGTCTAAAACTTGACTTGGCATCTTTGTCAAATCTGTAGGCTTCCATTTTTTACTTGACTGTACCATGAATCTACTTTTTATATATTAACAGTGTGTAAGTTGTAAATATTTAACTGTGCCCTTTTTTTAAAAGTAGTTGATAATTCTGATGATTGTGTGATAATGTAAAGAGGTGCTATGATGGTCATTCAATTAATACCTAATGTTGAATCAATACAAGGATCATTATTGGATTTGTGTTTTCATTCTCTAAAATAGAAATATTAAATTTTTCCCCAATTAAAATAAAAAAAGAAAAGTTAGAAATTACAGACTTCTGGAGAATACTGAATGAGTATAAAAAGGAATATAACTTTCTTGGTTGTGCATGACACTTTTTAAAAAATAAAAAACCATAAAAACCTCACAAATAAAATGCAAAAAAAGCGGGAATATTAAACATTTTTCCAACCATAATGCAATAATTATATTCAGTAAAGGGCTTTTGAAGTAAAGATTAAAAAGTAATGGGAAGTTAAATGACTTAAACCTAAAGAATGGGTTAGTCACACTATCCACATTCAGAGGAAGAACTGTGGGAATAGAAACACAGTAGAAAAACAACCGCTTGATCACATGGGTTGATGGGGATATGACTGGGCCTGTAGACTCTAAATGATCACCCTATTGCAAATATTATTAATATGGAAAAGGTCTTGATCAATGTCACAAGAAAAACCCAATGGAATTGTGCGTCCTGTAATAAGTAGTAATAAGGGACTATATTGATTGGTAATTGACAACTAACAGATCAGGCTGTTACCTACTTTCTTCCTCCCTTCAACCTCCCTTTTCCTCCCTTCCCCCCTTCCTTCTTCTTTTCTCTTCTAAATCAACTCAGGGGTGAATTTATGATGTTTCAACGAAATATTGTTTCTCTTCTATATCTTAAATAAAGGGTTTATTGGGGAAGACAAGGAAGGAAAGAGGATTTGGGGGTTTCCCTATCATTAGGATGAGTCTTAGATTGGAGGATGGTGGAATATAATTCAATTGGAAAATGGCTGATAGGCCTGGAAGTTCAGTCCCTATCACAACAGACCAAGTCAGAGAGAGAGAGATCTGTACTTTTGTCCTTCTTTCTTCTGTCTTCAAAATCAAAAGACCAACTTCCTTTCTTCAGTTTCCATGTGGAAGTGAGAAATTGAGAATGTTTTGTGGCAGGAGTTTGGAGCAGCTGAGAGATGACCTGTCAGTCAAAAAAGAGTGTTTTATTTGGAATGTTACTGGGAAAAGCAGTTGGAAGCCAGACCAACTGTGGGCTGAACCTTGTTGCCTTGAAAGAGGGAAGAAAGAGTTTTCCTCTCTTGAATTTTGAGACAGAAGTCTGAAGGTGGTATTTGATTTTGAAGACTGAAGAAAGAGGGACAAAAGTCCAGATATCTCTCTCCCTGACTTGCTCTGTTGTGATAGGGACTGAACTTCCAGACCTATCAGCCATTTCTCTCAATTGAACTATATTCCACCATCCTCCAATCTGACTCATCCTAGTCATAGGGAAAACCCCAAAATCTTCTTTCCTTCCATTTCCTTATCCTTCCCTTTCTTCCCCAATAAATGCTTTAAGATAGAAAAAGAGAAAGTATTTCATTATAGAAATCATAAACTCACCCCTGAGTTGATTTTGAAGAAGAAGGAAGGGGGAAGGGGAAGAAAAGGGAGGCTGAAGGGAGGAAGAAAGTAGGGAACAGCCTGATCTGCTGATTATCAATTACCATCCCTTATTACTACTTATTACAGTCGGCTATGGGGGGGAAGGGGAGGGAAAGAATGTGAATCATGTAACCATAGAAAAATCTTCTAAATTAATTAAATATTTCTTTCAATAAAAGAGAAAAACCCTTAAAAAAAAAAAGAATGGGTTAGTCAAAGACCAAATCATAGAAACAAGAATTTCATGAAGAATAATGACAATGAGATTACATGCCAAAATTTGTGGCCTGTAGCCAAAGCAGTACTTAAGGGGAATTTTATATTTCTAAATACTTTCATCAGTAAAAGAAAGAGTATGCAACTAAAAAAACTTGAAACAAATGAAAACCTTCATTAAACACCTTTTGTATTTATTTGCAAGCAACTTCCTTTTCTCGTTTGACTTTTAAAAATCTATGTTGGTTGATGAGCTACTATGAATCTGCATCAGATTTAATTTCTTGAAAATATGTCATCCCTATTGAGCCATCTTGCTTGAAGTGTCTTAGGCCATGGCACCCCCTCCCACACCCCTAGTCTTCCTCTATAGTATTTTAAATCTTGTCCTCAAATCTAGAGTGGGAGGGAGATTATGCTAGTTTTCTCTCCTTTTTCACAAACTATTCTCTTTATTGGTCAACCCATGTATTGCCATGAGTTATCCCATCAACCTTTGTCAAATGAGAAAATATAACTGTTCATTTATGAAGGAGAATGACCTAGTGCATGAAGAATTACTTCAGAGGCCTGCTTTTGTATTCCTATATATAATCTCAACTTTAGGGTTCTAGATACTTTAACTATGGTAATAATTATCTTTAAGATTTCTTCTCTATAACATTCAAAATATTGCCAGAACAACTTTAAAAAGAGAGAATGCATTTGTGAGTTATTAGCTTAAATGAATGGTATGTATTTCCACCATCTGTGTCAGACTTCTTCTACATTTCATCCATTATGTATCCATTTCTGCATTCATGTCTACCTCATTTGTAATCCACCGCTGAAGAACAAATGTATTTTTGCTTTATATTTTCTTTCATTTTTTTATGGCCAACATTTGCCTTGCTTGTCAAATCCTTCTTCCAGCAATATAATTTTACATGATTAGTGTCCTATCATATGTCATTAACCTAACTTTTTCATCTGATATACTTGAGAATTTTGTCCTTATAACTTCAGTGAACTCAATAAAGGAAAAGGCCATGGCATAAGAAAGCTTCATTTACTCTTTGGGAAAAAATGATCAGTCTGTCAGGTGTACTAGTTAAAATTTTTGTTTATTTTGATTCTCTGAGGGTTTTTAAACTTGTCTTAGTATATGGAATTTCCTAACAGACTTAAATGTTTACTGAATATGCATGATATTCCTACATATATAGCAAAAAGGAATACACAAAATCATTGTTTTGAACATTCAGAAAATGGTTTAGGTTTAAAAAAAACATGCATAGGAGATAGAAGCAAAGACGTAAAAGGATAAAAATATGGACAAATAAAATGGCAAAGATAATTTTCTAATTTAAAAACATTTCTGTTAAGGGTAGTACCTGGTTCATTGTGAGTTAAATACTAAATAATACAATCTGCTTTTTGTAGAGTTTAGCATTCTGAGGTAAATAGCACACAGATAGAAGGATAAGGAGATAATTTCTAATTTGTAGGTCAGTAGAATAAATTAATATTAAAGATAATTATTCATAACTATGCATTCAATTCAAATCAAATTATATTGCTAGAAGGAGGATTTGATAACCATGGCAAATGTTGGCCATAAAAATGAAAGAAATTGCAAAGCTAAAATACATTTTCTCTTCAGTAGTGGATTATAGATAAGGTAAAACTCTAATGTTAAAATGTATACTAAGTAAGATGTCAGACACAAATAGTGGAATATATACCATTCATTTAAGCTAATAACTCACAAGTATAATCTCTTTTTTCCTAGTTATTTTGGGGGTATTTTGATGTTAGAGAAGAAATTTTAAAGATAATTATTACTATACTTAAAGTACCCAGAAGCTTAGAGTCAAGACTAAATTCAGGAATACAAAAAGTAGGGCTCTTAAGTAATTCTTCTTTTTTTTTTTTTAAATAACCCTTACCTTCTGTCTTGGAGTCAATACTGTGCATTGGCTTCAAGGCAGAAGAGTGGTAAGGGCTGGGCAATGGGGGTCAAGTGACTTGCCCAGGGTCACACAGCTGGGAAGTGTCTGAGGTCATATTTGAACCTAGGACCTCCCATCTCTAGATCTGGCTCTCAATCCACTGAGCTACCCAGCTGCCCCCAAGTATATTCTTCTTGTACCAGGTCATTCTCCTTTACAAACCAACAGAATTGTATTTTCTCATTTAAGTTCTTAGATTGAGTGAAATCTCACAAAAATCTCTTAGACCATACAAATCACAGGATTGAAAGAGATCTCTACATAAGATAGAACCATGCCTTAATCATCTCCAATAGATGAGAACATATCCTAGAATGAGTCCGAAAGACATCATTACTTGTTTGTCTTGAGAATTAAATTTAAATATGTTTTCTTCCTGAATTTAGCCATATGAGCTTTTACATCCTAGTATTGAGTCTGGAAAAAAATGTCTAATAATATTTTTATCTATGTAACACTTAATACTTTTCAGAATGCTTATAGTTACCTTATTTCATTTTATTCTGACAGTAAGAAAAAACTAATACAGTATTTACATATTTACCAGATCTTAACATGTATACTATCTATGCAAAATACTCATTTGACAGATAAAGAAGCAGAGGCACAAAACAGTTAAGAAAATTGTTGTTATTTTGACTGAAAATATAAAATTTGACTGTCAGAACTGGGAACAGAATTTAGAATTCTGTTTTCTTAAATCATTATACAGTATTCTTTCCTTCTTCACAGATTCTATTGATCTTATCCATATCTTCATGTAAGTCACAGTTCATCTATGCCATCTTATTCTCTGCAACTCGTCTCTATGTTCTTCAATACATCCATAGCAGATCCATCACCCAATAAAGGTAGAGGCCTTCCTTGAAGTTGCTATATTTCGTGGGTCCCAGTAATAACATTCTGGCTATCCATCTGTTTATCCCTTGTTCTTAAAACAAACCAGTTTAGCTCCTTTGCTGATCACACACACGATCATATTCCACTATATTGCTCTTCTCCCCTTCCCCAAGAATTTAGATTTTGTTGTTGGGAAAAACATGTGTATACACATACATATAAATACAAAGATGCACAAAATAAATATAAGACAGTATCCTTTCCCCTACGGTCACCCTTCTCAAATAGAGAAGCAAGAGCTTCATGCTGGGAAGAAAGAGAAAGTAGACATGGGAAGTAATATAATAGAGCTGATGGGGTAAACAAGGTAGGACAGTGGGGTTGATAGAGTCAGAGTTCTAGATGAAGAAGGAATATAACATCTAGAGATCATCATTGAACCCAACTGTGAAACCTTTAGTTTTAGAGAAAGCTAGATACCTCACACATAAAGACCTCCATTCCCTGCTGGGACAAATTCTATAAATTGCTTGAATGGATAATTGTCCTACCTCATCCCACAATATAATATTATTTCTGGGTCTATTGCCTCTTATTTCTTTTTTTTTTTTTTCATTAAAAAAAAATTCAACATTTATCTTGTCTTAGAATCAATACTGTGTATTGGTTCCAAGATGAGCAGTAAGGTTAGGCAATGGGGGTTAAGTGACTTGCCCAGGGTCACACAGCTGGGAAGTGTCTGAGGCCAGATTTGAACCTAGGACCTCCCATCTCTAGGCCTGGCTCTCAATCCCCCAAGCCACCTAGCTGCCCCCTATTGCCTCTATTTCTGATGAGTGGGAACAGTTCCACTGGGGAAGAGGCATGATTAAGACTAGAGAACCAATTCTTTTGTACCCCTTTCCCTAACTTTCTTAAAATATTTTTCTGTTGGTGGGTCCTTTTTCCTTCTCTCTGATCTCTTTGGGATAGAGACACAGTAGTGGCATTGCTGGGCCAAAGGATATACATAGATTTATGGCCCTTGAACCATGGTTCCTTATTGCTCTCCATAATATTTGTTTCAGTTCACAGTTCCACCAACAGTGTATCAGTGTCCCAATTTTCCCACATTCCCCTCCAACATTTATCATTTTCCTTTTTAGTCATATTAACATGTCTGATAGGTGTGAGGGGGGGTATCTCTAAGTTTTAATTTGTATTTCTAATCATTAGTGATGTGGAGCATTTTTTATGACTTTTGGTGGTTTTAATTTCTTCCTCTAAGAACTGTTCATATCATTTGACCATTTATCATTTGGGGAATATTTTGTATTCTTTTAAATTTGACACAGTTCTCTGTACATTTGAGAAATGAGGCTTTTGCCAGAGACGCTTGTTATAAAATATTTTCCCCAAATTTTTTATTTCTCTTCTAACCTTGGTTACATTGATTTTGTTTATACAAAACCTTTTTAATTTAATGTAATCAAAATTGTCCATTTCATTTTTCATAATATCTTCTGTATCTTATTTGGTCATAAATTCTTCCGTTATCCATAAATTGGACAGGTAAACTTTCCCTAACTTGTTTATGTTGTCAGACTTTATTTCTTTTTTTTTCCCATTTGAATTAGTTTATTTAGTCAATTTAGAACATTATTCCTTGGTTACAATAATCACATTATTTCCCTCCCTCCCCTCCACCCACCCTTCCCGCAGCCAACGTGCAATTTCATTGGGTGTTACTTGTGTCCTTGATCCTATTTCCATGTTGTTGATGTTTGCACTAGGATGTTAATTTAGAGGCTACATCCCCAAACATATTCCTTCAACACATGTATTCAAGCAGTTGTTTTTCTTCGGTGTTTGTTTTTTTCTCATAGATTCCTCCAAATTGTTTGGATCACTGCATTGCCACTAATGGAGAAGTCCATTACATTCGATTGTACCACAGTGTATCAGTCACTGTGTACAATGTTCTCCTGGTTCTGCTCCTCTCGCTCTGCATCAATTCCTGGAGGTTGTTGCAGTTTCCATCAGTCTTTATTTCTTGATCAAGTTTCCATTTTGACTTTATTCTGATGTATGCTGTGAGATGTTGATCTGTGCCTAGTCTCTGCCATACTGTTTCCCATTTATCCCAGCAGTTTTTGTCAAATAGTGCTTTCCCTAAAAGTTTGTCTTTCTGTTTATCAAGCACTAAGTTCCTATGGATATTAACAGTGTTGTTTATCTAACCCATTCATTAATCCATTACTCTATTTCTTAGCCAATAACAAAGTGTTTTTTGATTATTAGCAAAATTGAATTCTGGTATAATTAAAATCTCCTTCATATTTCTTTTCATTTATGGTCTTTTTTTCTTCCAGATAAATTTTGTTATTCTTTCAGCTTCATGAAATAAATTTTGGGTAGTTTGAATCAGTATAGCACTGAATAGGTCAATTAATTTAGTTAAGACTGTCATTTTTATTATATTAGCTTAGCTTATCCATTAGCAGTTAATGTTTTTCCACTTGTTTAGGTCTGACTTTATTTGTGTGAGGAGAGTTTTGTAATTATGTTCACATAGTTGCTTTGTTTTGGTAGGTTTACCCTCAGGAATTTTATATTGTCTAGAGTTATTTTGATTGGAATTTCCTTTTCTATCTTGTTGTTGGGTGGTATCTTGTTTGATTGGTGGTAAATAGAAATGTTAATGATTTATATGGGGTCATTTTGTATCCTGCAACTTTGCTAAAGTTGTTGATTATTTCTATTAGTTTTTTGGTTGATTCTCTAGGATTCTCTAGGTATACTGTCATCTACAAATTTCCCCTTTTTCCTATTCTAAGTCCTTCAAAATCCTATTGCTATAGCTAGCATTTCTAGTACAATATTGAATAATGGTGATAATGGATATCCTTGTTTCACTCTTGATCTTAATTGGGAAAGGTTTTAGTTTATCCTTATTATAGATGATGCTTGCTGATAGTTTTATTTTAGATAGATGCCATTTATCACTTTAAGGAAAGCTCCATTTATTCCAATGTTGTCTAATGTTTTATAAAGAACAGATATTATATTTTGTCAAAACCTTTTTCTGTATCTATTGAAATAGTCATAATAGTTTTTATTGGTTTTGTTACTGATATGGTCGATTAAGTTGATGATTTTCCTAATATTAAATCATCCCTGCATTCCTGGTATAAAATCCACCTAATCATGGTATATGATCCTACTGATATAGTGTTTTAATCTCCTTGCTAGTGTCTTATTTAAAATTTTTGCATCTATGTTCATTAGGTAGATTGATCTATAATTTTCTTTCTTTGTTTTAGCTCTGATTAAAGTATCTGCACCAATTTGTCATCAAGAGAGCTTGGGAGGATTCTTTATTCCCCTATTCCAAATATCTCATGTAGTTTTGAAGTTGATTGTTCTTTGAATGTTTTATCTGAGTCTTTTTTTCTAGTAAATTATTTTATAGTCACAAAAGATGCAGAATAATTCTTAACATCTGGAAACATGATTTCATTTCACACTGGCCTGACTTCTTTCAGTCCCCAGGTCTATGGGCTAATTTTCTTTCTTTTTTCTAAATTAATTGAATTTATTTCTCTGAGCCCCTCACTCCCCTGCCCATGCCATAGAAGCTATCCTTCAGCAAACCTATATATAGATCATGTCTTTCATGTTTCTATCTTTCAGTTCATTCTTGGAGATTAATATTTACAAGTTATTCTTCAACTGTTAAATCTATAGCTGTTTACAATGTTCTTTTCATTCTACTCATTTTGCTGTTCATTATTTAATGTAGTTCAGAGTTTTTTTCAAATTAATCTGCTCATTGTTTCCACACAGTAATATTCTATACAATCATATACCACAATTTGTCTAGCTATTCCCTAATTGATGGATACCCCCTCAATTTCCAGTTCTTTGAAATTGCTTTCCAGAATGTTTGGAAGCACCACCGACAGTGTATTAATGTTCTGTCTAGCCATAACCCCTCCAATATTGCCCATTTCCATTTTTTGCTATCTTTGCCAATTTGCTAGTTGTGAGATGAAACCTCAGAGTTATTTTGAATTTGTTTTTTCTTATGAATAGTATGGTTGCTAATAGTGTATAATTTGTCATTTTAAAAATGTTCATATACTTTAACTGCTTATCATTTGAGAAATATCTCTTTATCTGATATTGTTCTCTTAATTTCCAGCATCTTAGGAATATCAGACCCTTATTTGAAAAACCTGATGCAAAAATGTTCTCTTCTATCAGCTATTCTAATCCTTCCCACACTGATTTTTGTTCTTCTTAAAGCTTTTCAATTTTGTGTAATCAAAATTAATTCTGTTTTCTCTCTTGGGATTTCCTCTAGGCTGTTTTTGTTAACAATATGCCTGTAACCTGGTTTGTTTTATTAATGTTTTTATATAACATAAATCAAATAATATATTAAAATAATAAATGAAAACATATTTTTGATGAAAAGTCCATTTCAGACTTTTAAATGTCATGAAATGAATGAAAACACTTTAAAATTATTTTGGTAGATCATTTAAATTGGCTTAACGAGGGCCCAAAAGGACAAGCTTAAAAACTGAATGTCTGCACATAAAAATATGAATTTTTTCCACAAATTTAAATTGATACTTTTAGTAAAAATTCACAACAAATATAATTCAGATTTTGGGGTTCATATTCATTTATCTTTTAGATAAAATTTCTGTCACTCATATTATTTCTCAAAATCATTTAAGGCACTGAAGATATAATCCAGAATTTCAGTACCAATAGTATAAAGAAGACTGAGTTTGGGCCTTTTAATTTTACATTCATGATGTTTCACTTTGGGATCCATTAACCATTTTAGTACAAGTAATGATCTAGATACAGAGCTGTCCAGCTCCTGGTCTCTCCTCTCTTCCCAGTATGTATGAGTTCCAGGGAAACATGGTACATAAAGGAGCACAGCTACATTCCAGGTCTATGAAGCAGTGAGCTGTTAACTTAATAGAATAGTGGTCCTTTAACTAGCTACAATTTGTTCCCAAAAAAATTTTTTTTTAAAGAAAAAAGGCAAGAAAGCACTTGAATATCTTTTTGACTGGACTCAAAAGAAATATTATTTGCCAAATCATTTTAATAGATTATTAAAATTGCAAAGCAAGAATACATGTAAGCTGACAGGACACATAATACAGTGAAGCATAGAAAGATTTATACAATCTGGTGGAGTAAAGGAAGCAGAACCACAAAACAATCAAGAGAATTTCAAAATTATAGAGAACAGGCATAATCCCAATTAGGTGTGTCTTAAAGCCATTTCAAACCAGCTTATAAGAGCTGATTATTACATTTTCAATGTGAGCATTTTTTACACCTTAGAAATGGCAGCTGGGTGGCAGCTGGGTAGCTCAGTGGTTTGAGAGCCAGGCCTAGAGATGGAAGGTCCTAGGTTCAAATGTGACCTCAGCCACTTCCTAGCTGTGTGACCCTGGGCAAGTCACTTGACCCCCATTGCCTAGCCCTTACCACTCTTCTGCCTTGGAGCCAATACACAGTATTGACTCCAAGACGGAAGGTAAGGGTTTAAAAAAAAAAGAAAGAAAGAAATGACAGATGCTGTATATAAGGATTTAGATGTTTTTCTGATTGTCTAAAAAAGTAATGCAGAAAATTTAATAATGCAGATATAATTTAAGAAATAAGTTTACATGGGGTAGGGAGCACAGCTGCTTGTTAAGCATTTGCTGTCCTGACACTGCCTCTAACCTTTGCAGTGGTGGGAGATCAATGGTTATGATGCATTGAATATATTTTTATGCTTTATTGATATATTGATTGGTTTTGCTGATTTTTTTTCTCTTCCTCTTTCTTTTTCCTTTAAAAGATGGTTAGTTATATGGGGTGGTCATTAGGAAAGAAGGGTACCATAAGCCAGTCAATAAGCATTTATTAAGTGCCTGCTATTTGCCTGGCTCTGCAATAAGTACTGGGGATACCAAAGAAGACAAAATAAAAATAAAATCCTTTCTTTCAAGGAGCTCAAAATCTAATAGAGACAACAAGCAAATAAGTATATTAAAGCAGGATATATATATATATGTATATATATATATATGAATATTTGAGATAATCTTGGAAAGGCACTAAGATAAATAGGGACTAGAAAAGACTTCTTGGAGAAGGCAAGACTTTCATATGAGTCTTGATAGAAAACAAGAAAGCTAGGAGATGGAGATAGGAGGGAGAAGATTCCAGGCATTCAGTTCAATAAAAATACTAGAGTTGAGAGATGAAGTGTCATGTTCAAAGAACAGCTAAGAGGCCAGTGTTTGCATAATACCTGAGAGGTGAGAGGTGTAAGAAGAATGGTTAGGATTGAGCCAACCTTTCTGGAAGGCAATTTGGAATTATGCCCACAGGGCTTTAAAAGAATGCATACCCTTTGAGCCAACAAGACCACTACTAGATTTGTACCACAAACAAAAAAAACAGCCATGCTGTTTGTGGTGGCAAAAAATTGGAAAATGAGGGGGTGTCCCTCTATTGGGGAATGGCTGAACAAATTGTGGTATATAATGGTTATGGAATACTATTGTGCAATAAGGAACAACAAACTGCTTGATTTCCATACAAGGTGGAAAGACCTCCATGAACTGATGCTTAGCGAAATGAGCAGAACCAGGAGAAAATTGTACACAGAAACTGAAACATTGTGGGATGATCATATGTAATCAACTTTGCTACTAAAAGCAATGCAATGATCCGGGACAGTCCTGAGGGACTTATGAGAAAGAATGCTATCCACATTGAGAGAAAGAACTCTGGGAGTAGAAATACAGAAGGAAAACAGTTGATTTATCACTTGTTTACAAGGGTATCAAAAACAAGGTTTTGGTTTTTAAAAGATTATTACAAAAATGAATAATATGGAAATAAGTATTGAGTAATAATTCATGTATAAACCAGTGGAATCACTTGTCAGTTCTGGGAGGGGATAAGGAAAAGGAGAAGGAAAGAATATGAATCATGGAATCATGGAAAAAGACTTTTAAAAAAGAATGAGGGGGCAGCTGGGTGGCTCAGTGGATTGAGAGTCAGGCCTAGAGATGGGAGGTCCTAGGTTCAAATCTGGCCTCAGACACTTCCCAGCTGTGCGACCCTGGGCAAGTCACTTGACCCCTATTGCCTAGCCCTTAGCACTCTTCTGCCTTGGAGCCAATACACAATATTGACTCCAAGACGGAAGGTAAGGGTTTAAAAAAAAAAAAGAATGAGAAGGTAGAAAGGGGCTAGGTTTTAGATATCTTTAAAAAGCTAACAGAGGACTTTATAATTGGTCTTCGAAACAGTTATATGAGAGAGAGAGAGAGAGAGAGAGAGAGAGAAAAAGAGAGAGAGAGAGAGAGAGAGAGAGAGAGAGAGAGAGAGAAGGGCAAACTGAAATGGCAGAGATTTGTGGCAGGCAGACTAGTAGTTATTTTTGCTTCCAACTTGAAATCAATAATGTGCATTAGATTCCAAAGCAGGAGAGTGGTAAGGGCTAGGCAATGGGGGTTAAGAGACTTGCCCACAGTCACACAGGAAGTATCTGAAATTTGATTTGTACCCAGGACCTCCTGTCTCCAAGCTTGGCATTCAAACCACTGAGCCACCTCGCTATCCCCCCCCCCCACACACACACACACACACAATTTGTTCTTTAAAGGGCTCCCATTGTGAATACTATTAAGTGAATCCTTGTTGTGATAGTTTATCACTTCTTTTGAAACTAGCTCTTCTCTTGACTTCTATTAGACTATATTTTGCTGGTTCTTCCTCTCAAACTATCTCCTTTGTTTTCTTTGCTGCCTCCTCTTTCTAGCCAATTTTCCAAATTTCCAAATTTCTCCAAATTTCCCTTGCCTGTTATCTCATAACCCTGCACCAGCCCCACACTCCCTTTTATGTATTGTTTTTTCCCATTAGAACATAAGCTGCTTGAGAGACAAACACACTGTGGTATAATCGATCGTAATGGACTTCTCCATTAGTGGCGTTGTAATGTCCCTGAACAATTTGCAGGGATCTAGGAGAAAAAACACTATCCATAAGCAGAGGACAAACTGAGGGAGTAGAAACACGAGGAAAAGCAACTGCCTGACTACAATGGCTGAGGGGACATGACAGAGGAGAGACTCTAAACGAACACTCTAATGCAAATATTAACAACATGGCAATGGGTTCGAATCAAGAATACATGTGATCCCCAGTGGAATCACATGTCGGCTACGGGGGGGTGGGAGGGAGGAAAAGAAAATGATCTTTGTCTTTAATGAATAATGCATGGAAATGATCAAATAAAATACTGTAAAATTAAAAAAAAAAACATAAGCTGCTTGAAAGCTGAGGCTGTATTTGTATCTTTCCAATCAACTAAATATCCTACCTTCTACAATAATTCTCTACCAGTCCCCCTTAATGCAAAATGCCTTCCTTTTGTGATTATCTTCAAGTTATACTCTATATATCTTGTTTGTGTACAGTTGATTACATTTTGTCTCTCCCATTCTATACCTATGCAGCTGATTTTTTTACTTTGAGCATAGGACTCTGTTACATGGGAATCACTTTAAAAGACTGATATATATTAATTTAAGGTCGCCAAGGAATCAGCTATGTAATTCCTAAATGAAAAACTCAAGTCAGCCGTCAGCCTTTTTTGGAGTTTAATTACAATAGGAGCAAGAAAGGAATTAGAGATATATATATAGAGAGAAAGGGGAGAGAAGGGAATAGGGCTTAAATACCCCTTCTGTTTAGGCTGGGCCAAAAGGCCCAAGCCCTTAGATAGCTGGGGCAAAGAAAAGAGATCAGTCCCTTTCACTCACGTGTCCAAAATGGAGAAACAGTCTCAGAGGCCCCCACCTTCAGCTTCCTTCAGAGCAAGCTTCCTCAGAGTCCAGGAACCACACCGACCCAAAAACTCAATCCTCCCCTTGAGTCTCCAGACCCTCCTATCTTTAAGGACACCATCCAAGTTGCCTCCCCTCAGTCCTCACATCTACCAATCACTCTTCATCAATTTCCCTGTCAATGGAGGCTCTCGCTTAACCCAGGACCGCCCAGAGGTTTCTGGCTTTTTGCACATGTCTGTTGAAGGTCATATTTTCAAATGATTAAATCTATACTCCTTTGTTACAGCCCTTTCTAAATCCTGTTAACTTGAGTATGGTAGAGATTGGAATAATTAAATTTTGATCTAGGCTGCAGCCCTTACTCAATCCTATTAGGACTGAATAGGGTGGAGTATCTCCATTGTATCAATTCTAAAATCAATCAAGACTCAAAGAAATTCCTGTTCTATGCTTAAGCATAGGTCAAAGTCCTTTCCATTGTTCAGCAAAGGGTCTCTGTCCTAAAGTAATCTTAAGAAGGGAAGAGAAGGAACCTCCCATGCCAATGGAGTTCCCATTCCAATAGACTATCAGTAAGAAATTTTCCAAGTATGAAATATCCCAATGGTGAAATTTCCAACATTTATAAGTCTAAGGAAATTTGAGGTTTACAATCCCCCCTGATGATCATTGGGAGACTAGTCTCCCCATTGATCATTTAACATAACCATTTTGTAGTTCTAAATTCACTTCTAACTAAAGATATACACTATATTCAATTTTCTAGGAGAAATTAGAATAGTGAGAGAGGAAATAGAAAAGAAAAGAAAGCAAAACCAATGTTTGCTAGGCGCATTGACAGAAAGCCAAATTAGGGGCAGTCCCTTTTGGCATAAATGTTACAATAAATGTTCAATCAAAAGTTCAGTCCAATCAATCACATCCAAAGTTCATTCTTGATCTTCTTGATGAAGTGTAGGTTTTTGGCATCTTTCTGCAACAGTTCATTCTCTGGATATAAAAGTTTCAAGCTTCTTTCTTGAAGATCTTTTCTCGAACAAAATCAAAATCTTTGAAATTTTTTTTATAACAGTAAAATCTTAAACAAAAGTCTTGGATTTTTATAAAAATACAATCTCAAACAAAAAAAAAATTCAAAAATTCTTAGATTTTAAATTAAAATACAATCCCCCCTGAAGTAAGTATTTAAAAAAAAATTATCAAGTTTAGCTCAGAATGCAATGTTCAGTTATGGGGGTGTATGTGTCAATTATCAAAAGAATAGAAAAATAATCAAAAACATAAGGAAAACTCAAAATAGACCTTGTATAGGTCCAGTTTAAAGTAATTTCTATCCCACAAGTATGTAGGACAGAATGCAGTAATATTTCACTTAGCCATTTGTAGCCAAGACTACAGGAAGTTGCCATAATATAAGAAGAAAAGAATTAGAATTCTATTTTGATGGGGAAATGTCATTCCCTTGTCTGATTTTTTTTTTCTTCAGAGATATAGGGAGCCAGCATGATAGTCAAGCTTTGTACTTGTTTGAGTACTTCGAAAGGAGTGTAGATACAAGGAAGTCCTACGACTTAAACATAAGTTAAGCGTCGCAACCTTGAGTCTCACTTTAATATTTCATGTGTGCTCTATTGGCACTATTCAGGTTTAGTCTGTGCTCCTTGTTTTTATCCCTTTTCCTGGAATCAGACACAAACATTAATCACAGTCCTATAATATTTTATCAATAAATGGCAGGTTCCCATAGTTTAAAGCTTTTAGGCATATATTGATATTATAGCAAGAGTATATATATTAACTTGTATTACTGCAGGGAAAAAAATATTAATATTAATTATGTGTACCTTCAGTACAAAAAATGAGAAAAAAATCAAATTCTGATAAAAAATAAAAGAAAAGAAATAAGAAAAAATAAGAAAAAAAATCAGTAATTCAATATATTCTTGAAAGAAAAAAAAACCAGCATCCATTTGTCTATGGATTATTATCTCCAATTCTTATGATAAGATAGAGTCACAATTCATATGATAGGATAGAGTCAATCAGTCTCAGCAGAAGATGCTTTCTTCACATGTGAGCAGTGAATCCAAGAGTCTCTTTCTCCAATCTTTATAGATGTTGGAGTAGTTAATAATATTTGGAATGGTCCTTCCCATGAAGGTTCAGTTGCTCCAGTTCGCTTGAAATTCTTGATATAAACTTTATCTCCTGGGTTCAGGTCATGCAGAGAAAAGTCTAATGGTCCAGCTTGTACTGCAGCTCCAGATTCATGAAGTTCACGTAGTTTGTGCTGTAACTCCTGTATATAGGAAGCAATAGTAATATCTCCCCCTAATAGCGATGTATAAGCCGGGGAGAAAGGCTTAGCCTGTATAGGCGGATGTCCAAAAAGCATCTCAAATGGTGAAATATGTAAGTCTCCTCTAGGCCTGCTTCTAAGATAAAATAGGGCCAGAGGGAGAATTTCAGGCCATTTTAAATGGGTCTCAGTGCATAATTTGCCAATCATAGTCTTAAGTTCTTTATTCATCCTCTCCACTTGGCCTGAGCTCTGGGGGTGATATGGAACATGGAATTTTGGAGTTATCCCCAAGCAAGAATATATTTGATTTAAGACAGAATCGGTAAAATGACTCCCTCTATCGGAGTCAATACGTGCTGGTAGGCCAAAACGAGGAATAATTTCTTTTAAAAGTATCTTTGCAACAAAATCTGCTGTGGCTCGGGTCGTAGGAAATGCTTCCGGCCATCTGGTTAGTTGATCTACAATTACTAGACAAAATTTATAACGTCCAGCCTTTGGCATTGTTATGAAATCTATCTGTAGGTGTTCAAAAGGTGTGTAAGCCAGAGGACGTCCCCCAAAGGCTTTTCCACGATATGCATGTTGGTTATATGCCTGGCAAATAGGGCAGGCTGAACATACTTTAGAGGCTACAGTAGTTATACCAGGGGCTATCCATACTCTCTTGACAGAGTCCACGATGCCCTGGGTGCCAAAATGACCATTTTTATGAATAGATTGGCAAATTTGGTTATAGAAACTTCTAGGGAGCAGGGGTTTTCCTTCAGGTGACACCCATACTCCATTAATTTGTTTTGCTTTAAATTTTTGTTTCCATTTTTCCACTTCCTTTTCATTATAGGAGAGTGATAAATTTAAATTATCAGTGGTTGTTAATGTTAAAATTAATCCAGGTCCTTCTATGGCTGCTAGTTTTGCAGCGGCATCTGCTCGGTCATTTCCTCTAGAGACAGGGTCAGAGCCACCTGTATGGGCAGAGCAATGAACTACAGCTAGGGCTTTAGGCAGTTTGAGAGCAGAAAGAACTTCATTAATAATTTCTGCATTAGCTATGGATTTTCCAGCTGAGGTTAAAAATCCTCTTTGGAGCCATAGCATCCCGACTGAGTGACAAATGCCGAAAGCATATCTAGAATCTGTATAAATTGTTGCCTTTTTATCCTTGGCAATTATACAAGCTTGTTTTAGAGCTATGAGTTCTGCTCCTTGAGCGCTAATGTTAGAAGGTAGTGAAGCTGACCATTCAGTGGCAAATTCTGAGACTACGGCAGCTCCAGTGTAACGTATGCCATCCCTCATAAAAGAGGAACCATCGGTAAATAAAATCAGATCTGCATTGTCTAAGGGAGTGTCCAAGAGATTATCTCGAGGCTTTTCTGCCATGGACACTAATGTTTCACAGTTATGTAGTGGTTCTCCTGAAGTAGGTAAATCTGGAAGCAAGGTGGCAGGGTTAAGAGTTGAACAGCGTTTCAAGGTAATATTTTCACTATTTAATAAGGTTATTTCATACCTTGTAATTCTCTGATCCGAGAATGCCTGTGTTCTATGTTTTACCAATAATGCTTCAATCTCATGTGGGCACATTATTGTTAATGGACATCCCAATACTAAATCAACGGTTTTTGTTACTAGTAAGGCTGTAGCAGCTACTCCTCTAAGGCATGGTGGTGCTCCTGCTGCTACTGGGTCTAGTTGGGCAGAATAATAAGCAATTGGGCGCTGAGAAGGTCCCAAAGTCTGAGTTAACACACCGGAGGCTACTCCTCTTCGCTCATGCACATATAAGGTAAATGGCTTGTTGTAATCTGGGATGCCTAGAGCAGGGGCAGACATGATAGCCTTTTTCAGATCTGTTAGAGCTGACAAGTGTTCAGGCCCTAATTTGAGGGGTTCAGGAACCGAATCCTTTGTTAATGCTATAAGGGGTTTAGTGATTTCCCCATAGCATGGAATCCATTGTCTACAAAACCCTGTTGCTCCTAAAATTGCTCTCAGCTGTTTCTTAGTGGTAGGAGCACTCAATTTTTGAATGTTCTCAATTCGTTTTGGAGAAATATAACGAGCACCCGCAGTCAAGATGAATCCCAAATATTCTACTTTTTGGAGACACCATTGAACTTTATCCTTAGAGATTTTATGTCCTCTTTTGTGCAATTCCAAAAGAAGGTGTTTGCTATCTTCTTGACATGTTTCTGCATCTGTTGAAGCCAAGAGTAGATCATCTACATATTTGATTAATTTGCTATTTTTAAATGTTATATTGTCTGTGTCTTGGCTCAAAATTTGCTCAAATAAGCTCGGACTTTCGACATAACCCTGTGGCAGCCGACACCAGGTATATTGTGAGCCCTTCCAGGTGAAAGCAAAAATATGCCTGGAGTTTTCATGTATTGGTATGGAAAAGAAAGCTGAACACAAGTCTACTACTGTAAAGTATGTAGCTGTGCTAGGAATAGATGAAATAATAGTATGTATGTTAGAAACTACGGAGTGTCTCTTTATAACATGATTATTCACTGCCCTTAGATCCTGTACGAATCTATAGATGTGCTTGCCATCGGGTCCTTTTTTTGGTTTTTTAATTGGCAGGATGGGCGTGTTGTATTCAGATTTGCAAGGGATTATTATTCCCTGTTCTATTAATGAGTTAATAACTGGTGTAATACCCTCAATTGCCTCCTTTGAGAGGGGATACTGAGGGATAGAAGGAGGTGGGCTAGATTTAGTTTTTATCTGCACAGGAACAGCAGATTTAAGTAAGCCTACATCAGAAGAAGATGTGGCCCAAAGAGACTCCGGTATATCTTTAGGTATTTCAAAAATGGAAGGTTCTTTTGCCTCCTGGTTTTCCGAGAGAAGTACAGGGAGTAAATTTAAAGATTCCTCTGGTACTTCTAATGATAATCAGCCATCTGGGGAGCAGGTTATTGTGGCTCTGAGTTTGCATAGAAGGTCCCTCCCCAGCAAATTTAAAGGGGAGTCAGGCATCAAAAGGAAGGAGTGTTGTACCTCTAGGGGTCCTACAGACACCATTCTAGGAGGAAGTCTTTTAACTCTTTGGGTTATTCCTGATACTCCCATTACATTCTCTGAGCCAATAGAATAACATTGTAAATCAGGTGTTCTCTTTAATACAGACCAGGAAGCTCCGGTGTCTAATAGACAATCATAATAGGTGTTACCCACTTTTAAGGTAACATGGGGTTCATTAGTATGGGGAGGGCAGTGGATAGGGACAACGGGTAGTAGGACATCAGGGTCTGGGAAATCAAAGGTTGTATCCTCTGATTCCTGTGCCCCAGCCCCCCCCGGGCACCATCATTGTGTTTGGGATATTCCTTGGGCACCCCCCTGAAGGGCACCTCTCTGAGGGTCATTAGTACCTCGAGTAATTTTTGGACGAGCGCCATTTCTCATATATTGTTGAGTATTATCATTAAAATTTTCTTCAATTTGAGCATTGTCATTAAATTCCCAATTCCTATTTCTATAATTCTGGTTTCTAAAGTTCTTATTTCTATATTCATTATAGTTATTTCCATAGTCATTATTATAATTTCTAGAATTCTGGTTTCTATAACCATTATCATAATTTCTATAGTTATTATTTCTAAAACCATTATTAAACTGTGTATTCCTTCCAAACATCTTAAGAAAGGTTCTACATTCCATCATTTTGTGGCCCTTCTTCTCACAGAAGTGGCAAGTAATGGATTGATAATTGGATTTCTGGAGAGGGGCAATTGTCGTTGGTTCATTATCATGCCCACTTTCTAATTTAGTTATCCTATCTATTACACATCTCATTTTTTTCTTCATTTCCTCCATGTCATCATTATTCTCTTTCTCCTTTTCTTCGTTTCCCTTAAAAATATATATAGCTGTTTTTCGCAATTCTTCAAGGTCCATATCTGACCATCTTGGGCATTGTGTTTTAAAATAATTTTTAATTACTTTGCATGAATTATTTACAAAGATTCTTCTAACTTGTCTTAAACTATTCTCTTTATTTAAGTCCCAATCTAAGTATCTGTCCCCAAACTCGATAATTCTGTCCATAAATCTGGAGGGTGTTTCGTTTTCCTTTTGCTTAATTTTTTCCAGTTCCATCCACTTATCTGTACTGTCCGCACATTCCTTCATGGCCGTGAGGATGGCCTCTCTACAACGGTATAGTTGTAGATAGTCCTCAGGATTATTATAGTCCCATTCGGGATCCTGAGATGGCCAATGTGCTGCATTACGCCCCCGGGTTTTGTTGACATGAGCAATTATTTTATTTTTTTCACGTTCACTTAAAAAAGCCTGTAGTAAGCTCTCAACGTCCTTGTAAGACGGATTATATTGAAAAAATATGTCTCCCATCTTTTTTGTTACTAGAAAAGGATCTTGTTCATATGTGGGGATATTTCGTGTAAATTCATTTATTTCTTGGGGAGTAAACGGTATCCTATGTCTTAAAGTCACCACATCCCCATTTCGTCCTATTTCAGGTACTTCTCTTAGAGGAAACAGGCCTCTAGTTGAATTTTGCACCTGTGGGTCAGTTTGACAAGGACAGGTTTCTCTAGGAGGACAAGATCTCCCTTGCATTGGAATTTGGTTTTCTGTAGGAGAAGGAACATGAGAAGCTGGGATTGCAGGGGAAGGGTTTTGGGGATTAAATTCAGACAAGATTTGCACTGCACGAGAGAAGCAGTCTGTTAACTGGGCTATAGGGAAGGTGTTTTCCATCTCTATTTCAGGGAAGGAAATTTCCTCATTCAAAGGTTCAGAAACAGGTCCGTTTCTGGTAGAGTGGGTGTTTGCCCATTGATCCTGTAAGAAACATTTTAGATCTTCTAATTGGGCTTGCATTTTTTCCTCAATTTTTCCTATTTTATCTTCCATATCTCCCATTTTATCCTCAATATTTCCTATTTTATTCTCAATATTTCCTATTTTATCCTCAAGTTTTTCTATTTTATTCTCAATATTTCCTATTTTATCCTCAATTTTTTCTATTGTATCCTCAATTTTTTCTATTGTATCCTCAATTTTTTCTATTTTATCCTCAATATTTTCTATTTTATCCTCAATATTTTCTATTTTATCCTCATTTTTTTCTATTTTATCCTCAACATTTTCTATTTTATCCTCAATATTTTCTATTTTATCCTCATTTTGTTTTATTTTATCCTCATTTTGTTTTATTTTATCCTCATTTTGTTTTATTTTATCCTCATTTTGTTTTATTTTATCCTCAATATTTTTTATTTTTTCATCTCTAAATATAGTATTGAGGAGTACAAAAATGACAGTACCTATTAATATAAAAATTTGGAGGTATCCTTCATTCCTCAATGCCCCTACTTCTTCAGCTGCCATATAATTGTCAAAGAATGTAGTACTCATTTTTATATGTATATTTTGTAATTTCACAAAACACGTGGGGAGCAGGGCAAAGCAACAAACTTTCCACAGGGTTTTTTTTTTTTTTTAATCCAGGAAGTTGTTCCTTAAGGGAAAGGATATTTAGAAACAGTTCTTCCAGCCAGGACTTTAGAGTCCTGTTGCTGAGATTTAAAAACAGCTGTTTTCTGTCTATCAGAGTCACACAGCTGGGAAGTATCTGAGGTCCGATTTGAACCCAGGACCTTCTGCCTCTAGGGCTGGCTCTCAATCCGCTGAGCTACCCAGCTGTCCCTTAAGATTAAAGGGAAGAAAAAGAAAAAACTGCTGATTCCAATTTAACTTAAGGAGAAAAGAGAAAAAGTTTTTTATACTCACGTGTTCTAGCAGCTGTGTCTTTAAGCCAAGTTTTTTTTTTTTTTTTTAAAAAGGACTAAGTGGTGAAACAGTATAGTAAAAAGGCAAGGAAAAAGTTTTATTGAGAGGATTCTTTAGACTCCCGTGTGGTCAGCCACAATGTTACATGGGAATCACTTTAAAAGACTGATATATATTAATTTAAGGTCGCCAAGGAATCAGCTATGTAATTCCTAAATGAAAAACTCAAGTCAGCCGTCAGCCTTTTTTGGAGTTTAATTACAATAGGAGCAAGAAAGGAATTAGAGATATATATATAGAGAGAAAGGGGAGAGAAGGGAATAGGGCTTAAATACCCCTTCTGTTTAGGCTGGGCCAAAAGGCCCAAGCCCTTAGATAGCTGGGGCAAAGAAAAGAGATCAGTCCCTTTCACTCACGTGTCCAAAATGGAGAAACAGTCTCAGAGGCCCCCACCTTCAGCTTCCTTCAGAGCAAGCTTCCTCAGAGTCCAGGAACCACACCGACCCAAAAACTCAATCCTCCCCTTGAGTCTCCAGACCCTCCTATCTTTAAGGACACCATCCAAGTTGCCTCCCCTCAGTCCTCACATCTACCAATCACTCTTCATCAATTTCCCTGTCAATGGAGGCTCTCGCTTAACCCAGGACCGCCCAGAGGTTTCTGGCTTTTTGCACATGTCTGTTGAAGGTCATATTTTCAAATGATTAAATCTATACTCCTTTGTTACAGCCCTTTCTAAATCCTGTTAACTTGAGTATGGTAGAGATTGGAATAATTAAATTTTGATCTAGGCTGCAGCCCTTACTCAATCCTATTAGGACTGAATAGGGTGGAGTATCTCCATTGTATCAATTCTAAAATCAATCAAGACTCAAAGAAATTCCTGTTCTATGCTTAAGCATAGGTCAAAGTCCTTTCCATTGTTCAGCAAAGGGTCTCTGTCCTAAAGTAATCTTAAGAAGGGAAGAGAAGGAACCTCCCATGCCAATGGAGTTCCCATTCCAATAGACTATCAGTAAGAAATTTTCCAAGTATGAAATATCCCAATGGTGAAATTTCCAACATTTATAAGTCTAAGGAAATTTGAGGTTTACAACTCTGAATTTTATTGTATTTCATCTGCCCGTTGTTCTAGCCTGTCCATGTCTTTGTGGATCCTAATTCTCTCATCTAACATAATAACTATCCTCAGGCTTCATCTGATATACAAATTTAATAAGCATGTCATTTCTGTTTTTACCCAAATAATTGAAAAAAATTGAAAAGTAAAAAGTCAAGTAAAGAACCATGGCACTTTTCACCAGAGATGCCCTTCTGTGTGAAGGGAACCCTCTCCCAGGATCACGCATGGGTTCCTACCTGCGTTCCTGTGCTCCTAGAGCTATGTCATTTATGTCACCTTGGCTAGGCACCTACTTATGTCATCTAGCATGAGTCATGAGACTATGGCCTACACACCTGATCCAGACATGATGGAATTTCAACTAGATGTGAAAGAAGAGGTTAAAAAAGACTTGAACGAGGAAGTGCAGGGTCTCTATCTCAGGTGACAATGCTCGGGGTTGAGGTATGGGGGTTGCTGCAGTGGCCAGACAAAGACCACCCATGTGGTTAGCTAGAATAGCCTTTTGCTCTCTATTTCTCTGCCTTTTCCTATCCAAGTAAATACTAATAAACTATTTGAAAAATGAGGACCAGAGCCCTAATTTAACTCTTACACTTCATGGAAGAAATTTAGAAAGACCCTTAGACATAACAATATAACTTTATAGATGAGGAAACTGAAGCCAACAAATATTAAAATAACTTGCTCATGGGCCAAAAGTGAACTGATGACAGTGAAAGTAACATCATAACATCATGCTTTTATATAGAATCAATTTCTTGTGATAGGTCACAACTTGGGATCATAATGTGGCCCATCTGATATTTAAGTACTAATAGGGTTTACAAAAAGTCTTAGTGCAGTTTTAAGCTTGAACTTAACATTACAAGCTTATAAGACTTAAAACTGCACTAAGACTTTTGGGATACACCTAGTATTTACCATGATATATTGTTGTTCAGTTTCATTGTATCCAATTCTTTGTGACCCCATTTGGGGTTTTCTTGGCAAAGATATTAGAGTGCTTCACCATTTCCTTCTCTGGATCATTTTACAGGAAACTGAGTCAAACAGAGTTAAGTGACTTGTCTAGGGTAATGGCCTGGAGCTCTATCCATTTAGCATTTAATTAGAACCATATTAGACAGCATGAAATTTTCTCACAGAGTTGGCATTTAAAATGGAGAATTTGTATTATAAGGCAGAATTTTTTTTCTTCTGGTTCTAATTTTATCTAAAATCATGCCCAATAAAAAAGTTGCTATCTGAATGTTCCCCTTGGTTACCTGAAATGAATTTTTGAATAACAAGTAACTGCATTTCCCATGTTAAATAAACCAATATTCTTTAAAAATTCTCTTTATATTGAGGCAGTTAATGAAAAACTCAATAACTGGAAAATCCCAGCTGGGTCACATAAATAAGCCTTCCATAAAAACATCTCTGAGTGTCCCTGAGATATAACATTAGACTAGATTCACCTCCATTTCAATTTCATCCAATAATCATTGTCCTCCTGGCAACTGAGAATACAAACTCCTATGAAGAATATATGTCATACCTGTGTATTATATTACTCTTTTTTAAAATATAGAAAGTTTTAGAATATAACTTGATTTAGAAAAGATAGGACTATAAACTATTTGGTTCTGTTGAAAAGCATATCCATATTGTGGTATATTTCCTTTGAAAAGTTTCTGTTACTTGGCAATTAAGAATTCTTTGACTACACAGATGGCACAGTAAACAGCATACCAAATGACAAAATAATCAAGCTTTAACACAAATGAATTAACTGAACTAGGATGAGTCACACCTCCCTGAGTCTCCATTTCATCCTTTCTAGAATTAGAGTTGGGCTACATTATCTGTAAAGGTACTACTATCAGCTCTAACAATCTATGATTCAGTGAAAAAAGAAAGGAAAGGAGTTTATTATATTTTTTCTCAACAAAATTTCTTGGGCTTATTATATTTCATATGATCAATATATTTTAGTGATAAAGAAAAAGTAGGGCAAAAATATGATGACTGAGAATTGTATAATCTGTTTAGAGATTGAACTATTCAAAAATATTGACATTTGTGCTATGATTTCATTACATTCAGAAATTGAGAAATTATTAAGAAGCAGGGATAGGCATTTCTAAGTTCACTTTAATATTTTTTTATAACAACTATGCATAATGAGTGAAAAAAAAGGATTAAATTAACAAATTTGCTTCTAAGTTATACAGCCTTGATTCACAATAGCAGTGTGTTTGGAACAGTGTATTTTATTAAACCACTTTAGAAAAACAAACAGCAGAGCATTAAACATTAAGGAAAAACAAATTTAAGGGCTGTAGAAAAAAGCTAAGTTGCAATGCAATTGTTTCTAATTATAATAAAGCTATACCAGGAATGTTAGGTATTTGGGTAACTTGTTTATATTAATAACGTCTCATGAAATCAATTGTAAGTGGTAGTTCCTATAATCCTAGGAAATGTAATAACAACAAGAAAACTCATGGCACAGTGGAATAAACCCTGGAGTTAAAAGACATGGACTCAGATATTGCCTTTTCTACTAAATACTTGTTTGGCCTTAAGAAAATTATTTTGCCTCTCTCAGCAACTTATTTGTTCATTTGTAAAAAGAGGAGTTGGGCTTAATTGGCTTTTAAGGTTCCTATAAGGTCTACCTCTTGTGATCCTAATTAATTTTTTATGATATAGCTAAAAAACCCAGTCAATATCATAGCTCTAACAGACAAATTAATGTTAAATTTCACAAAAAGTAAACTATAGATTGTAAAAAATAAAAAATGGCAAGCTACATAAACATAGAAAACTTGCCAATACACATTTAAAACTGTTACGATACTTTTGATAGATGTAATCAAAAGTATCTTCAGTGATGAAGTGAAGCTCAAATGTGAACTTCCCTTCAGAGCCAGGTGCAAGGACACTAAAGAGATTCTTATAATAAAAAAAATATATTGATTGAAACATATAAGGATAACAAGGATTTCTAATGCTAAGGGATTCTAAATCTACCCAAATAAACTCCCTGGTTCTGCAAGGAACTGCTTCTTTTGTGTTTCACAGGCTACACTAATCCTCTTGGATCTATATACTATCTAAATAAAACTACCACTATTATCCTTATAATTCTTAACTTTGCCTTACAGTTATAAAATAACAAAGGCTACCTGGTTGAGGCTCAACAACAATCATTTTAGAACTCAGAGTCCAAACCAAAGACCAGGTTTTTCTTTGGTCTTCTCAGAGTTTAATCAATCTATAAAAACCGCAATAGATAGTCAATAGTGTTTCCCAAGTTGGGAAAGAAAAACACCGAACTCCTTCAGATCTTTCCCTCAGACAGAGAGAGAGGCAAAGATGTTACCTCCTCCAACCTGAGAGTTTCTGAGTGTGTGTCTCTGCCGATTGCCAGAGACCAACTGACAGAGTAACTAACAGAAAAACAGTTATAACTGTCAGCATCTGAAATCAGTACGCTCTCTCAGCTCTGCTTCAAACTCCACTTCTTTTCTCAAGCCAGCCAATCTAATCTCTAAACTAATAAAACAATATTTATTTTCTAATATCATCCACATAAGACTTATAATGATGTCATCATCTACCCTTTAAGTATTAACAATTCCTAAGTTTTAAACATATTTCTAGTGATAACAATATTGTCAATATCCGTTATTTCTTTAACATCAGTTGGAGCTCTCTAATACAGATTTCATCAAGTTTCAGATTTATTCTCAACAGTTATAACATTTTCAGCCATTGTTCTGCAACATGTTCAACGAAGGAAGTTTTATACTGTTAGAATGGAGCCATCCATTATTAATACTAAAAGAACCCCATTTTTACAATACTTACCTGTCTTTGGAATGAATCCTAGTGGGCAAAGTATGCTTTCATATTGTAACTAACTGAGGATTTTCCTTTGGTTTTTATTTTAGTGAATCAGCCAGAACAAACAACTACAGCTTGAATCTTAACCAGTAATGCTCAAAGATAGAACTTTGTGGAGGTGTCATTGTTGGTCTTTAAGCAAGTAAAGTTCAGTTAAAGTCTAGTTAATGTGTGTAAAAGAGTTCTGTTTTTAAAACAGGTTATATGAAGTTTTTCTGTAGGAAAACTAAGTAGAAGTAAAGTGCCATTTGATTTCAACTTACTTTTGGTCAGTACGACAGTGTGATTTGATTCCATTTGTGGGAATTTGTTTTCTCTGTTATTGCATATGTACCTATATTAATTTTGCCTCGTAAGTTCACAAAGCCTTAAATACTTACTGTCTGGTCCTTTACAGAAAAAGTTTGCAAGCCCTTGTTTTAAAGTATCAACTTTCAAATTTAGTTAGTCCAGGGAAACTACAACATTTCCCTAATAAAATCAGCTAAGAAAAAGCTGTTATCTTGTTTGAATTCATTTTAACCTCAACAAGCAGACACTGTCTGAAGATTAATTGTTGATGTGGATCTTTTGTGCATCAATTATTGAAACAAATGCAGACAAAAAAAAATCTGTACTCTCTTGACCCAAATAGTCTATAAAACCTTTAGGAGTCAAGGTTCTCAGATGATATAATTTCTATTTCTAGGACTTGTAAATACCACAATTCTTCTATCTAGTGTTGGGGAAAATCTTCAAACAAATGTTGAAAATTGAACTCAGTTTGCTACCATCTATAGCAAAATCATACTCTACCTACCCATCTTAAATGGAAGGGATAATCTTGAATGCTCAGAGCTATAAAAGGAACACGAGGCTCTAAACTGATTACTAGTTAATTTTTTTTTAATTCTATTGATAACCTTTTTTTTTTCATCACCAGAATAGCTTCCTGATCTCCCTAAGCAGATGGCTATTCCATGTTCTTCCTCTTCATCTCTGCCTCGGGGTTCATTCCCAGGATTTCTTTTACAGAGAGCCTTTCCTAGTCCCCCATATACTAGTGCCTTCCCTTTGAGATACTTCTAATTTACCATGTATATACCTTGTTTGTATGTATTACTTTGCATATTATCTCCCCCATTAGAAAATGAACATTTTGAGGACAGAAGCTGATTTTGCTTTTCTTTGCATTCCCAGTGCTTACTCCAGAGCAGGGCACATAGGAAGTATTTAATAAATGCTTATTGACTGACTTTGGGCTGAGAAACTCAGGAAGATTTTTTTTTTCATATTTAAAATGAAGTTTGGCTTAAGTGATCTCTAAGGCCTCTTCTAGCTTCAAATCTATGATTCCATGAAGTACATGTTATTATTTATTAGACTTGGTTCTTGTCTTCAAAAAGCTCATGATTGGGCATGTATATCTATAAATCAAGGCAAACTATGATAAGAGCTAGAGATATAATAAATACAATAATAATAATAATAATAATTTCACATTTTCATAATGCTTTACGGCAGTGGTTCTCAACCTTTCTAATACCGTGATCCCGTAATACAGTTCCTCATGTTGCAGTGACGCCAAACCAAAACATTATTTTGGTGGCTACTTCAAAACTGTAATTTTGCTACAGTTATGATTCGGAATATAAATACCTATATGCATTATGTATTCTAATTGCTATAAATTGAGAGGTTGAGAACCGCTGCTTTAAGGTTTCCAAAGCATTTTCCTCACAAATCCATGAGACACTATGAATATTATCTCCATTTTATAAATGAAGAAACTAAAGGCTTATAGTAACTTAACCATAGTCATAGAGCTAGGAAATGTTGAAGCCTAGACCTGGAACTCAAACCCAGGCCCTAATAGTCATTGTTTTTGTTTTTACTTTGTCATTCTGCTTATGAACAATTACATTTTTCCCTGGCTGGGATTCAGAAACAGCTTTATAAAGGAGGTAGCATTAGAGATTTATCTTGAGGGGTAGAACTTCAGTAAACCAAGAAATTTTAGGAAAGCTAAGGAAATTTGTTTGAGTTGGGTTTTTTTTTTGGGGGGGGGTAAGGGGTGTTGTTTGTTTTTAAAGAAGTTGTCAGTAGTGTGAAAAACTGAAAGGAAGCTCAAAGGAAGATGAAGGCCATTAGATATAGTCACTAGCAGGTGACTTAAGAGAAGATTTCAGTAGAGTTGTTGAAGATGTAAACAGAAAAGAGTAGAGTGAGCAGAAGGTGAAAAATGAAAGCAGAAAATGTCAACTGCTCAGGAGAATTTTGGTGATTAAATAAAAGGAGAGAGATGAGTTGAAAGCTGGACAAAGTAGCACAGTCAAGAAAGTCAAGTTTTTTTAGGATAGAGAAAATAAGCAATTTTTATAGTTATAAGGAGGGAAAATCTAGTAGAAAGGCAGAGATTGAAAATAAAAGATGGGAGATCATCAGTAGTGCAGGGTCCTAGAAAAAATTGGGAAATCATAAGATCAGGGGCAAAGAGAACGAGAAGGTAGGAGAAAGATACAAGGTTTTGAGTTGTGAATAATTAGGAACTCACTTTGGATATCTTCAGTCTTTTCAGTAAAGTAAGTGAAGAGGTCATTTGATGAGGGGGATAAAGGGGCTTACAAAAAGAGGAGAAGGTTTAGAAGAGCCATCATAAGGAATAGTGACAGCTATAAGAAAGACTTGCATGGACTTATGAAAGAGTAGAGACATTGAAACAATAGACCACTAAGACTATAACACTGTAAATGAAAACAATTGAGCAAAACTGTAATATTGTAATAACTAATCTTTTCTCTAGAAAAGACATGAGACAGTTCACCTTTTTTTTAAGAGGTAATAAGACTATGATTCTAGAATATGTGCCTGTTTTATCCATCAGTTCAAAGTAGGTTTTGTTTAACTGCTTAGGTTTTCTCTGCCCTTTGTCATAAAAGAAAGCTCATTTGGTAGGGGAGGAAACATATTCAAAAATGACTATGATGTAAAAACAAAAGTCATCAATAAAACCTTATAAAGAAATCAAGACAAGAAATAAAAGGTTGCAGCAATGTAGCAGAGAGGATAAAATCATAAATTTCTAATGGACCTAGTTAGCAGTTTCATGGGAAGAGAAAAAGTATATGGCAGGGTAGCTAGTAAAGGAGGGAAGAGTAGAAACGTCTAAAGAAAACCTATAGATGCCCAAAGAAATCACCAACAAACTTAGATTTTAGAGACATGTACCACAGATGGAAGTAAGAGCAAGTAACTCTTCTAAAAATGGTATACTAAATTCTAAATCTCACATTGAACAGGTGACCTTCAGTTAGAGAGGAAAGCTAAGGATAAAAAGAAAGTTTTTCCTAGTAATGTGTAAGAGGAGGATCAAAGGAAGGGATATAGTGTTGCTGCTTGGGAGAGTTGGGGTAATGATAACTGCAGACAGAAGGCTCAGTTCTCATTTTGCTTCTGTTTTCTCTGCCAAGAAGAATGAACTTTCGACTAAAAGGGGCATTGCCAAAAATGTCTCATAAGAGAGTTGATACCCAATATAAGGGATATTATAAAAGAGTACCTAAGTTGCCCTTGAAGAATTCTGGTTACCTGACCCAGATGAACTATGGCTGAGATGCTGCCAATGATATATTGTGCTTATTAAATAAAGCTCAGGATGAATGATAATCTGAAATACTGAAAATTACAAGGCCAAAATGTTGGATCCTGCTTTAAAAAATACAGATAAATCAGAAATGAAAATAAAGTATTGATAAAATTATAATGTAAAACAAGAAGGAAACAGAATTCAATTTATAAACTTCCTAGCGGGCAGCTGGGTAGCTCAGTGGATTGAGAACCAGGCCCAGAGCTGGGAGGTCCTGGGTTCAAATCTGGCCTCAGCCACTTCCTAGCTGTGTGACCCTGTGCAAGTCACTTGACCCCCATTGCCTAGCCCTTAGCACTCTTCTGCCTTGGAGCCAATACATGGTATTGACTCCAAGACGGAAGGTAAGGGTTTAAAAAAAAAAAAACTTCGTCTTCCCCCATTGAAATGGATTTACTTTGTATGTTTTATATTTATTGTATCCTCCTAGCACTGAGGTCATTAACCTTTTTGGTGTCATAGAACTCTTGGCAGCCTGATGAAGCCTAAAGGACTTCTCAAAATAACTTTTTTGAATGCACAAAATAAAATATATAGGATTGTAGAAGAAACTAAAAATATCAAAAGAAAGTTTTCAAAATGTAAAAAACAACAACAAAAAAAACACCAGTTCACAAACCCCAGATTAAGAACATTTATGTTCTTAGTAGTAGTAGTAAACTCTATGAGAGCAAGAAACTTTCATTTTTTTCTTTAGGTTCCTCAGAATTACTGATTTTTAAAGATGATATGATAGCATACTTAATTACCTTTAAGACTAAAAGCATAATATTTTTAAGGTATTCATTCTTTACTTCCCTTAGATTGTGAGCTTTTTTGAAGCAGGAACTACTTTTTGCTTTTCTTGCATACCTAGTACATTGTCTGGCTTATAGTAATGGCTTAATAAGGGTTTATTGTTATTTTTCTTAGGTAGTATTAGCCGAAAGTTATGTTTTGTATATCTGTATGCTATCTAAATTATTTGCATATAGTAATAATAATGTAAAAAATTTTGTATTTATTTGTGATTAGGGGGAATATTAGTCATAATGCTATTTGTATGCTCTATATTATAAAGATACCTTCACTAGCATTTTTCTCTTCCATTTATGTTAATTGACATATTCCCAATGAACTCCCTCCTTTACTTTAATCACACAATAGATATTTCAGAAAAGTAGTTTACACAGAAGGTGACAGAAGGATATTGAAAAACTCCACTGTGAGCATCATGTTTGGTTGATGTACTAGTTTATTTCAGTAATATAACTGCCTTCCCTTCAGTGAAATGTTTATGGATTCTATGTCTATCCTTATAGGAGACCTTCATTCAAGAAGATCGTTTGTCATGCTTTAGGAGAAGAAGATATTTAACAACAGTTTTCTGGACTCAGCTACTCATTGTGAAAATTGTCTTGGGTGGGGGGAAGGGTAAGAAAAAAGTAAATATTTATATTTTGTGGTTGGTGAATCAATCAGTTACCATGCTCTCTTCATTTAAAGTCCATTTTAACATTATGATTTTCATATCTAAATGAGAAAAACCACAGTATGCCTTTTACTTATTCCAAAATTAAAGAAAGCTCAATATAAAACTTAAACTTTTGGCCATGTCATTGACATTTCTTTTTATTCTCTCTTTTTGCTTGTTACTTCTTTGGTCCATTTCTCCATTTTTATGAGTGTAAGGGAAAAACCCCTCCACCCATATCAAGTTGTTCAGTCTACAGTTTGTAGTCTTAGGGAGCTGCCTGGGAAATTAAGAGTCAGAATTTGAATCCAGGTTTTACTGACTCCAAGGCCTTTCATATACCCTGCCATGCTGGTATTTTGAAAAAATGTTAGGGACAGCTAGGTGGCTCAGTGGATAGAGTGCCCAGCCTTGAGTCAAAAGAATCTGGCTTCAAATCTGGCCTTAGATCATTCCTAAGTCATTTAGGTAAAAGTCATTTAATCCCATTTGTCTGACCCTTGCCCTTCTGTCTTAGAGTTGTTGCTGGGAGAGAAAATAATGATAAAGGAAGGATGGAACAAAGGAACAAAAAGGAAAGAAAAAAGGTTAACTTTAAAAAATTACAAATGAAATAGGGCCTGAGAAGTCCCAAAATGTTTCAAGAAAGGAAACACATGTATGGTGTGGAAATGATAATATTCTACTCCTCTTATTCAAAGCATTTTTAACCTTCTTAGAATGTACAATGAATAAAACTTCAGGAAATTCCCATTTATCCCTATCCTGACAACTTTTAGATTCAGAGGAAGGCGCCACTGTGTATAAAACATTTTTTCATTGATTACCAGTAACTACCTAAATGGGCATTGTTTTAAATTCCCTTTAACATTGCACTGAAAGGTAAACTTAAAGTGGCCTTCTGTAGTCAGCAGTCATAAGAAAATCAAAAGAAAGTAACTCTCTGTAGGAGAAAGGAGATGGGATCACTTGGGACCTCAGCCTTCCATCTATTCCCCATATTTTTTTCTAGTATAATAACTCAAAGCCAGGCTTACTCTTCTTCCTTAGAGATTTGTCTTTGTGACTATTGCATTCCAATATCCTTTTCTCAGGACTGACAAAATTCTCACCATCCCACACAGGACAAACGGAGGAAAAGAGGAAGGAGACCCCAAACCCCAGCCAATCCCAAATGGGAAAATAGCATTGCAGAACCATGATACTGTTGCTTCCCTAAAGCTCCCAGAAAGTTGAAAGCATGGCTGGCAATAAATGCCATCACTACTACTAATCACTGGCTACTTTCTGGACCTTAGAAAGCTATAAAAGCAAGGAGTGGTATAGACCAAGGTTGAGCTAATTCCATGGTGCTCAATTCATTTGGGTCCTAACATCTCTCTCTCTGGCCCCCACATCTATTTTTCATGTACATATCTAATAAGAGATTGTATAAGACAAAAGGATGAATGAAATGCTAATGTGCGTCCATCTGCGGCCAAATCTACTCCACCTTCCCAAATTGAGTTATTTGCAACCATATTGATTTAAACCAAATTTTCTGATGTTTATTCAGATGAAGGATGAAAATGGAAATCACAAGGAAGCAATGGACTTTTATCGGTTTACCTTCAAAAGGTGATACCTCGTATGGTTTAGAATATTTCTACATTGAAAGAATATAATAATGTCTGTACTTTCAGGTAATCTCAGTAAAAGCAAATATTATATTGTATCACCAACATTCTTTTGTCAGCTCTAATTAGTATGAATGGCTGAAGATCAACAATGTTAATAAAAGACAGATTACCAACTTCTAAGTTGCTTTCAATTCAATTTAACACTGATAAATATACTACCTACCCCATAAAAAATCAACAAGAATCATCTAATTTACTGGAAAAGTACTTCTCAGTAGCTATTTGTCTCTTCCTAAAGTTAAAATTTCTCATTTAAAAGTTTATTATTTTTAATATTGTACATTTAAGTGACCAATGTCAGACTGTATAACATAAGGAAAAGCCCAACTAAGAATGGAGAGTCTCATCACCAGGTTGACCCCAGGGCGATACATATTTTGGACACACCTTACAGAAGATATACCTGCTAAATCCTAGAGGATGCAATCACCATTGTTGGAATGATTACCCATACTTATGAAAGCATGAATCCTTGGTTTTTTTATGTCTCATGGAATCCTTAGCTTCCACTTGCCCAATTTCAGTTTTTTTGTTAAACCTTTACCTTCCATCTTAGACTGTGCATTGGTTCTAAGGCAGAAGAATGGTAAGGGCTAGGCAATGGGTTTAAGTGACTTGCTCAGGGTAACACAGCTAGGAAGTGTCTGAGGCCAGATTTGAACTCCTAGTATTTAAAAATATATAGGATTTTAATAATAAAAGAGAGAGAAAAGAGAATGGATTCTTTCAGTCAAGTGAGCAGAGTAAAGAGAGCCAGAGACTCATACCTGCAGCACTTTTCCAAAAGCACAAGCTCTCCAAAAAAGAGCCCCGCAGCATAGGTTTCAGTCAAATTTATCTCCTAAGCCTCCTTACGTAAAATGAGGATGTAACTTGAAAGGATGCTGGGAATATAGCTCAGGTGTGTCAAATTTTCCACCTGCACAGAACCAGGACCTCCTGTCTCTAGACCTGGCTCTCAATCCACTGAGCCACCTACATTTTAATTTTTAATGAGTTATATTCTGCAGTGATCTTTTGTATCTCTTCCCCATTTGGCCAATTCTGAATTATTGTTTTTTTAAATATATTTTTGTCCCTCTTTACCAAGCTATTAATTCTTTTTTTCATAATTTTCTTGTAATTCATTTCTTTTTTCAATATTTCTTCTACTTTTAAAATCTTTTTTTGTTTTGTTTTTTAAATCTCTTCCAGAAATTCTTATTGGGCTCATGTCCAATATGATTTGTTCTTTGAGGTTTGGCTTATAATCATTTTTGATATCATTGTCTTCCTAGTTGTTTCTGGATGCCTGGACACCTCTACAACCAGGGTGACAGGATGTGTATACTAAGTACTTTTTTTGATTGCTCATTTTCCCAACCTATTTCTTGACTTTAAACTTCATATTAAAGTTTAGCTTCATTCCCCTGCCCCAAACTTTAAGTTTTTTTTACATTACTCTTTTCACAGCTAGTTCTGGGGGTTTTTAAGTTTTTTGGTGCTTCTAAGGCAGTATGAGCTGAGGAGAGGTGTGGTCACTGCTCTCCTACTCTTCACTTTCATCTTTACCCAAAAAATGTCCCTGTTCTCTTGCAGCCCCAGTGGTGGCACTCCTCTCTGTCCTAGAATGGCAAAAAGAGCCCTTGCTCCCTTACAACCTCAAGTGTTCCTCTCCATTCTGGAACTATAACCCACAATTGGGCATAGGCATTGGATTTGACAAATAGTGCCTGGTCCTGCACTCAGTGCTAGCTCAGGGGTTTGTGTAAGCAACTGACCAATTGGCCAATCCCTTTATTGTCTCTGGGCTGAGAGGTCCTAGAGCTACTCTTGCTGTTGCAGCCACTTCCAAGATTCAGTGCTGTTGCATGCATTCTGGGCTAGCCCCAACCCCAGTGTTATAGATCTCTCCTTTCAGTCTACATTTCTACATTTAATTGAAAAGTAAAATTAAAAAGAATTATTGGACTACCTGAAAGTCCTGATTAAAAAAAAAAAAGCAAACTAGCAATCATCTTTCAAGAAATTATAAGGAAAAATACTCTGATGTAGACAGCAGTATTTTTCCTTATAATTTTGTTAAACCCTTAGCTTCCACCTTAGAATCAATAATAGGTATTGATTCTAAGGCAGAAGAGTAGCAAGGGCTAGACAATAGGGGTTAAGTGATTTGCCCAGGGTCACCGAGCTAGGAAGTATCTGAGGTCAGATTTGGATCTAGGACAGGCTCTCAATCCACTGAGCCACCCAGACTTCCCCTTGATAATTTCTTGAAAGATGAAATGGATGTTGAAAGAATCCATCAAATCACCTCCTGACAGAAATCCCAAAATGAAAACTCTCAGGAATATCATAACCAAATTTCAAAGCTGAAATCTCCTAGCTCTAGGAGAAAACATTGCAAGCAACCCGAAAGACTACCATGTGGCCACAGGATCACACAAGATTTAACAGCAACCATTAAAGGAATGGAAGTCTTTGAACATGATAATTCCAAAGGCAAAAGAGGTGGGATTGCCACCAAATATAATCTATGTAGCCATACTGAATATGATCCTAAAGGGCATGGGGGGGAAGAGGGGGGAATAGATATTTATTGAAATAACACACTTTTAAGCACTGCTAATGAAAAGATAAGAGCTGAATAGAAATTTTTGAAATTTGGACACAAAACTCATGAAAAGTTAAAAAAAAAAAAGCCTAAACATGAAAGAGAGATTATAAGGGACTTAACAAGGTTGATCTGTTTATATTCCTATATGAAAAAATGATACATGTAACTCCTAAGAATTTTATCATTATTAGAATAGTTAGAAGAAATTTATATAGTCAGCACTGATGTGAAGTAATTATATTGGGAGCTCAAAAAAAATGGAAGTGTGAGTCTTTTAAAAAGGGATGCACTGGAGAAGAGAAGGCAGAGAAAGGATAGGGGAAATTATGTCACATAAAAGAAATGCAGAAGGAAGAACTTTTACAGTGAAAGAAAAAATGGGAATAGGTAATGCTTGAACCTCTTTATCTGAATTGGGTCAAAGACAAAAGAATATGTGTATGTGTATGTCTATAGAAAACTAGGAGAAGTTGACAAGAGAAAGTGAAATGATAAGAGGCAAGATATATTAATGAAAGAAGTGATCAAAAGCAAAGCAAACTGTCAAGGGCAAGGGGAAAAAAGGATAAACAAGAAAATAGTATGGAGGAAAATATACATTTTTTTTAAAGAAAACCCAGTGACCAGTATCAAAAATAAAAAGTAAATGCATCACTAATAAAGATGAAATTATGGCAATTATTAGTGGTTATTTTGCCCAATTATATGCCAAACTAATCATCAAAATGAAATAGATAAATATTGACAAAAATACAAATTGTCCAGATTAACAGAAGAGGAAATGGAAGGTTTAAATAATCTTATCTTAGAAAAAGAAATTGAACAAGCCATAAAGGAACTCCCTAAGGAAAAATCCCCTAGACTAGATGGATTTATAAGTGAATTCTACCAAATCCAATATTCTAACTCCTATTAATTCCAATATAAGCTATTTGAAAAATGAATTAGAGTCCTAAATTCTTTGACACAAATAGTTTTGATACCTAAATGAGAGAAAACAAAAACAGAGAATGAAAACCATAGACCAGTTTTCTTAATATCAATGCAAAATTTTAAAATAAAATGCCAGAAAGATTGCAGCAATATATCACAAAGATCATACTCTATGACCAGGTATACCATGAATACAAGGCTGGTTCAAAATTAGGAAAACTATAAGCATAATTGACTATATCAATTGTTGTTGGTGATCCTTTGTTTTCAAAGACCAATGACATGAGAATGACAGGTTGGGCATGAGTTGGATATGTGAGGCACAGTTGCACAGTCATCAGCTTCACTATCTCTTCCAGAGACATAGAAGTCTAATGGCTGGACAAAAGTCAAAATAACTGGTGGTGACCTATGATGTAATAGATGACCTTGGTATCTTTGATGTCTGACCAAGATTTAAGTGCTCCACCTTCATGACTGTTGGAACAAATTATTTTCGTTTACCCATTCTGCTAAAGGAAGTCTTTACAAGCTTAGGGAAGATATCCACCCTAATTCATAGATAGGTTTGATGATCTGTTGGTTACCTTCAACCTGGTTTAGCTGTTTACCAAAACAGTTACTAGAGTGTAACTATCCCTTCTTGGAGTCACAGATGAGAGTTTAGTGAAAAGTGGACCCTAAAGGTGGATGAGCAGCCCTAAAAAGGCTTGGCAAGCCATCAAAGCAAAGGCGCTAGTTCTTCCTAAACATCCATATACCCCAAAACCAAATGATTATATCAAGAGAGACAGAAAAAGATTCTGACCAAATACAACATCCATACCTATCAAAAGCCCTAGAAAATAGGGGGCAACTGGGTAGCTCAGGGGAATTGAGAGCCAGGCCTAGAGACAGGAGGTCCTAGGTTTAAATCCAGCCTCAGATACTTCCCAGCCTGGGCAAGTCACTTACCCACCACCCACCCCCATTGCCTAGCCCTTACTACTCTTCTGCCTTGGAACCAATACACAGTATTGATTCCAAGACAGAAGGTAAGAGTTTCAAAAAAAAGTCCTAGAAAGTCTTAAATGATAAATTGTATTTATATAAAACAATCAGTAAACATTATAATGTAGATAAAGTAGAAGCCTTCCCAGTAAGATCAGAGATGAAGCAAGGATCTCTCCACTATTAACACCTTTCTTCAATGTTTTACTAAAAATGCTAGCCACCATAATAAGAAAAATAAATTGAAAAAATAAGATTAGGCAATGAGGAAACAAAACTACTCTTCACAGACAATATATGATGGTATACTTAGAAAACCTAGTAAAGGATAATTTAGCGTTGTGACCTAAACTGTTAATTATTTGGTTGCCATGGATATCCCCCCTCCCCCCCCAAAAAACCAAGTCAACTGGAAATTTATGGTGATTTAATTGATATAGTGGAAAGAAATTAAGAAGGAAGAAGGAAAAAGGTGTAGGATTCCTCCCACCTATCTAGTGCCAGGAGAAAGACCAGAGGCTCCAGGAAGATAAGGTTTTTGAAAAGTAAGGAGGAAGGAATCAGCCTGAACTCCAAAGGGCTCAGCCAAGATGCCTGAACCTGAATCAGTTCAAGGGCAAACTCACTGCCAAACCGTGACAATAGCTGCCACCATGCCAAGATGTTGGAACGCTTAGCAGGCTGCCAGACAGAGTCACCTCTCTGGGGAAAGAGGGAGAGAGGCAAGTGATGTGCCTTTTATAGATGGTTTTATGTCACTTTCCTGCATCTCATATGTACCAATGATAGCTTAGCTTGACTTAGGACAGCCCAGGGGTCTGTCTGCTTTTTCTGCACATGTCTTTTGAAGGCCATTTCCTCAGATAATAAAATCTTTGAGTATGGTGCAGGCATCCTGACCTTGTTAAACTGAGTAGGGTGGAGAAATGTATAGTTCCCAACACTTGATTCTGTTAAACCAAGTATCTCCATTGGTACCAATCAGGAAATAGCTAAATCAGATCTTCTAAAGTACAGCCTGAGTAGGGTGGAGTAGTTTTAAAATTAAAAAAAATTTTAAATTTTAAATAGAGAATTAGCTTAAAAATTAGTTTAAACAATGAACAACTTTACTTGCCAAAGTTGCAGGATTTAAAATCCACATAAACCAGCAGCATTTTTATATATCACCAATATAACTCATAAGGAAGAGATGGAGAAGTTCTTTTTAAAATAATTTCAGATTCAAATAAAATACTTGGAAGCTTATCTGCCAAGAGAAACTCAGGAATTATATGAACACAGTTATAGAACACTTTTCAGACAAAAACAAATGTAAACAACTAGAAAATATTAATTGCTCCTGGGTAATGTTATAAGAAGTTTTCTTAATTTCACTTTGTCTCTTTGAGAGCTATGGTAGAGGGAGTTACTTACTCTTACTCTGTCTCTTTAAGAGCAGAAGTTTTCTTAATCTTACACTGTCTCTTTAAGAACAGATTTTATATGGAAAGGTTTGAGTTGGCAGAGGGCTCCATTTTCTCTGGTTTCTGAGGGAGCAGAGTTTTGGGGCTCTCTGTGTGGGGCTCTCTCTGTTGAGACAATCTGACAGTTGACTTCTGGAGTTTGGATTCAGATACTGGTTTAAAGAGGTTGGAGGAAATAAAGACTTACTGATTACTGATAGGTAGATAGATAGAAATATAATCTTAGATAGGAAGAGTAGTTTAGTTTAGGCCTGCTTTGTCAGTCAAGAAGATCCTGCCCAGGAAGGCAGTTAGATCTAGGGTTTATTAGAGATTTTTAGTATAGGGTTTGAATTTCAGACATAGTCATATGATATAAGAGCTCTAATCTCCTATTTCCTATCCCAACTTTCCTTAGAATAAATGTGTTGGTGGTTTACCAAACTGTTTTCCAGACTTTTATCAAACTCCTATACAATATTTTTAACTGCTCAGTAGACAAAGCCAATATAATAAAAGTGACAATTCTACTTAAATTTAATTTACTCATTCAGTGCCATGTCAATCAAACTCTCATAGAATTATAAAGCTATAAAAAAACAACAAAATTCATATGGAAAAACAAAAGGTTTGTTGGGAAAAAAAGGCCCCTACCCCCCTTATATTTGATTGGATTTTAGTGATAGTGGTAAGTTTAAGATAATATTGTGATTCTAAAGTGATTAGTATAAATTCATTATAATCCTAATATAATCAGTAGAATTCATGATTTTTATAAGGATTTCTAACTAAAGCATTAAAAACTGCTTCTAAGGGAATTTCTAACCCCTCCCTAAGTTTGTACTTCCCTTTATCACAAAATGCTGGCCATCTGAGTCTCATGTCCCAACATGGAGCAAACATCACACACCCTTCCCTGTTTGAAAATAGCCATCCTTCCCCCCCAGATCAGATAAGAATGAGGTAATGGTCATCACTATCTGCCTAAATAAGGGTATTGCCTTGTGATTTGGCCTTTAGACTAATATGGGCTTTCCGAAATGAACTAACCAATCAGCTTTGTAATTGGGTAACTTTCTAAATAAGGTCTATATGATATTATGTCTTGTGATATCATTAATCTTGTCCAGAAATATTATACTGTCCAGTATATAAACCAGGTCTCAACCTCTGGGCATTGTCTCTTGTCGGGGTCCAACAATGTAATACATGCAAGAGAATGCTTTTATTGGAGGACTTGGCCCTCTTCCAATAAAATGTAACTTTCTACCTTGACTTGGAGAAATTTGGCTTTTTGACTTCATTTACTTAAATTGTCTATATTGAGTCAGTGGGTTTCTATTTCACAACAGGTTAAAAATTGCAAGCGTATCAGTGAAAAAATGTAAAAGAAGGCAGCCTCACAGTATCAGATTTCAAATTGTATTACAAAGCTGTAATCATCAAAATAATCCAGTACTGGCTAAGAAATAGAGTGATGAAATCAGTGGAATAGATTAAGTACACAATATACAAGAGTAAATGACCATAGCAATCCAGTGATTGATAAACCAATCTTTGGATAAACCAAATCCAAACTTTGGAGGCAAGAACTCACTATTTGACAAAATGACTAGGAAAACTGAAAAATATAGTCTAGCAAAAACTAAACATAGACCAACATCTCACACTGTATACCATGATACAGTTAAATTGGGAACATGACTTAGACATAAAAGGTGATATCATAAGTAAATTAGGGGAGCATAGGAAATTTTACCTGTCAACTCTATGGATAAGGGTAGAATTATAACCAAATGCAATAGAGATGATCACAGAAATAGATAATTTTGATTTCATGGTGCTTAAAACCAATGCAGCCAAAATAAGAAGGAAAGCAAGAAACTTGGGGTAGGGTGGAATTTACAGCAAGTTTCTCTGGTACCAGATCTTATTTCTTATATTTCTAGGAAACTTTGAGCCAAATTTACAAAAATGAGTCATTTTCCAGTTAATAAATGGTCAAAGAATATGAATAGGCAATTTTCAGAAAAAGAATTAAAACTATTGAATCATAGAAAAAATGCTCTGAATCACCATTGATTAGAGATATGCAATTAAAATAGCTCTGAAGTACTACTTCACATCTATCAGATGGGCCAACATGACAAAAAAATGAAAAATGGCAAACACTGGAGGGAATATGGAAAAGCAGAGACACTAATGCACCCTTGATGGAGATGTGAACTGGCCCAACCATTATGGAGAACAAACTGGGCCTACTATAGGACCCATCAATACCACTCCTAGGTCTAAATCACAAGGAAATCCAAGAAAAAAGAAAAGGACCTATATGTACAAAAATATCTATAGCCACTCTTTTTATGGTAGCAAAGAATTGAAAATTGAGGGGATATCCAGTAATTGGGGAATGATGGAACAAGTTGTAGCATTTGATTGTAAGGAAATATTATGTTACAAGAAATGAGGTGGAGGATGGTTTCAGAAAAAAACATGGAAAGACATATATGAATTCATGTAAAGTAAACTGAGCAGAACCAACAATATTGTAACAATGATTAAATGTGAATGACTTAGCTTCTCTGATCAATACCATGATCTAAAACAATTTCAAGGGATTCTTGATGAAAAATGCTATCCTCCTCCAGATGAATTCTAAATGTATATTGAAGCATACTTTTTCTACTTTATTTTTGGGGGAGTAGGGGGGATGGTTTGCTGTGAGATTTAAAATGGTTGAGGTCTTAAACTGTAGTGAGTTAAAATGGTGGAAGATATAAATTGTGATAGATATAAGAGAGGGTGAGTAAATTTGACCGCAGAAATATGTTTCACTACAGTGTCTTGGTTTTAAATCAAATATAAGGTGGTCGCCAGGGAAATATTCCCAATTATTCATATACCCAAGTCAATTGGGTTTTATAGAGATTTTAATTAACAATACAATGAGTAATCAAAGAAAGAGAGAGAGAGTAAGAAAGGAATAAGTATAAAGGGCCTCAAGCCAATATGGCCTAGACCTGAGTCTTAAGAGAGAAATCAGTCAGCTTTTTAACACTCACCACAAGGTCTGACTAAACAAGGATTCTAGTAACACCAGGCCAGCTCCATCTCAGCTGACTTCACCAGAGAGCCTTCCAGCCAGAGACTGTTCCAAAAGGCCTCTCTCCAGAGCCTCCAGAGGGACAGAGTCCCCTCAGAGGAGCTCCAGGGAGACCTCCTTAGAGATTGTCCTCCAAGACCTTCCCTTCTCCAGAGACTCTCTCAAGAGATTCTTCCCAAGCGGTCCTCATCAGAGATCCTCCAAAAGGAATTCCTCCTAAAGGATATCTATATCCCAAGAGATTCTGCTTTTTCTTATATAGGGGTTTTTCTCCCATGTCATCTCCCCTAAGTCCCTACATCTACCAATCACTTTAGATGTTTTCCAAAAGACAGCCCATTTTGAATTCACAGCTGAGTAGATTAATCTCTTTAGTAAGTCAGAAAAAAAATGCTGCTATGTCGACTAATTTCATCAGTAAGTCTGAACCAGTGAAAACACAGCTGAGTCAACTAATCTCATTAAGACAAAACTTGCCCGACCCTTTTAGGTATCTAGCATCTCATTGTATCAATTCTAAAACCAGGCCTGGCTCAAAGAACTCCTTGCCCCACCATAAGCATGGCTCCAAGTACTTTCTTGGTTTAGCAAGGAGTTTTTTTTTCCCTAAAGCAGTCTTAAGTACAGTTGGAGTAGAGGTCCTCCCATTTCTGATCCTGGCGAGTTCTCACATCAAAATGGGGAATGTTTCTCAGTAGGGAATTTGTTCCAACTAAGAATTCCCTGATGGGGAAATTTTTAACATTCACAAGTCTGAGAGATTTCAAGATTTACATTGCCACATGACTAATATGCAAATATGTTTTATATGACATCACATATTTAATTATCATATTGCTTGTCTTGTCAATACATGGAAGAGGAGTTAGAGGAAGGGAGAAAATTTGGAACTCAAATTTTTTAAATGAATGTTAAAAATAAATAAGGAAGAAAAAAGGAAGGAAAGAAGGAAGGGAAAGAGAAAGGAAGGAAGGAAGGAAGGAAGGAAAGAGAAAAGGAAGTAATTGACATGCAAATCAAAATACATTAGAAAAGTGGATGTTGGAGGATTTGTGGAAAGACAATTTAATTGGTCCAACCAATTTGCAATTATGCTAACCAAGAAAGGAACTAAAATATTTAAATACTTTGACCCAGAGATCATGCTGCTAGATTATAAGTGAGAAAAAAGACACCCATGATTTTTTTAAAGCATTATATCAATCATTATCAAAATTTATAAATGGAGTGGAATAGTCACTATGTTAGATGCATTTATTGGAAAGGAAAAGGGAGAAAAATTACAAAGAAAATGAAAAAACAATCACTACCACCAAGGAGTTTACATTTTAATGAGGACAACAAAGCAATATATAGACTTGGAATTAGGAAGATCTGATCCAGATGGCACGTCAGAGGCTTGCTGTATGAACCCAGGTGAATTATTTAATTGATCTGCATCTTGGTTTGCTCATATTTCAAATGAGAAGGCTGAACTCAATGACCTCTAATGTCCCTTCCGACTCCAAATCTATTCTAAAGAACCATATATATACACCAATTTATACATGAGTATACATTCATTTTTTATTTTATGTTTTTAATTTTTTAACCAATTATATGTAATAACAAATTTCCACACAAGTTTACCTAAGTTATATGACTGAATTTGTTTCCTTCCTTCCCTTCCCTTCCCTTTCCTGTCTCATTACTGGCAGGAAATTCAATCTGGGTTATACATGTATTTTCATACAAAACCTATTTCCATATTGTTCATTTTTGTAAGTGAGTAATCTTATAAGTCCAAAACCCTAAATCATAAACACTAATAAACAATTGAAAAATCATATGTTTTCATCTGCATTCTGACTCCAACAGTTCTTTTGCTGGAGGTGGATAGTACACTCTGTCTTTGTATTGCTGATAATAGCACAGTCTATCACAGTTGATTATTCTATAATTTTACTGTTACTGTGTACAGTGTTCTCCTGGTTCTGCTTATTTTCCTCTGCGTCAGTTCATGTAGGTCTTTCCAGCTCTTTCTGAAATCATCCTGCTCATCATTCCTTATTATAAATCTTGAAATTTCTCAGACTTGTGAATGTTAAAAATTTCCACATTGGGGAATTCTCCATTGGAACAATTCCCTACTGGGAACATTCCCCATTTTTACAGTGAGAACTCGACTTGGATCAGAAATAGGAGGACCTCTACTCCATCCATACTTAAGACTGCTTTAGGGGAGAAAACAACTTGCTAAACAATGAAAGTACTTTAACCCATACTTATAGTGAGGCAAAAAGTTCTTTAAGCCATGCCTATTTTTAGAAGTAATACAAAGGGGTGCTAAGTACCTATTAAAGGCCAGGCAACTTGTAAACTTGCCAGGAGCAAAGAGGTGAAAACTTATTCAGAAGTTTTTCTGGTTCAAAGGTACTAAAGGGATTAGTCGACCCAGCAGTGTTTTTTCTGGTTCAAACTTACTAAAGGGATTAGTTGACCCAGCAGTGATGGGCTGTCCTTTAGAAAATGTCTACTGTGATTGGTAGATGGAAGAACTTAGGGGAGGTGACATAGGAGAAAACCCCCTATATAAGAAAAAGCAGAATCTCTTGAAGAGAAATCCTTTTGGAAAACCCTTTTGGAGAATCTTTTGAAGATCTCTGGAGAAGGGAAGCTCTTGGAGGACAATCTCTAAGAGGTCTCGCTGGAGCTCCTCTGAGGGGACTCTGTCCCTCTGGAGGCTCTTGAGAGAGGCCCTTTGAAACAGTCTCTGGCTGGAAGGCTCTTTGAGTAGGACTCTGATTGGAACTCTCTCTGAGGAGACTCTGTCACTAGAATCCTTGCTTAGACAGACCTTGTGGTGAGTGATATGATAAAGGACTGACTGACTGATCTCTCTCTCTTAAGACTCAGGTATAGGCCATGTTGGCTTAAGGCCCTTCATACTTATTTCTTTTTTCCCTCTTTCTCTCTTTTCTTTAATTCCTCATTGTATTATTAATTAAATTCTCTATAAAACCCAGTTGACTTGGGTATATTCATAATTGGGAATATTTCCCTGGCGACCACCTTATATTTGATGTAAAACCAAAACACTGTAGTGAAACATATTTTCTGAGGTCACAAATTTACTCACCCACTCTTATATCTACTATAATTTATATCTTCCACTATTTTAATCTTACAGTTTAAGGCATTAACTATTTTAACTGACAGTTTAGTTCTTCCACCATTTTAAATGTTACATTATAGCACAATAGTATTCCATCACTATCATAGACCACAATTTGTTCAACCATTCCCTATATGATATATTCAAAATAAATACAAGATAACTTTATAGAAGGCAGCTGTGGTCACCAGGGAAGGCCTCCTGCTGAAGGTGTGATATGCCCCCATCATTCACCAACATATTTACTGCAACACTTTTCCTAGTAACAAAGTGCTGGAAACAAAGTCACTGTCCATTGATCTGAGAATGACTCAACAAATTGAGATAACAAGAATACCATGAGATATATTGCTACACTGTAGAAAATGATGACTCTAGAGAACCATGGGAGGACAGATTAACTGATGCAGTGAAGTTAGCACAATCGGAAGGAAAATGCACAATGATTACAACAATATAAATAAGACAGCAACAACCAAAACTAAATTGTTTTAAAGTTATAATTACCAAGTTTGGCTTCAAAGAAATGAGAAGATACCCTCCACCATCATGTTTTCATAAATGGATGACTGTGGCTGTAGAATACCTGAATCTAAGGTGATGTCATGTTTTAATATGTTGTTCAAATTTTTAGTGTTCTAAACATTTTTTACCTTTTTTTAAAAAAGACACTTTATTATAAGAAATGGCTCCTGCTAGGTTTATACCCCAAAGAGATCATAAGGAAAAAGACAAGTACAAGAATATTCATAGCTACGCCCTTTGTGGTAGCAAAAAATTGGAAAATGAGGGATGCCCTTCCATTGGGGAATGGCTGAACAAATGGTGGTATATGATGGTGATGGAATACTATTGTGCTCAAAGGAATAATGAACTGGAGGAATTCCATGGGAACTGGAACAACCGCCAGGAACTGATGCAGACTGAAGGGAGCAGAACCAGGAACATTGAACACAGAGACCGATACACTGTGGTACAATCAAATGTAACAGACTTCTCCATTAATGGCAATGCAATGATTGAGCACAATTCAGAGAGACTTATGAGAAAGAACACTATCCACATCTAGAGGAAAATATGTGAAAGTAGAAACAGAGAAGAAAAACAACTGTTTGATCACATGGGTTGATGGGGATATGACTGGGGATGTAGATTCTAAATGATCACCCTAGTGCAAATATCAATAATATGGAAATAGATTTTGATCAATGACATGTAAAATACAGTGGAATTGCTCTTTGGCTATGGGAGGGGGTAGGAGGAAGGGAGGGAAAGAACATGATTCTTGTAACCATGGAAAAGTGTTCTAAATTAATCAAATAAATAAATTAACTTTTTAAAAAGATAGTAATTTTTTTAAAGTCCTCATTTAATGAAAATATTGATTAGTTGGTTTCTAAGGCCCCCTCCAGAGCTATCACCTCTCAGTTTCCATTACCTCATCAGTAAAAATGGGCATAATAATATTCCCAACAATTGGTCATAGAGTTAATAAAAGGTACATGTGTAAAGATGTTTTGTAAAAATGCTGAATTTCTTAAGACAATCAAGCACCTTTAGGGTTTCCTTTTTTTTCCTTCCAACTTACTATGTATATATTCAATGTGTCCCCAAAGTCTTGGTGTAATTTTAAGTTTTTGTAGCTTAAAACTTTAAAGCTTGAGCTTGAGTATCTTAAACTATCACTAAGATTTTTGGAACACCCTATATGTAACTTCTGTGAGATATGACTTCCATAAAATATAACACTTTATTTCAAAGTATTCGGACCATGGACTACTTTTTGTACTGTGCCCCACAGTAATGATCACAGAATTCAAATTATTTTAAATACAGTGTGGGTTCATGAAATGGTAGTCAGCAAATTATGCCGAAGAATCTATTGTGGCAAAATATGTATAATAATTTCTACAAAAAAGTATTTAACTCCTATTATATTGTTGGTCATTACTAGTACCATTATTCCTTTTTTTGAGTCCCACATATATTTTTAGTCTTCTATTACATAATTCTCACTGCTCTAACCAAATTTCTGAATATTTTTGAGAATGGCAAAAGACAAATTAGTTCCAAGCAATATCCTCCAGTGAAGGATGCTTCCCCACCCCCATCCCCCATTTACTGTATTCATTTCTGCTTTTGAGTAGGTTGAAATGGGGGAAATGCTCTAATGATATCAAAGAGTTCATGCAACTTTCTGAACTACCATTTCATAACCTGAGAAATAATGTGGCTAGATCTAGTGCTTTGATTTTTAAGAGAAAAGTACATGTGACAGTGAAATCCTACCCATTTCCCTTTCTGTGCTATTCCACTCCACCAACACAGGAGGGAGCACTCTGACCACCACCAATATGACATAGACTTCGTTTTCCCTACAAAAATGTACCCAAATCTGACCTCTGATTTGGGCTCGAAATTTTAGGATTATTAAAGTTTGTCATCATTTCCTCAGATTCATGCCTCTGCTCTGAGAAAGAGCCAATGGCATCTGAATTCAGCGCACTGAAACATACTGTATTTCACTTTCCTCTTTTTTATGTTGATCTCTTTCAGGAAGTAATTAATTTGGAAAAGTGTTCATATAATTACATAAATTATGTAACATAAAATTACATCATCTATATCATTGTTTAGCATCTCAGGGAGGGCGTAGAGTGTGGGTTCACTGGCAAGGAGGGAGAGAATTTGGAATTCAAATTTTTAAAGAAGATGAATGTTAAAAAAAAATTTTTAATGGGGAAAAAATATATTTTTTAAAAATGCATTTGCTCTTCAACACTGAGTACCTCCCAAGGATAAGACTTTTGAGGGATATGGAGACTCAAAGAATTAAAGTCATGAATCTGATTAAGACCTGTTCTCTGCCCTCAAGGTATGTACAGTAAATAATCATATTATTATTCTAAAGGAAGATAACACAATTACTACAATGCCAAACACCATGGGATAAGAGTAATCAAAGTCTAATAGGAGAAAAAGGAAAGAGATATGATTCTACCCTGATCTGATTAATTAGCCAAGGCTTCAAACCAATTAAACACATTAAGATCAACTATGCTTCATAAAAAAGATAGCATTTCAAGTGGGCCTTAAAACAAAAAGAAAATCAATTCAGTATTTGTTAAATCCAACTATGCTCCATAAAACTGGTGTCATTTGAGGTAGGCCTTGCAGGATGACCAAATAGGTAAAATTCTAACATGCAAATTTGGGAGAAGAAAGATCTTTAGAAAGAAAGGAAATGGCATGGGCAAATTTAGCAATGTTGGAAATTAAAGAAAGAATAAGGAAGGGTCAGTTGGGTAGCTCAGTGGATTGAGAGTCAGGCCTAAAGACAGGGAGGTCCTGGGTTCAAATTTGACCTCAGACACTTCCTAGCTGTGTGACCCTGGGCAAGTCACTTAACCCCCATTGCCTAGCCCTTACCACTCTTCTGCCTTGGAACCAATACACAGTATCATTTCCAAGACAGAAGGTAAGAGTTTAAAAAAAAAGTATAAAGAATGTCTGGATGATGGCAAGTAAATAAATTTAATTTAGACAATGAGTCCATACAGGAGTTATATAATAGAAGACTAAAAATATATGTGGGACTCAAAAAGAATAATGGTATTAGTAATGCCTGATAATATAACTGGAGTTATTAAAAAATAACAATAATGATACATCTTTTAAGGACGAAGATGATGTTGCTTGCCCACTATTCATATCACATTCATTTTTACGTGGTTTCTTCCCCACCTCCCCAATAATAGTAATTGGTTTGTACTAATCATTCACAGCCATTTGACTAGTCTGTGTAATCAATCCATTGACATGCCTGAAAAACCCCCCTTTGCCGGAGATTACAGAAAGGAAATCAGTTCTCCTCTGATCAGTTCCACCCCAAAGTTAGGGGTATAGTTTGAGGCCACATAGTTAAGAGGCAGCATGATATAATAGAAAGAGCCCTAGACTGAATCAGAAAGAAATCTGGGTTCAAATCCTGCCTCTAGCATTTATTAGTAGCCTGTTTCCTCATCAGTAAAATGGGGATAATGAAGCCTGAAGTCCTGATCTCAAAGAGTTGTTATCAGGATCTAATGACACAAGGCATGTAAAATACTTTGCCAACCTTCAAACCTTCTGTGTAAGTCATCATTTCATCATAACTTAATGTAACAATATAAATTAACCCACATGGAAAATCAAACTCACAATCCTACCTTCGTTACCACTATATTCAAACCATACCAAGGGATCTCAGATATAACATACTTCCTTTTAAAGACTTTGATCATTTTCATTCATTCATTGAATTTTTCATCCATTGAACACCACATATGTGGTGGGAGGAGGTTGTAGTGCTAAAACAGTAAGGGATGCCAAGATAAATCAGCCTGAGGTACAATGGACCTGGAGTCCGAAAGACTTGTTCAAATCCAGCCTCGGACACTTTCTAGCTGTGTAACCCTGAACAAGTCACTTAACTTCTGCCTCAGTTTCCTCATCTGTAAAATAGGGATAATAACACCATCTGCCCAAGGTTGTTTGTGAATATCAAATAAGATAATATTTGTAAAAGACTTTGCAAATCTTTTTTTTTAATTTAAATTAATTTATTTAGTCAATTTAGAACATTATTCCTTGGTTAAAATAATCACATGATTTTCCTCCCTCCCCTTCACCCACCCTTCCCACAGCTGACACACAATTTCATTGTGTATTACTTGTGTCCTTGATCAAAACTTATTTCCATGTTGTTGGTGTTTGCACTAGGATGTTCATTTAGAGTCTATATCCCCAGCCATGTCCCCTAGACCCATGTATTCAAGCAGTTGTTTTTCTTCTGTTTTTACTCCCACAGTTTTTCCTCTGAATGTGAATAGTGGTTAGATTCCTCCAAGTTGTTTAGGATCACTGCATTGCCACTAGTGGAGAAGACCATTACATTCAATTGTGCCACAGTGTATCAGACTTTGCAAATCTTAAAGTGCTTTATAAATGCTAGTTCTTATAAAACCTAATTCAATGCCAGAAATAACATCTTGACATAAAGCTTAATTTTTTTACCTTGTTCTAAATAAGTAACAAATAATTCATTTTCTAAAATGAAAATGATTAAAAATATAAGCAAAATAATTTTTTAAAGAACATATTAAAGAAAAAAGAAAATTGAGTAGTAAAAATATGGTCCAGGAGCCAAAATGAGAATTTAATGAGAAGAAAACGGTCACTAAAGAAACCTACTTTTTAGGGTCTGATGGATTTCACCATGTCATAGGTATTCCCTCCACTGGTGTGGATGGTAACACTCATGTCTTTTCATACTGCGCAATTCTTATCAATGGTTACCTATAAATCTTCCAAAAAGGATCTCCTTTGCACATTGAATGTCTTTCTCAGAATCCTTTAATATTTCATATATGCCAGTGTAGTTACTCAAAATGATCATCTAAAAATTGAGTGGTACATGATTATTTCATCTCCTTTTCTGGGCACACATGGATTTTGATGTCTTTTTTTTTATAGGGTTATAGATATATAGAGTTATAATAAACCCTAAAAACAATCTTCAAGAGTTCTTCACCTTTTCTGTGTCATGGACTCCTTTGGTGATCTGAGGAAGTGGATCATTTCATGCCAGAACTTATAATCTACTTTTCTAATTCTAATTGGAGAAGCCCAGGGTCTTCTCCAAACTAGGATGTCATTGGAATAGGAGCCTTTGTGTAGATTGCATAGTAATTTGATCCTTCCCAATTGGCAAATGGTCAAAAGATATGAACAAGCAATTTTCAGGTGAAGAAATCAAAGCCATCAATAATCAGATGAAAAAACATTCTAAATCACTCTTGATTAGAGAAATGCAAATCAAAACAATGCTGAGGTACCACCTCACACCTAGCAGACTGACCAATATGACAGTAAAGGAAAATGATAAAAGTTGGTGGGGATGTGGCAAAATTGGGACACGAATGCATTGTTGGTGGAGTTGTGAACTGATCCAACAATTCTGGAGGGCAATTTGGAACTATACCCAAAGGACTATAAAACTATGCCTAGCCTTTGATCCAGTAATGCCACTATCAGTCTGTATCCTAAAGAGATAGTAAAAAGGGGGAAAGGACCTACTTGTACAAAAATATTTATAGCTGCTCTTTTTGTGGTGGCAAAGAATTGGAAATTGAGGGGATGTCCATCAATTGGGGAATGGCTGAACAAATTATGGGACAACATGTGGAGCATGTTGGTGATGGAATACTTTTTTGCTGTAAGTAATGATAAGCCAGATGATTTCAGAAAAAGCTGGAAAGATCTGCAAGAATTGATGCAGAGCGAAATAAACAGAACTAGGAGAACATTGTACACAATAACAGCAATATTGGATGGTGATTATCTGTGAAAACTTGGCTACTCTCAGCAGTCTAGTGATCTGGAACAGTCCTAAAAGACTTATGATGGGGAATGCTATCTGCCTCCAGAGAAAGAACTGTTGGAGCCATCTTTCACATCAGTGTATTTACAATTTTATTTGGGGTTTTGGGTTATGTATAAATTCGCTCCTGCAACAATGACCAATTCGGAAGTGTGTTTTGCATGACAATAAAAAGAAAATAAATACAAATTTAAGAAAATAAAATTTTATCTTTAGAAAATAAAAATGTGCAGTTTTTCATCCCTTGAGCAAAACATAATACAAAATATAGCCTAGAAGGAATTTTTGAGTATCCCAGAATGTTTCCTTCTGAGTGCTGCCCAACAGGAAAGGAAAAGATTGAGATGGTTAATTGAACCTGAGCTCCCAAGCCATCAACCTGTCACATCATTGCAAGATAACCGCAAGAAACAAAAGGAACCATTATTAAAGGCTCCATAAATTCATGAGAAAATTTTGGGAGGTAACTGGGTGGCTCAATAGATTAAGAGCCAGACCTAGAGATGGGAGGTCCTGGGTTTAAATCTAACCTCAGACACTTCCTTGCTGTGTGACCTTGGGCAAGTCACTTGACCCCCATTGCCTGGCTCTTACTGCCTTCTGCCTTGGAATCCAATCACAATATGGATTCTAAGATAGAAGTTATGGGTTGGGTTTTTTTTTTTAATTGTTAAAGTTTTGGAAGATAAATTGAATGAGGCAGTTTCCTGGATTCTTTGACCTTGCCTCTTGACTCAGAATCCACCTGGATTTCTACTTTTGCAACCAGTTTCCTCCTGTTGTTTCAACAATTTAAATTTTTGTGCTCCAAAGAAACCCTGATAACAAAAGAATCTGGACTTTTGGTTTATGACCCCTTGAATCCCATTTTGTACCTCACCCTATTTCTCCAGAATGGGACTGATTTGCTTTTTATGACCCCTGGCTAAGGGAGATTTTTAGACTTTCTTGCTAACTCCACTTGCAAGTAAAATTAAGTGTTTCCACTACAGTGGCTGCTAAGTATTTTGGCTATGAGAGTGGCTCTTCTTGGAACATGACTCCCTATCCTGGTCCAGTTCCCCCCCCCCCCACCAAGAAAACCTCTCCACCCCTCCTCTTACTCCCTGGTTGCCCTAGGGGCTGAGGAATATTACTTTTTTGAGGCTCCCTTACTCCTATTTTCAGTTGATAATACATTTTTATAATGTACCAAGCACTATAGTTCCTGCCCCCAAGGAGCTTATATTCTAATGTAGGAGACAGCATGTAAATAAACACATAGAAGATATAAACAGGAAATGGAAAGTAATCTCTGAGGGGAAAATATTAACAGCTGAAAGGATTAGAAAAGCCCACCGGCAAGAGAGAGACAGAGACAGAGAGACAGAGACAGAGACAGAGACAGAGACAGAGAGAGACAGAGACAGAGACAGACAGAGACAGAGAGAGAGAGAGACAGAGACAGACAGAGAGACAGAGACAGAGACAGACAGAGACAGAGAGAGACTTGAGATGGGGTGTCCTATGTGAGAAACAGCAAGTAGAACTATCTAGTTGAACCACAGAGAGCAAGGAGGAAAGGAATGTATAAGAAGACCAGAAAGGTAGGAAGGGCTCAGCAATCCTGAATTTATAAACCCATAACCTAGAGGGAGAGATCCCATTTATTTAAACTGTTTTTCTTTTTTGACACTATCAAGATGATCATTAGATTCTTCAAATATTTCTACTGCTTAATCACCAGGGCGAATGCTGTTCAAATGAACCCTTCCCTTCATTATCTTGCCTGCTTCCCCACTAAAAACAAAGCTTCCTAAACTTCTCAAACCTGTACAAATAGACAGCAAATACAAACAATTTCTGCTTCCGAGAAGAATCTTAGACTCATTCAGTACTTTAACAATAATACCACTCGTATTAAGGGTTTTCATAAACATTGAAGCTCTCTTAAGTTAACATGATTTATTAGCAGCAAGAAGTGGTTGGCATAATAGAAGGAGGACCTGACTTAGGAGTCATAAGTCTTATGTTCTTGACATGACTTGAATGTAATAGTTTATGGTTGAAGATTCAGCATTTATTGAGCACCAACTGTATGCCAGCTAGATGTCACAGAGGATAGAGTGCCAGTCCTGGAGTCAGGAAGCCTCATCTTCCTGAGTTCAAATCTGGCTTCAGACACTTACTTGCTGTGTGACCCAGTTAAAGTCATCTAACACTGTTTGCCTCAGTTTCTTCATCTGTAAAATGAGCTGGAGAGAAATGGCAAATCATTCTAATATCTTTGCTGAGAAAACCTCAAATGGGGTCATAGAGAGTCAGATACAAATGAAACAACTGATCAATAACAAATTATATACCAGATAACAAGCATAAAAACATGTTCCCTTCCCTTAAGGAGCTCACAGTCTAATGGAACTTGTTTCTATGAGGCTGCTCCCACCTAGATGACAAGGAAATGCAGATCTCCTTGCATTTCCCAAGTGGCTGCCTCCATTTTAGGCAATGGGAACCTCAATGAAAACATTATAAAATGGAGATAATCTCAGAGGGACAGCATCAGTATTATGGAGAACCTGGAAAGGTTTCTTGTAGAAGGTGGGATTTTAGTCAGGAGATGAAGAAATTCAAAAAAGTTATGAGGTAGAGATGTTGAGGGAGAACATTCCAGTCAAGAAGGGACAGCCAATGAAATGACGCAATCTGGAGATGGAGTGTTTTGTTAAAGGAATAGCAGGGAGGCTAGTGTCATTCTAGTAAAGTAAAAGAAGGGGAGTAAAAAGGGTGGGGGGGGCAGCAACATGGTGCAATGGATTCAATGCCCAGACTGGAGTCTCAACTTCATAAATTCAAATCCAAACTCAGACACTTACTTCCTATGTGACTCTGAGCAAGTCACTTAACCCTCTCTGCCTCAGTTTCCTCAGCTGTCAAATGAACTGGAAATGCAAACCACTTTAGTATCTTTGCCAAGAAAACCCCAACTAGGATCACAGAGAATTGGATATGGCTGAAAAACAACTTAACAACAAAGTATAAGAAGACCAGAAGGGTAGGAGGGGTCAAGCCTTTAAATAGAAGGTTTACCCATGATGGGGCAAGGAGTGGGGCCATAGGAAGGCTGCTGAAAGAGCAGATTCCTCTAAAACATGACCTCTAAGCCAACACCTGATCTTCCTGAATCACTTTGCCAATAGAGACAATTTTATAGCTTATTCTAAAGCATAAGGAATGGCTGGTTTGGGAGCTATCCAATGTGCAAACCAAGTATTTCAACCTATTAGTGCTTTATAGGTATATTAATTTGGTTAAAGATGTAGTTTACCATGAGAGTTACTTCCTTCTGGAAGGTTATTTTATCCTACTGCATCATGACTACATGTCCAGGTTGGTACAATGAATAGAACACTAAGTGGAGTCAAGAAGTCCTGAGCACAGATCTAGCCTCAGACAGTTTCTAGCTGTAAGACCCTGGGCAAGTCACTTGACAACTGTCAGGCTCAGTTTTCTCTACTGTAAAATGAGGATAATGATAACGCCTACCGTGCAAAGTTGTATGCTATAAAGTACTTAGCACAGTGCCTGGCACATAATAGAAACTTAACAAATGCTGGTTCTCTTCCTCCCTCTCACCTCCACTGCACCATGAAGGAGGAAAATATAATTTATGATCACTGCTGGGCTTTTGGAACATAAGAATTGCTTGAGCCACAAAAATAGAAGTAGCAGCCCTACATTGTGAATGCCTGGCAGCTGAGGAAAGAGCACTTACATAGGAGCTAGACAGGACTGGGCCAAGAGCATGAGTTTGCCAAGTTTCAGAATTAATGATGGATGAGGCATATTCATATGGAAGTGACCTGCAGAAAAGAAGCTATTTCTAACTGGGCAGGATTCACTCTCTCAGTTAGACGGTGCCTCTAGATGCCCAAACATGCTTAGAGACCTGTGTTCTAATTGACGTCACTGTTCTATATGAATTTGGGGAACAATTTCACATCTTTGAACTTTAGTTTTTTAACATGAGAGTGTTACAGTTTAGTGGAACATGATTTGGAGTCAGCCTTGGGTTTGAATCTGGGGTATACAACCACCTCTGGGACCTTGGGCAAGTCAAATAACCTATCTGTGCCTCAACTCCTATCTATAAAATGAAAGAGTCAGATGAGCTCCAATGTTCATAAAGGTTTGCTTTTTGTTTCTGTTTTCTTTTTGCAGTGGCCCCTTTTGGCAGTGATAAAGCCTACAGACCCTTTCTCAAAATAATGTTTTTTAAAGCATGAAATAAAATACAAGTTCATGGACCCCAGATTAAGGGTCTAAGTCAATAATGGTGAATCTTTTAGAGATCAAGTGCCCAAATTGTACCCTCACACTGCATGTGAGCCCCCCTCCTTACTCCAGACAGGGGAGGGAGGAAGTATTCCCATAGGGTGGCTGGCAGAGAGGAGGGAAATGTGAGAAATTATCTCAGGTGAGTGTGGAGAGGGGGAAGGGAGAAGCTCCTGTGGCACGTGTACCATAGGTTTGCCAACATGGGTCTAGATGATCTCTAATGTTCTACCACCACTATGAATTAAAGAATCTGTGAAACATTTGGATATTGCATCTAAAAACTGAAAATGGATCTAAAAATGGACCATGTCCTAGTAATAACCCCCACCTCTCATTTTATTGCTTGACTTCAGTCAGTCACAGGTACCAATATCTGTTTCCTCTCATAAAGGAAGACAAATCTTCTCAGTACCCACTAAATTTCCTGCCTTCAGGCAAAATCCAGATCAGAAAATTGAGACAAACAGGGGAATGTGAATTATCCAGGGTCACACAGCTAATAAGTATCTGACCATAGAGGAATCGTATATGGATGAGGTCAATTGTATAATTGGGCCTAGCCTGAACTATGTGACTATAAAAAAGTGACCTTTACTAATTAGATAAGCAGGGAGGACATTTTTCTTTTGAGATTTGTCTTTGACTTGGTCACTAACTCATTATTCCTTTTATGTTCTTCTCCTTTCACTTCAGTCAAAGATGGGCTTCTGTACCTTGGTCAGAGATCTATCATATGGTTTATCACAGACTCCTTTGGCATTCTTGCAAAGCCTACAGTAAGCCCTTTCTCGGAATAATGGTTTAAATTCATAAAATAAAATATATTAAATCAAAAAGGAAACACCTTAGTTTGAAATAGAGTTTATAGACAGGAAAACTGTGATCACATGCAACCTAGGCATGGGTATAATAACTTTCTTTCTTTCTTTCTTTCTTTCTTTCTTTCTTTCTTTCTTTCTTTCTTTCTTTCTTTCTTTCTTTCTTTCTTTCTTTCTTTCTTTCTTTCTTTCTTTCTTCTTCTTCTTCTTCTTCTTCTTCTTCTTCTTCTTCTTCTTCTTCTTCTTCTTCTTCTTCTTCTTCTTCTTCTTCTTCTTCTTCTTCTTCTTCTTCTTCTTCTTCTTCTTCTTCTTCTTCTTCTTCTTCCTCCAAATAAAATTCCTTAGTGAAATTAATGGAAAAATTCCATGCAAACTGGAATGACCTCCAGGAAGTGATGCAGAGTGAGAGGAGCAGAACCAGGAGAACATTGTACACAGAGACTGATACACTGTGGCACAATCAAATGTAATGGACTTCTCTACTAGCAGCAATTCAATGATCCAGGACAATGCTGAGAGAATAGTAAGAAAGAACGCTATCCACATGCAGTGGAAGAGCTATGAGAATAGAAACACAGAAGAAAAACAACTGCTTGATCACATGAGTTGATGGGGATATGACTGGGAATGTAGTCTCTAAATGATCACTCTATAGTGCAAATACTAAAAATATGGAAATAGGTCTTGATCAATGACACTTGTAAAACCAAGTGGAATTGTGCATCAGCTATGGAAAGGGGGAGGGGAGAGGGGAGGGAAAGAACATGAATCTTGTAACCATGGGAAAATATTCTAAATTAATAAATAAATACATAAATAATGAAATTCCCTTACCTTCTTCTTCAATACTAAGTATTAGTTCGAAGGCAGAAGAGTGATAAGAGCTAGGCAATGGAAATTAATTGATTTGCCCAGGGTCACACAACAAGTGTCAGGTCAGATTTGAACCCAGGACTTCCTATGTCTAGGCCTGACTCTCAATCCACTGAGCTACCCAGCTACCCAGCTTCCCCCGCAACAATTTCAAAGTAATGATGAGTTTAAATGATACAGTTCTCTGCAACAACTTTTTTAAACTCTTACTTTCCATCTTAGACTCAATACTGTTTATTAGTTCCAAGGCAGAAGAGGGGTTAGAGGTAGGCAATGGAGGTTAACTGACTTACTTGTCCAGGGTCACACAACTAGGAAATGTCTGAGGTCACATTTGAACCTAGGACCTAGGGCCTGGTTATCAATCCTCCTACCTGTACCCTGAAACAACTTTAAGTTGTCATTCTTGTTGTTTTTTTTTTTAATTATGTCTGACACATTTGGGAGTTGTTTTTTGGTGGATTTTTTTTGGCAGAGATACTGGAGTGTTTTTCTACTTCCTTCTCTGGCTCATTTTACAGATGAGGAAACTGAGGCAAACAGGAATAAGTGACTTTCAGGGGTCATATCACCTCATAAGTGTCTGAGGCTAGTCTTGAACTCACAAAGAGTAGTCTTGACTCTAGACCTGACACACTATCCTCTCAGCCACTTAAAAAGTGATATGAAAATATTTATAATTTCCATTGATGTCAAAGTCACAGGCATTGCTAATATGGTGGTTTATTGCTAAGGAAATGGAAGGAAATTATGAGCCCATAATTTGCCATTAACACTAAATTTCAGTTAAAAGTTAGTCCAAATGAAGATGTAATTTTTTTCCCATTTAGGTTCACAGACCCCTGAACCCTCCATTTTGCCCCTGGGGACCTCGAGTTTAAGAACTCCTGATGTAGCACATGAGTTTAACTTAGGTGCCTAAAATACCCTCAGACCTTCTGATGAAAGTACAAAGTATATTTCCCTACAGGAATGTGAGCTCTAGTTATTGTTTTATGACTTGCTTATCTTAAAAAAGCAAGCAAAGTTCCCATGGAAGTATCCTTATGTGATTTTCCACAGTCTATTTTGCATGAACTAATTAGAGCCATTGGTGTCATACATGAAAGAATTGAAGACCAATTTCATAACATGTATTTAACATATAGAGCAGCAAAGTGGTAGAGTGGGTAGAGCTCCAGACCTGGAGTCAGGCAGACTCCTCTTCTTGAATTTAAATCCAGTCTCAGACACTTACTAGCTGTTTGACACTCAATAAGTCTCTTAACTTTCTTTGCCTCAGTTTCCTCATCTGTAAAATGAGCTAGAGAAGGAACTGGCAAACTACTCTAGTGTCTTTGCCAATAAAACCCCAAATTGAGTCATGAAGAGTCTGAAATGACTAAACAACAAAATTCAACATATAATTTAAATCTAATTTGACCCAACTGTTAAATTGTCTGACTTACTAACAAGGTAAACATAGCACAGCTCTGAAAAGTCTTTATTGCACTAATTTATTTGCCTGTCCTCCTATACTAGTAGAAATCAATTCTATCCATTGCCTAAATCCATAGGTTCAAAGGATCACAGATTGAGAGTAGGAAGAAACCTTACATTTCATCAAATCCTCATCTTACAGATAAATAAACTGAGCCCCAGATAGGTTTAATGAATTGTTCAAGGCTATCATACTGGTGACAGACCTGAAAATTGAACTCAGGTCCTTTCTTTAGGATTTTTTGTATATTTTTCATTGTATTTATATTATATATATATATATATATATATATATTTTATATTTCTATTTAGAATACTTATTTACATATTTATATTTAGAATATTCTTATATGGTTTGCTCTTGTTTCTAATTCCTCTGACTTATAAAAAAGAATTTTTTATTCCTTTTTAAATTTAACAGGGGACCTGGAGATCCTCTTAACATAGAGATGTGTAGGGATTAATCAGTCCACAGTGAAAAGGAGTAGAAACCATAAAGACAGGAAGGAGAAACTATAGAGACAGGAAGGAGAAACCATAGAGATAGGAAGGAAGAATCAGAGACAGGAAGGAAGGTAGGAGAAGGGCATAAAAAGGGGCCAGCATAAGTTGGTCGGTCAGTCAGTTGCTGATAGTTAAAGCTGTCAGCTAGGCTGTCAGTTGCTGATATGACTGGCAGTTGCAGGGAAGTTGGCTGCTAGGTGTGAGTTGGTTGTTGGGCGTTGGTTGTGGGTTGTGATTTGGTGATTAGTTGATGGTTTGGAGATAGATAGATAGATAGATAGATAGATAGATAGATAGATAGATAGACAGACAGACAGACAGATAGATAGATAGATAGATAGATAGATAGATAGATAGATAGATAGATAGATTCTGCCTAGTGAGCTGAGCTGAAGAGTGATCAGCTAGACTTTCTCTAATGGCAGTTAGAGGTAGATATAGTATAACCGCAAAAATGTGGGTTTCAAGACTGTGAATTGCCAAAACTGTAAAGATAATTTTTAGTGTCTTGATTTAAATCAAAAATAAGTGGTTGGGGGCAGCTGGGTATCTCAGTGGATTGAGAGCTAGGCTTAGAGATGGGAGGTCTTAGGTTCAAATCTGGCCTCAGACACTTCCCAGCTGTGTGACCCTGTGCAAGTCACTTGACCCCCATTGCCTAGCCTTTACCACTCTTCTGCCTTGGAGCCAATACACAGTACTGACTCCAAGACAGAAGGTAAGGGTTTAAAAAAAAATAAGTGGTTGCCATGGGAAAAATTTCCAAATATGAAAATACCCAAGTCAGCTGGGTTTTATGGAGATTTTAATTAATACAAATGAAGGAATTAAGGAGAGAGAGAGAGAGAGAGAGAGAGAGAGAGGAAAATAGTAGAAAGCCTTAAGGGAGACTAGTCAATCTTTTATCACTCACCACAAGATTTTCCCAAGCAAAACTCCAGTCCTTCACTGAAATCCTCAACTCCTTAACTGAGTTCAGAGACCCAGCTCCTCCAACTAACTCCAACCTCCAACCTCCATGGCAAACTCCCTGAATTGAGTTCAGAGATCTCCCTTTAAAGAGAAATTTCTCTTATGTCACCTCCCCTAAATTTTCACATCTACCAATCACAGTAGATGTTTTCCCCAGGACTGTCCATTCTTAGTTCACATCTTCTTTTGTTATCACCTTCTTTGATTAGATTATATCTTCTGATTATTTCACATCTCTTTGTTAAGCCTGCCCTTTATAAGTTGCTTGACTTTTTTAGTGATTAATTTAACCTTTATAGGTAATTAGCACCCTTTTGTATTAGATCTAAAAATAGACCACCTAGCTTAGGGTTTTTTTGCTTCACTATAAGTATGAGTTGGGGACTTTTCATTGTTCAATCAGGAATTTTACAACTTTATCTTCCCCTAAGGCACTGTCTGAGCAGGGTGGAGTAATTTTAAAGTTCTCAATACATTCCTGACTAAGTACCTCCATTGTAGAAAATGGGGAGTAGCTTAATCAAATCTTCTGAAGTAGAGTCTGAGCAGTTTTAAGATTCACAATAGGCAGTTTTAGGTAGTAATTATAGGTAGTTATAGGATAACTAGTATAGACATTAGGAAATGTTCTTTCTCTACCTCTTTCCTATATTTCTCTCCTTTACTATATTCCTTTACTATCTTTTAATTAAACTATTAATTGTTAAAAACTACTAGAAGTTTTCTTTTCTCTAGCTTAAAAGGATAATATTAATTTATAACTATACTATATTCTAATTAAAACTTAAATTATTAAATACTGCTCTCTTGCTTTGTCAAAACCCCTATTTTAACCCTTACATTTAATTGGTGAATCAGGTAGAAGACCTCAAACCCACAGTCTTCTGAAACTATCCCTATGTGAAGTTCCTAGCAGTTAATTGTTACAGCTGTTGATCCTTTATATTAAACAGTGCCATCTACTGACAGAAAGTAGAACTGCAAACAAAATTAACAATTAGATTAACTATAATTCTGGGTAATCTAGTTCAAATTGTGATGCTATTTCTTTTCTATCTAAAATGGCTTATTGCCCAACAGAATATTACACAGTGGTTTTATATAGCACTGTTCTTAGCCATACTTATAGTGATTGGAGGTTTGGCACTCTGCCTATTCTTCCTCAGGAAGAAACAAAATAATACTTTGTTTGACCTCAAAGCTGAACTAAAAGCTCACCTTGAAGAAAAACTGGAAAATAATTCAAGTGACCTTGAAAAGAAGCTGTAAGAGAGTCTAGGGAATCTCAAGGCTTATATAAAAAGCATTCAGAAAAGATTAAGAAATCCCCAGAGTCAGAAGAGAGATTTATCTCTCAACACTCCCTCATCATTAGAGTGAACTCAGTCTCTATCCAGTCCTGCTCCACACAATTCTGCTCATACTAAAACCACCTCAACTCCCCCTTATTCTGTTCTAAGTATCTCTAAATCTACCCACACTCCTCCCACTCAACCTATTTCCCTGCCTACATCCATTACCTGTTCTATGGCAACTCAAATAAAAAAACAAGAGGCAGAAACCAAAAATAATTCAGTTACAGGCCTATTCTCCTTTTAAAAAGTACTCACCATTAATAAGAGTGGAGATGTAATTTTATTAAGGCATCATACACAATTTACCCTGTAGAAGTTAAAATTAAATCTCAATAGTAAAAATATTATATTTTAGGAGATTTATTAATGATCATTAGAAATAAAGGAATAAAAGGGATACAAAATAAACACCATGTGCCCATGGCTAATTAGCCTGTTTTGTGACATCAAGCCAAAGAATGAGAGTGAGCAGGACTGCCCACTCAATTTATTCCCTGTCTACAGGAAGTATGTAATGACAGGAAGTCCATGGGCTCCCAAGAAATCTAGTTCTTTTTTAGGGTAACAGATTTTCAATTATACAATCCCACCAAGATGTTGAGTCAAGCAAAATATCCCTTCTTTTGAGTATGAGCCAATAGTGATTATTAAAAAGCTAAAGAGCATTTTTTGCACATATGATCCTAGATGGATTGATATTGAAAATTTGCTCCAAGCTTTTTTTACAGAAAGAGAGAAAAATAAAATCATCTCTCTTTTCAATCAGCCTCAGGGAAGGAGAACAGTTCACTGGCCTCTGCAAGACCCAAAAAGGAACCCTAACAATGAGCAAGATTACACAAGACTATGCCAGGCATTATTAACCGCATTGAGAGCTTGCTCTGATAGGCCTGGTACATGGATGAAATTTGAAAATCTTAAACAAAACCCCAAATCTATCCCAATTTATGAATAGACTTATTGAACTGGGAGGTAGCGTAAAATTGAGATTTAAACTCTGGACTTCAATCCCCACAAGCCCTTGCTCCACTTCCCCAGAATGCTTTGTAATCTCATGCAATTCTGAGGTAGGCCGAGATCAAGGAAGGATTTAAGCTGGTGGCAAAGGTTTTTGACTCTTTTCTCTTTTTGGACTTACTTTTTGGAGCAGAGGCATCTCTTCCATGATGTGAAGTTATTTTGTCTAGGCCTCTGGCCTAGGCACATGTTTCTTACTTTAATCCTTAATCCTTAATAAACCTCTAAAAAATATAATACTCCTTGCAGAGAGAAACTAATTTCTACCTGCCTCAGTCTCCCCATATTCCTAAATTTTAACTGTTACAGTAGATATATAGACCTGGATCTTGCCAGAGAAAGGGATGACAGACAAATAAGGAGACCATTTGTGGAAAACTGTTGTAGTCAGAGATTATTTTAAGACCAATTATATGAATTGGGTTAATATGGACCTTGAAGAATTGAGGAGAGTAGCAGTTTATGTATTTAATGGCCATGAAAAGAAACATGAGGAAAATAGTGACTTATTAGAGAAATTAGGGAGAGAAATTAAAATTTTAAAGAAGGAAATTGAAAGAGAAAAAGCAAATCGAACAGTGGCCATAGCCTCTTTGCGAGAATACACAAATATCAATGTGTTACTTCTGTGGAAAAGGAGGTCATATAATGTTAAATTGTAGAAACTGGAAACAGGTACTCAATAACACAAATTTTAGAAATAAAGGAAATTCTAGGAATAACAACTTTAGAAATAATATCAATGAGAGAAGCACATTTAGAAATACTAATCCAAATGAGGCGAATGATAATTTACAACAATATAACTAAAATGGGACTTGCTCACACTATACTCAGGGAGGAAATCCCCTTCCATGAGAGGAAACCCAGAGAAATAGTTAAGGACATTTATATGGTCTGAAAGGGGAAAAAGGACTCTGGAATCAGAGTGTGTGACAAGGAAATCACTTTAAAACCTTTGATTTCCCAGACATTGATATCTTAACACCAGTTAACCCAAGTCATTCTCCCCCAAATTATAATAATCTGCATATAACCCTTAAAGTTGGAAATACATATTATGATTACCTCTTAGATACTGAAGCTTCCAGATCAATGTTGATGATTGAACCAGATTCCACGTGCAGTTCTATTGGTTCTCTAAATGTAGTAGGGGTGTCAGGAGCAACTCTGAAGGTCCCAAAGCTTTCCCCTCGAATGGTATCAGTGGGACCCCTATCACTAGAACATTCTTTTCTATTAATGCCTAATTCCTCTTAGGTTCTGCTCCCTCTATGTCCCTCTGAAATGATAGTTCTCCTCTTATATGACTGTGGGTTATTTAAATAAAGATGAATTTTATAACAAGTTTGGATGGGGAAGATATCAGGGTAGAGGGAAGAGGGGTTCCCTATACTTTTTCCCAGATTGGGTTTGAGTCTCTCTCAGCTTTTGAGCTGAGGCCAGGCCTTGCAGGCTGGTGGAGGTTTTCTTTTATTCCTGTCTATGCTAATCTATGCTAGTTTTCTTAAGTTCAAAGTCTTAGCAGTAGATAGCAAGAGGAAGAAAAGGTTCTGAACTTCAAAGCTGGTTGGGCCTGTCTCTTTGGGATAAAGCCCCTAATTTAACCGTGAAAAATCTGGGTTTCAAGACTGTGAATTTCCAAAACTGTAAAGATAATTTTAGTGTCTTGATTTTTATCAAAAATAAGTGGTCACCATGGGAAAAATTCACAAATATGAAATACCCAAGTCAGTTGGGTTTTATGGAGATTTTAATTAATACAAATGAAGGAATTAAGGGAAGGGAGAGAGACAGAGTAAGAGGAAATAATAGGAAAAGGCCTAGGCCAAATGGCCTAGGTCTAAGCCTTAAGAGAGACTAGTCAGTCTTTTATCCACTCACCACAAGATTTTGTCCCAAGCAAAATTCCAACTGAGTTCAGAGAGCCAGCTCCTCCACACTAACTCCAAAACTCCAACCAGTCCGAATTCCCCCTAAGTTCAGAGAGCCAGCTCCTTTTAAAGAGAAATTTCTCTTATATCACCTCCCCTAAATTTTCACATCTACCAATCACAGTAGACGTTTCCCCTAGGACTGTCCATTCTTAGTTCACATCTTCTTTTGTTCTCACCTTCTCTGGGTAGACTAAAACTTCACACCTCTTTTGTTAAGTTTGCCTTTTGTACATTGCTTGACCTTTTAGTGATTAATTTAACCTTTATAGGTACTTAGCACCCTTTTGCATTAGATCTAAAAATAGACCTAGCTTAAGGTTCTAGCTTTACTATAAGGTATGAGTTAAGTACCTTCATTGTTCAATCAGGAGTTTACAACTTTATCTTCCCCTAAAGTATGCCTAAGTATGGGTGGAGTAATGTAAAGTTCCCAAGACATTCCTGATCAAGTACCTTCATTTGTTACAATAAGGGAATAGCCTTAACCAAATCTTCTAAGGTAGAGTCTGAGGAGTTTTAAGACTCACACTAACAACCGGCCTTACAGTACAAACCACTCCCCTTAAATCCTTTTGTTCAATGACACAATCACAGTAATTCAGGTAGAGCACACAGTTGGGAAAAATCCAGGAATAGAGGTACTTCTATCCAGAGACAGGGAGAAAGTGCTTCTTCCAGTCCAAGAACCAGAAAAGAGAGTCCTCGAGAGCAACTGTCACTCTCCAAATCACCCCTCCCCACCACCAACTGCCATTGCTGTCCATCAATCTTCCAACTGCTGTTTGTTCCACCTCAGTGGCAGAAAGACCCAAAAGCTTGATTCAGTTTTCCTTTCCACAATTATCTCCTTTTTTTGTTGTGACCTTCCCAAGGTCACTTATATTTATTATACTTACAAAGCTACTAAATCCCAAAATAATAAACTTCCCTCAATTACTCTATCTCTATTCTATGATAATCATATCTACTCTAAGAATTCTTTGCAGGAAAGTTTGGGTTAAGTGTAGTTTTAGAGTTTTACAATAAATTCAGTACAATAAATGTTTGAACAAAACCATTACAAAGAAATTTGAATCTTAATGCTAATACTACTTATTCTTGCTAAGTTAAACCAATACAAACATTTTTCCTATTTTATTTATCTATATTTATTTGCAAACTACTTTATATATATACATATATATATTTCCATTAAATAAAATTTCAGCATCAGCTTTATAATAAACAATTAAAAGTTAACTATCTGCAAATGCAGCTTAAGTCTCTTCCTAAGTATAACTGTCTATTGTAAACCTCAAATTTCCTTAGACTTATAATTGTTGAAAATTTCACCATTGGGATATTTCATACTTGGAAAATTTCTTACTGATAGTCTATTGGAATGGGAACTCCATTGGCATGGGAGGTTCCTTCTCTTCCCTTCTTAAGATTACTTTAGGACAGAAACCCTTTGCTGAACAATGGAAAGGACTTTGACCTATGCTTGAGCATAGAACAGGAATTTCTTTGAGTCTTGATTGATTTTAGAATTGATACAATGGAGATACTCCACCCTATTCAGTCCTAATAGGATTGAGTAAGGGCTGCAGCCTAGATCAAAATTTAATTATTCCAATCTCTACCATACTCAAGTTAACAGGATTTAGAAAGGGCTGGAACAAAGGAGTATAGATTTAATCATTTGAAAATATGACCTTCAACAGACATGTGCAAAAGCCAGAAACCTCTGGGCAGTCCTGGGTTAAGCGAGAGCCTCCATTGACAGGGAAATTGATGAAGAGTGATTGGTAGATGTGAGGACTGAGGGGAGGCAACTTGGATGGTTTCCTTAAAGATAGGAGGGTCTGGAGACTCGAGGGGTGGTGGAGTTTTTTGGTCGGTGGTTCCTGGGCTCTGAGGAAGCTTGCTCTGAAGGAAGCTGAAGGTGGGGGCCTCTGAGACTGTTTCTCCATTTTGGACACGTGAGTAATAGGGACTGATCTCCTTTCTTTGCCCCAGCTATCTAAGGGCTTGGGCCTTTTGGCCCAGCCTAAACAGAAGGGGTATTTAAGCCCTATTCCCTTCTCTCCCCTTTCTCTCTCTATATATATCTCTAATTCCTTTCTTGCTCCTATTGTAATTAAACTCCAAAAAAGGCTGACGGCTGACTTGAGTTTTTCATTTAGGAATTACATAGCTGATTCCTTGGCGACCTTAAATTAATACATATCAGTCTTTTAAAGTGATTCCCTTGTAACATTGTGGCTGACCACACGGGAGTCTAAAGAATCCTCTCAATAAAACTTTTTCCTTGCCTTTTTACTATACTGTTTCACCACTTAGTCCTTTTTTTTTTAACAAAAAACTTGGCTTAAAGACACAGCTGCTAGAACACGTGAGTATAAAAAACTTTTTCTCTTTTCTCCTTAAGTTAAATTGGAATCAGCAGTTTTTTCTTTTTCTTCCCTTTAATCTTAAGGGACAGCTGGGTAGCTCAGCGGATTGAGAGCCATCCCTAGAGGCAGAAGGTCCTGGGTTCAAATCGGACCTCAGATACTTCCCAGCTGTGTGACTCTGATAGACAGAAAACAGCTGTTTTTAAATCTCAGCAACAGGACTCTAAAGTCCTGGCTGGAAGAACTGTTTCTAAATATCCTTTCCCTTAAGGAACAACTTCCTGGATTAAAAAAAAAAAAAACCCTGTGGAAAGTTTGTTGCTTTGCCCTGCTCCCCACGTGTTTTGTGAAATTACAAAATATACATATAAAAATGAGTACTACATTCTTTGACAATTATATGGCAGCTGAAGAAGTAGGGGCATTGAGGAATGAAGGATACCTCCAAATTTTTATATTAATAGGTACTGTCATTTTTGTACTCCTCAATACTATATTTAGAGATGAAAAAATAAAAAATATTGAGGATAAAATAAAACAAAATGAGGATAAAATAAAACAAAATGAGGATAAAATAAAACAAAATGAGGATAAAATAAAACAAAATGAGGATAAAATAGAAAATATTGAGGATAAAATAGAAAATATTGAGGATAAAATAGAAAAAATTGAGGATACAATAGAAAAAATTGAAGATAAAATAGGAAATATTGAGAATAAAATAGAAAAACTTGAGGATAAAATAGGAAATATTGAGAATAAAATAGGAAATATTGAGGATAAAATGGGAGATATGGAAGATAAAATAGGAAAAATTGAGGAAAAAATGCAAGCCCAATTAGAAGATCTAAAATGTTTCTTACAGGATCAATGGGCAAACACCCACTCTACCAGAAACAGACCTGTTTCTGAACCTTTGAATGAGGAAATTTCCTTCCCTGAAATAGAGATGGAAAACACCTTCCCTATAGCCCAGTTAACAGACTGCTTCTCTCGTGCAGTGCAAATCTTGTCTGAATTTAATCCCCAAAACCCTTCCCCTGCAATCCCAGCTTCTCATGTTCCTTCTCCTACAGAAAACCAAATTCCAATGCAAGGGAGATCTTGTCCTCCTAGAGAAACCTGTCCTTGTCAAACTGACCCACAGGTGCAAAATTCAACTAGAGGCCTGTTTCCTCTAAGAGAAGTACCTGAAATAGGACGAAATGGGGATGTGGTGACTTTAAGACATAGGATACCGTTTACTCCCCAAGAAATAAATGAATTTACACGAAATATCCCCACATATGAACAAGATCCTTTTCTAGTAACAAAAAAGATGGGAGACATATTTTTTCAATATAATCCGTCTTACAAGGACGTTGAGAGCTTACTACAGGCTTTTTTAAGTGAACGTGAAAAAAATAAAATAATTGCTCATGTCAACAAAACCCGGGGGCGTAATGCAGCACATTGGCCATCTCAGGATCCCGAATGGGACTATAATAATCCTGAGGACTATCTACAACTATACCGTTGTAGAGAGGCCATCCTCACGGCCATGAAGGAATGTGCGGACAGTACAGATAAGTGGATGGAACTGGAAAAAATTAAGCAAAAGGAAAACGAAACACCCTCCAGATTTATGGACAGAATTATCGAGTTTGGGGACAGATACTTAGATTGGGACTTAAATAAAGAGAATAGTTTAAGACAAGTTAGAAGAATCTTTGTAAACAATTCTTGCAAAGTAATTAAAAATTATTTTAAAACACAATGCCCAAGATGGTCAGATATGGACCTTGAAGAATTGCGAAAAACAGCTATATATGTTTTTAAGGGAAACGAAGAAAAGGAGAAAGAGAATAATGATGACATGGAGGAAATGAAGAAAAAAATGAGATGTGTAATAGATAGGATAACTAAATTAGAAAGTGGGCATGATAATGAACCAACGACAATTGCCCCTCTCCAGAAATCCAATTATCAATCCATTACTTGCCACTTCTGTGAGAAGAAGGGCCACAAAATGATGGAATGTAGAACCTTTCTTAAGATGTTTGGAAGGAATACACAGTTTAATAATGGTTTTAGAAATAATAACTATAGAAATTATGATAATGGTTATAGAAACCAGAATTCTAGAAATTATAATAATGACTATGGAAATAACTATAATGAATATAGAAATAAGAACTTTAGAAACCAGAATTATAGAAATAGGAATTGGGAATTTAATGACAATGCTCAAATTGAAGAAAATTTTAATGATAATACTCAACAATATATGAGAAATGGCGCTCGTCCAAAAATTACTCGAGGTACTAATGACCCTCAGAGAGGTGCCCTTCAGGGGGGTGCCCAAGGAATATCCCAAACACAATGATGGTGCCCGGGGGGGGCTGGGGCACAGGAATCAGAGGATACAACCTTTGATTTCCCAGACCCTGATGTCCTACTACCCGTTGTCCCTATCCACTGCCCTCCCCATACTAATGAACCCCATGTTACCTTAAAAGTAGGTAACACTTATTATGATTGTCTATTAGACACCGGAGCTTCCTGGTCTGTATTAAAGAGAACACCTGATTTACAATGTTATTCTATTGGCTCAGAGAATGTAATGGGAGTATCAGGAATAACCCAAAGAGTTAAAAGACTTCCTCCTAGAATGGTGTCTGTAGGACCCCTAGAGGTACAACACTCCTTCCTTTTGATGCCTGACTCCCCTTTAAATTTGCTGGGGAGGGACCTTCTATGCAAACTCAGAGCCACAATAACCTGCTCCCCAGATGGCTGATTATCATTAGAAGTACCAGAGGAATCTTTAAATTTACTCCCTGTACTTCTCTCGGAAAACCAGGAGGCAAAAGAACCTTCCATTTTTGAAATACCTAAAGATATACCGGAGTCTCTTTGGGCCACATCTTCTTCTGATGTAGGCTTACTTAAATCTGCTGTTCCTGTTCCTGTGCAGATAAAAACTAAATCTAGCCCACCTCCTTCTATCCCTCAGTATCCCCTCTCAAAGGAGGCAATTGAGGGTATTACACCAGTTATTAACTCATTAATAGAACAGGGAATAATAATCCCTTGCAAATCTGAATACAACACGCCCATCCTGCCAATTAAAAAACCAAAAAAAGGACCCGATGGCAAGCACATCTATAGATTCGTACAGGATCTAAGGGCAGTGAATAATCACGTTATAAAGAGACACTCCGTAGTTTCTAACATACATACTATTATTTCATCTATTCCTAGCACAGCTACATACTTTACAGTAGTAGACTTGTGTTCAGCTTTCTTTTCCATACCAATACATGAAAACTCCAGGCATATTTTTGCTTTCACCTGGAAGGGCTCACAATATACCTGGTGTCGGCTGCCACAGGGTTATGTCGAAAGTCCGAGCTTATTTGAGCAAATTTTGAGCCAAGACACAGACAATATAACATTTAAAAATAGCAAATTAATCAAATATGTAGATGATCTACTCTTGGCTTCAACAGATGCAGAAACATGTCAAGAAGATAGCAAACACCTTCTTTTGGAATTGCACAAAAGAGGACATAAAATCTCTAAGGATAAAGTTCAATGGTGTCTCCAAAAAGTAGAATATTTGGGATTCATCTTGACTGCGGGTGCTCGTTATATTTCTCCAAAACGAATTGAGAACATTCAAAAATTGAGTGCTCCTACCACTAAGAAACAGCTGAGAGCAATTTTAGGAGCAACAGGGTTTTGTAGACAATGGATTCCTTGATATGGGGAAATCACTAAACCCCTTATAGCATTAACAAAGGATTCGGTTCCTGAACCCCTCAAATTAGAGCCTGAACACTTGTCAGCTCTAACAGATCTGAAAAAGGCTATCATGTCTGCCCCTGCTCTAGGCATCCCAGATTACAACAAGCCATTTACTTTACATGTGCATGAGCGAAGAGGAGTAGCCTCTGGTGTGTTAACTCAGACTTTGGGACCTTCTCAGCGCCCAATTGCTTATTATTCTGCCCAACTAGACCCAGTAGCAGCAGGAGCACCACCATGCCTTAGAGGAGTAGCTGCTACAGCCTTACTAGTAACAAAAACCGTTGATTTAGTATTGGGATGTCCATTAACAATAATGTGCCCACATGAGATTGAAGCATTATTGGTAAAACATAGAACACAGGCATTCTCGGATCAGAGAATTACAAGGTATGAAATAACCTTATTAAATAGTGAAAATATTACCTTGAAACGCTGTTCAACTCTTAACCCTGCCACCTTGCTTCCAGATTTACCCACTTCAGGAGAACCACTACATAACTGTGAAACATTAGTGTCCATGGCAGAAAAGCCTCGAGATAATCTCTTGGACACTCCCTTAGACAATGCAGATCTGATTTTATTTACCGATGGTTCCTCTTTTATGAGGGATGGCATACGTTACACTGGAGCTGCTGTAGTCTCAGAATTTGCCACTGAATGGTCAGCTTCACTACCTTCTAACATTAGTGCTCAAGGAGCAGAACTCATAGCTCTAAAACAAGCTTGTATAATTGCCAAGGATAAAAAGGCAACAATTTATACGGATTCTAGATATGCTTTCGGCATTTGTCACTCAGTCGGGATGCTATGGCTCCAAAGAGGATTTTTAACCTCAGCTGGAAAATCCATAGCTAATGCAGAAATTATTAATGAAGTTCTTTCTGCTCTAAAACTGCCTAAAGCCCTAGCTGTAGTTCATTGCTCTGCCCATACAGGTGGCTCTGACCCTGTCTCTAGAGGAAATGACCGAGCAGATGCCGCTGCAAAACTAGCAGCCATAGAAGGACCTGGATTAATTTTAACATTAACAACCACTGATAATTTAAATTTATCACTCTCCTATAATGAAAAGGAAGTGGAAAAATGGAAACAAAAATTTAAAGCAAAACAAATTAATGGAGTATGGGTGTCACCTGAAGGAAAACCCCTGCTCCCTAGAAGTTTCTATAACCAAATTTGCCAATCTATTCATAAAAATGGTCATTTTGGCACCCAGGGCATCGTGGACTCTGTCAAGAGAGTATGGATAGCCCCTGGTATAACTACTGTAGCCTCTAAAGTATGTTCAGCCTGCCCTATTTGCCAGGCATATAACCAACATGCATATCGTGGAAAAGCCTTTGGGGGACGTCCTCTGGCTTACACACCTTTTGAACATCTACAGATAGATTTCATTACAATGCCAAAAGCTGGACGTTATAAATTTTGTCTAGTAATTGTAGATCAACTAACCAGATGGCCGGAAGCATTTCCTACAACCCGAGCCACAGCAGATTTTGTTGCAAAGATACTTTTAAAAGAAATTATCCCTCGTTTTGGCCTACCAGCACGTATTGACTCCGATAGAGGGAGTCATTTTACCGATTCTGTCTTAAATCAAATATATTCTTGCTTGGGGATAACTCCAAAATTCCATGTTCCATATCACCCCCAGAGCTCAGGCCAAGTGGAGAGGATGAATAAAGAACTTAAGACTATGATTGGCAAATTATGCACTGAGACCCATTTAAAATGGCCTGAAATTCTCCCTCTGGCCCTATTTTATCTTAGAAGCAGGCCTAGAGGAGACTTACATATTTCACCATTTGAGATGCTTTTTGGACATCCGCCTATACAGGCTAAGCCTTTCTCCCCGGCTTATACATCGCTATTAGGGGGAGATATTACTATTGCTTCCTATATACAGGAGTTACAGCACAAACTACGTGAACTTCATGAATCCGGAGCTGCAGTACAAGCTGGACCATTAGACTTTTCTCTGCATGACCTGAACCCAGGAGATAAAGTTTATATCAAGAATTTCAAGCGAACTGGAGCAACTGAACCTTCATGGGAAGGACCATTCCAAATATTATTAACTACTCCAACATCTATAAAGATTGGAGAAAGAGACTCTTGGATTCACTGCTCACATGTGAAGAAAGCATCTTCTGCTGAGACTGATTGACTCTATCCTATCATATGAATTGTGACTCTATCTTATCATAAGAATTGGAGATAATAATCCATAGACAAATGGATGCTGGTTTTTTTTCTCTCAAGAATATATTGAATTACTGATTTTTTTTCTTATTTTTTCTTATTTCTTTTCTTTTATTTTTTATCAGAATATTTGATTTTTTTTCTCATTTTTTGTACTGAAGGTACACATAATTAATATTAATATTTTTTTCCCTGCAGTAATACAAGTTAATATATATACTCTTGCTATAATATCAATATATGCCTAAAAGCTTTAAACTATGGGAACCTGCCATTTATTGATAAAATATTATAGGACTGTGATTAATGTTTGTGTCTGATTCCAGGAAAAGGGATAAAAACAAGGAGCACAGACTAAACCTGAATAGTGCCAATAGAGCACACATGAAATATTAAAGTGAGACTCAAGGTTGCGACGCTTAACTTATGTTTAAGTCGTAGGACTTCCTTGTATCTACACTCCTTTTGAAGTACTCAAACAAGTACAAAGCTTGACTATCATACTGGCTCCCTATATCTCTGAAGGAAAAAAATCAGACAAGGGAATGACATTTCCCCATCAAAATAGAATTCTAATTCTTTTCTTCTTATATTATGGCAACTTCCTGTAGTCTTGGCTACAAATGGCTAAGTGAAATATTACTGCATTCTGTCCTACATACTTGTGGGATAGAAATTACTTTAAACTGGACCTATACAAGGTCTATTTTGAATTTTTCTTATGTTTTTGATTATTTTTCTATTCTTTTGATAATTGACACATACACCCCCATAACTGAACATTGCATTCTGAGCTAAACTTGATATATATATATATATATATTTTTAAATACTTACTTCAGGGGGGATTGTATTTTAATTTAAAATCTAAGAATTTTTGAATTTTTTTTTTGAGATTGTATTTTTATAAAAATCCAAGACTTTTGTTTAAGATTTTACTGTTATAAAAAAATTCAAAGATTTTGATTTTGTTCAAGAAAAGATCTTCAAGAAAGAAGCTTGAAATTTTTATATCCAGAGAATGAACTGTTGCAGAAAGATGCCAAAAACCTACACTTCATCAAGAAGATCAAGAATGAACTTTGGATGTGATTGATTGGACTGAACTTTTGATTGAACATTTATTGTAACATTTATGCCAAAAGGGACTGCCCCTAATTTGGCTTTCTGTCAATGCGCCTAGCAAACATTGGTTTTGCTTTCTTTTCTTTTCTATTTCCTCTCTCACTATTCTAATTTCTCTTAGAAAATTGAATATTGTGTATATCTTTAGTTAGAAGTGAATTTAGAACTACAAAATGATTATGTTAAATGATCAATGGGGAGACTAGTCTCCCAATGATCATCAGGGGGGATTGTAAACCTCAAATTTCCTTAGACTTATAATTGTTGAAAATTTCACCATTGGGATATTTCATACTTGGAAAATTTCTTACTGATAGTCTATTGGAATGGGAACTCCATTGGCATGGGAGGTTCCTTCTCTTCCCTTCTTAAGATTACTTTAGGACAGAAACCCTTTGCTGAACAATGGAAAGGACTTTGACCTATGCTTGAGCATAGAACAGGAATTTCTTTGAGTCTTGATTGATTTTAGAATTGATACAATGGAGATACTCCACCCTATTCAGTCCTAATAGGATTGAGTAAGGGCTGCAGCCTAGATCAAAATTTAATTATTCCAATCTCTACCATACTCAAGTTAACAGGATTTAGAAAGGGCTGGAACAAAGGAGTATAGATTTAATCATTTGAAAATATGACCTTCAACAGACATGTGCAAAAGCCAGAAACCTCTGGGCAGTCCTGGGTTAAGCGAGAGCCTCCATTGACAGGGAAATTGATGAAGAGTGATTGGTAGATGTGAGGACTGAGGGGAGGCAACTTGGATGGTTTCCTTAAAGATAGGAGGGTCTGGAGACTCGAGGGGTGGTGGAGTTTTTTGGTCGGTGGTTCCTGGGCTCTGAGGAAGCTTGCTCTGAAGGAAGCTGAAGGTGGGGGCCTCTGAGACTGTTTCTCCATTTTGGACACGTGAGTAATAGGGACTGATCTCCTTTCTTTGCCCCAGCTATCTAAGGGCTTGGGCCTTTTGGCCCAGCCTAAACAGAAGGGGTATTTAAGCCCTATTCCCTTCTCTCCCCTTTCTCTCTCTATATATATCTCTAATTCCTTTCTTGCTCCTATTGTAATTAAACTCCAAAAAAGGCTGACGGCTGACTTGAGTTTTTCATTTAGGAATTACATAGCTGATTCCTTGGCGACCTTAAATTAATATATATCAGTCTTTTAAAGTGATTCCCTTGTAACACTATGCTATGCTTAACTTATTCCTAATCTATTCCCTACTTATTATAACTATTCTCTAAATCCCTAGTCTAATCTATAACCTAATCTTATGTACAACATATATACATGCTATGTTACATATTTACAGACCCTGTCACTATGTTACTGACCTAATTATAGTATATACATTATTTACAGAGATTCTTTATATATAATACAATATACATTTTTCCCGTATCCTGATGTTAGTAAAATAGAAAAAGCTATTAATCATTCTATTTGCCTAAGACTTTTTGGAACTTGTGAACTTTAAAAATTAATCCACCCTACTTACATATACTTTAGGGGAAGATAAAGTTGTAATCTCCTGATTGAACAATGAAGGTACTTAGTTCTCACTTTATGGGGTGCTCAGGGAGGGGTAGTACCTCTGGTATGGAGGGCTTGTCGTGCCCTCTTAGGGCAGCTCTCTAACCTCTGACCCTCACCTGACACCCAGCTCTCACTTGTGGCTTCCAGTAATTGCTAGCATGCGGCAGCAGCCACACCCTGGGCAACGGCTTTGACAGGCCGGCTAAACCTTGTTAGGGTAGCCATCGGGTCGTTGACCCCTGGTGAACCAGGGCTTTGCTCACCCAGCATGTGAAGACTGCTTCAGCAGAACAGGCAGAAGAAACCAACAAGAAGGTTCAATGGCTGAGATGGTGACGCAGCAAAGCACTGTGGAATACTTAGGGCATGTTGGAGCACAAAAGACAACACGGCCATCCAATGCAGCTGAGGAAGTCTCCAGGTGTAATGACTTTTCCTGCCACTGGACCCAGGCTTCCAACACCGAGAGAGTGGGACTGTCTCTGTGCATCGACTCTTCCACTTAAACCTCCTTCATGCACAAGTGTCTTTGTGCACGCTCATCTATAATAGATGAAAACGCACAAAGACAATCGTCATCCTCGGTTACCGAGAGACTACTACCAGTGAAGCTAGAACTTTAAGCTAAGTCTATTTTTAGTATCTTAATACAAAAGATGTTAAGTACCTGTAAAGTTGAAATTAATCACAAAAAGGTCAAGTAATTAGCAAAAGGTGAATTTAACAAAGAAATGTGAAGTAGCTCAAAAGATATAATCTAACCAGAGAAGGTGAGAACTAAAGAGTGGACAGTCCTGGAGAAAATCTAACCAAAGAAGGTGAGAACTAAAGAATGGGCAGTCCTGGAGAAAAGTGTCTGCTGTGATTGGTAGATGTGAAAATTTAGAGGAGGAGACACAAGAGTGAAAGGTCTATAAAAGGTCTCTAAAAGAAAGGTCTATAAAAGAGGATGAAAAGATCAGATTGGGAGATTTGGGAGATTTCGAGGATTCAGACATACAGGCGGTTGAATGGTGGAACTCAGCCTGGAGGAGCTCCCTCAGACAGCTTCCTTGAGACAATCTTGTGGTGACTTGGGTAAGACTGACTTCCTTTCCCTTGGGCTCAGGGAGGCCACTTTGGCCAAGGCCTTTAACTCCTGCCTGGCTCAGCCTGACCCGGAGCAATTTAAATTAATTCTTTTTTCTCTCTCTCTCTCATTTCCTTAATTCCTTCTCTCTATATTAATTTAAACCACCATAATTTCCAGCTGACTTGGGTATTTTATTATTTGGAATTTTCCCTGGCGATCAAATTAATTTAGATTTTTAAGTCACAATGCTAAGATTATCCTTTACAAACTAACTACATACATATTTACATTTTGCATAAATGCAATTTCAGACACTTGTTTATTTAAATGAGGTCTCCTAATATATATCAGTTTGTGATTTTGTGTTTTGTGTCTAGTAGTGTTGTGTTGAATGAATACTTATCAAGTTTCTTCAGATTTCCACTTCTCACATCGACTGATAGCTCTCTTCTTTCTTCCAAGTTATGTAGTGTTGGATGCTATTTCCCTAATATGTGAAATTAATTTTGTTTTATGCTTTCACCGCATTCAGTTTTAAATATAAGTCCTGTTTTCCATCTGTCCTTTTCTTGTATAAACCAAATTCAAAGTTCAAAGTCTTAGCTCACTATTTCAGCCTTTTTTCTCTTTGTCTCTTCTTTCTAGCCTCTTTTCTTGATGCTTTTCCTCTGGGATACTTTAAAATCTTTTCTTCTGGGCTGGAAAGCTATCTTCTTTTTGCTGCTATGGCATGCTTAACTGCTGGAATCTTTTTGTCTCAAATATTATGTGTCACTATTATTTCTTTATGGTGTACTTTGATATTAATCATTTTTTTCAGTTTTTGTTTTCATTTCTCAGTGCTCCCTCTACTAAAAAACAATTGAGAACAATTCTAGGAGCAACAGGGTTTTGTAGATAGTGAATTCCTTGCTATGGGAAAAATCACTAAACCTCTTATAGCACTGACAAAAAAAAATCAGTAACTGAACCATTTAGGTTAGAGGAGGAACCCCTGTCAGCTCTTTCTAAACGGAAACAGGCTATCCTGTCTGCCCCTGTGCTAGGCATCCCAAAATATAAAAAGCCATTTACTTTATATGTACACTAACAGAGAGGGGTAGCTTCAGGTGTTATAACTCAAACTTTAGGACCTGTTCAATGTCCAGTTGCATATTACTCAGCCCAGCTGGACCCAGTAGCTTCAGGAGCACCATCATGTCTTAGAGGCATATCTGCAACAGTTTTATTAGTAACTAAATCTGCTGATTTAGTATTGGAATGCCCACTAACGAAACTGTGTCCACATGAAATTGAGCCATTGTTGCTAAGGCATAGAACACAGGCATTTTCTGACCAATGACTCCCAAGATACAAAGTAACCTTGTTAGGCAATGAAAATATCACCTTAAAATGCTGCACAAAACTTAACCCTGCCACCTTGCTGCATTTACCAGCTACAGGAGAACCATTACACAATTGTGAATATTTAGTGTCCATGGCTGAAAAACCTCGAGATAATCTCCTGGACACACTCTTTTAGACAACCCAGATCTAGTCTTATTCACTGATGGTTCTTCTTTCATGAGGCATAGCATACGCTACACTGGAGTTGCTGTAGTCACAGAAGTTGCCACTCTGTGGTCAGCTTCATTGCCCTCAAATATAAGTGCTCAAAGTGAGATTATAGATTTAAGATCAAGCACATATATATATATATATATATATATACATATATATAATCACAAAAGATAAGAAAGCAACAATTTACACAGATTCTACATATGCATTTGGAATATGTCATGCAGTAGGTATGATTTGGCTTCAAAAGTAATTTCTAACTTCAGCTGGGAAAAGTATCACAAATGCAGAAATCATTAATGAAGTTCTTTCTGTTCTCCAACTACCTAAAGCTCTGTCCATTGTGAATTTTAAATTACTCCACCCTACATTCAATCTTATTTCATGGTGAAGATAAAGTTGTAATCTTCTGATTGAACAATGAAGGTACTTAGTTCTTACTTTATAGTGAAGCTAGAACTTTAAGTTAAATCTATTTTTAAATGTTACCACAAAAAGGTGTTAAGTAACTATAAAGGGCAAATTAATCACAAAAAGGTCAAGTAACTAACAAAAGGTGAACTTAACAAAGAAGTGTTAAGTAACTCTAAAAATATAATCTAATCAATGAAGATGAGAACTAAAGAATGAGGAGGGGACACAAGAGAAATAGGTCTATATATATATATATATGGCTCACTTCCTCTCTCTAGGACCTTTTGGCGGTGGAGAGTTGACTAGTGGCAGTGTTCTGGGCCTTTTGGCATCTTGATGTGGCTACAAGCTATTGCCCGGTTCTGTGGTGAGTTTCTGGTTGAGTTTTTTCTCCTTTACTTTCCAAACTTATCCTCTTAGAAGCCTCTAATCTCCTTCAGAGACCTAGCAGCAGAAATACTGAACTACCCCTGGTATAACAGTTAAAATTATAGTTGAGACTGAAAAAAAATCTAAATTTAAATGGTCGCCTAGGGAAATCCCAAATAATAAAATACCCAAGTCAGCTGCCAAATTTTTATGGTGATTTAATTACAATAGGAGGAAGAAAATATTAGAGGGAGAGAGAGAGAGAGGGAGAGAAGGAAAGGAGTTTAACTCAGAACTACTCTGGCTCAGGCTGAGCCAATGTGGGCATTAAGGCCTTGGAGAGCCAAGGCAGGGAAAGGGGTCAGTCCTTATCACTCACGTGACCAATCTGAAGGAAAGCAGTCTGCTGGGCTCCTCCAATCTCAAGTTCCAGCCTCAAACTCAACTCCAGCCCTCCTCACAGGAAGTCCCGAGAACTCCAGAGGCTATTCTCTACCTCATTTCCTGCATCTCACATGTGCTAATGGTGGCTCAAGCTCGACTTAGGACAGCCCAGAGGTCTGTCTTTTTTTTGCACATGTCTGTTGAAGGCCATATTCTCAAATAATTAAATCTTGAGTTTGCTGCAGCCCTTCCTAATCTTGTTACACTGAGTAGGGTGGAGAATGTAGTTTCCAAGACCTGATTCTGTTATTCCAAGTATCTCTATTGTTATTGATCAGGAAATAACTAAATCCGATCTTCTAAAGAATGGTATGAATAGGGTGGAGTAGTTTTGAAATTCATACTGGCACAGGCCAGGTGGGAGAAATCCTCTTCCCTCTTTCTCCTTAAATCCTTCCCTCTATATTATTTAAAATTACCATAAATTTCCAGACTGACTTGGGTATTTTATTTGGGATTTTTTCCCTGGTGATCAATTAATTTAGATTTTAAGAAACAACTCTAAAATTATCTTTATATCATACAGGTGGAAGTGACCCTGTCTCTGGAGGGAACCACCAGGCAGATACTACTGTAAAACTCACTGCCTTACAAGGGCCTGAACTAATTCTAACTTGGGCAACAAGTAACAAATCAAATTTATCCCTTTCTTATAATGAAAAGAAAGTACAAAAATGGAAACAAAAATTCAAAGCAAAACAAATTAATGGAGTAGCAGTGTCTTCTGAAGAATAACCCCTATTCCCTAGAAGTTTTTTTTATCACCAAATATGTCAATCCATTCATAAAAACAGTCATTTTTAAATCCAAGGCATTGTAGACTATGCTAAAAGAGTATGGATAGTCTTTGATATAACTATCATAGCCTCTAAAGTGTGTGTAGCCTCCTCTGCCTGTCAAGCATATATAATCAACATGCTTTTCTTTGAAAAGCTTTTGGTAGATGTCCTCTGGCTTACACACCTTTTGAACATCAACAAATCACTTTTATAACAATGCCAAAGGCTAGACATTATAAATTTTGTCTAGTCATATTAGATCAGATGACCAGATGACCAGAAGCATTTCCTACTTTTCAAGCCACAGTGACTTTTGTTGCCAAAGAGCTCATAAAAGAAATTATACCTTGTTTTGGCCTGCCAGCACATATTGATTCAGTCAGGGAATTCATTTTACTGATTTGGTTTTATGTCAAATTTATTCCTGTTTGGGGATAGCTCCTAAATTCCATGTACCATATCATACCCAGAGCTCAGGCCAAGCTGAAAGAATGAATAGATAACTTAAGATCATGATTGGAAAACTGTGTGCAGGGACTCATTTAAAATTATCTTAAGTTCATCCTCTAGCCCTATTTTATCTTCAAAGCAGGCCCAGGGGAGATCTACACATCTCACCATTTCAGATATTTTTTAAATATCCACCTATACAAGCAAAGCCTTTTTTCTCTGCATATACTTCATTGCAAGGGGGAGATACTTCTATTGCTGCCTATATATGGAATTTACAAATAAAATTAAGAGAACTTCAAGAATCCAGAGCTGTAGTATAAGCAGGACCTATAGACTTTTCCCTTCATGATCTAACCCAGGAGACAAAGTATATATAAAGAACTTCCAGCATTCAGGGGCAACTCAGCCAGCCTGAGAAGGTTCGTTTCAAGTATTGTTAACTACTCCAACAGCTAAAAAAATTGGAGAAAAGACATCATGGATACATTGTTCCCATGTAAAACAAGTACCTTCCATCAAAACTGATTGACTGTATCCTGCTACATGCATTGAAGATGAAACTACAGAGACAACTGGACACTATTTTCACTGACATTGAACTCCAGAACTTTTATTTTTAGGATATTTGAATTATCCTTGTACTTGAAACACATGATACCAGTATTAATAACTTTTTTAAATTTTGTAATAGAATGAGTTTAGACATCCATTAACCAATGGGTAAGTGTATAATTTATTTTATATTATAGAATTTGTATTTTGTTTTAAATATATGTACTGATGTGTATTCTGTTTAGAAATTATTATTATTATTATACTTTTATAGGCCTATAGAGAAAAGTTAGAATAAGTAAATGGTAAGTGTTACAAAGTGTTATAAGTGTTGGTCAACATCCACCTCAGGGAGAAATTGAAAGTATACTTTTTTATGTATTATCTGTTAGATTGTATACATTTTTATGTAGTATCTGTTAAATTTAAAATGCTATCTCCAGGTTCTTATTTTCCATAGAGTATAATTTTCATTAATTCTAAGATTTAGGATTGTATTATTTGTAATTGTAATTTGAAATTATTTGTAATTGGGAATTGTATTTTGTAAAATCCAAGATTTGAAATCTTCTGGGAGTAATTTTAGGATTTGTTAACTCCCTAAATCAAGAAAAGTGAACTGTTTTAAGAAGATGCCATAAAGGGCAGCTGGGTAGCTCAGTGGATTGAGAACCAGGCCTAGAGATGGGAGGTCTTAGGTTCAAATTTGGCCTCAGACACTTCCCAGCTGTGTGACCCTGGGCAAGTCACTTGACCCCCATTGCCTAGCCCTTACCACTCTTCTGCCTTGGAGCCAATATACAGTATTGATTCCAAGATGGAGGTAAGGGTTTAAAAAAAAAAAAGAAGATGCCATGAAGAAACCTCCACCACTTCAGAAGATCTAAAATTAACTGTGGGAAGTATTGATTGAACTGATGTAAATTTCTTATGCCAAAGGGGATTGTCCCCTAATTGGCTTTTTGTCAATGTGCCTACCTACCATTGATTTTGCTTTCTTTTTCTTTTATTTCCCTTTTACTTATTATTATTATTTTAGTTTTCTATTAGTGTAATCTTATAGGCACCTTTCAATAGAAGATTTTTAGAAGTATAAGTTAGATATGTTTAATGTAATATTATAGGCACCTTTAATGAGAAGATTTTTAGAAGTATAAGTATAAGTTAGATATGTTTAACTGATTCATTGGGGAGACTAGCCTCAAGGATCACAATGACTGTTTATTCCTTTTTTAATTTAAAGGGGGACCTAGAGGTCTTCTCATCATAGAGATGTGTAGGGATTAACCATCCCACTGTAACAGGAAAGAGAAACCATAGAGTCAGGAAGGAGGAACCAAAGAGAGAGTAAGTGAGGTAGAAGAAGGGTATAAAAGGAGGCCAGCATAAGTTGATTAGTCAGTCAGTTGCTGAAAGTTAAGGCTGGCAGTCATGGGAAAGTTGGCTGCTGGATGCGAGTTGGTCATTGGGGGTTGGTTGTGGGTTGTGGGTTGGTGATTACTTGGTGGTTAGGAAATATGTATATATGTATAGATATATATTGATTCTGCCTGGTGAGCTAAGCTGAAGGGTGAGCAGCTGGAATTTCTCTAATGGCAGTTATTAGCAGTAGTTAGAGTCAGTTATAGGTATATATAGGCAGTTTTAGGTAGTAATTATAGGTAGTTATAGGATAACTAGTACAGACATTAGGAAATGTTCTTTCTCTACCTCTTTCCTACATTTCTCTCCTTTATGTAAACCTCAAATTTCCTTAGACTTATAATTGTTGAAAATTTCACCATTGGGATATTTCATACTTGGAAAATTTCTTACTGATAGTCTATTGGAATGGGAACTCCATTGGCATGGGAGGTTCTTTCTCTTCCCTTCTTAAGATTACTTTAGGACAGAAACCCTTTGCTGAACAATGGAAAGGACTTTGACCTATGCTTGAGCATAGAACAGGAATTTCTTTGAGTCTTGATTGATCTTAGAATTGATACAATGGAGATACTCCACCCTATTCAGTCCTAATAAGATTGAGTAAGGGCTGCAGCCTAGATCAAAATTTAATTATTCCAATCTCTACCATACTCAAGTTAACAGGATTTAGAAAGGGCTGGAACAAAGGAGTAAAGATTTAATCATTTGAAAAATATGACCTTCAACAGACATGTGCAAAAGCCAGAAACCTCTGGGCGGTCCTGGGTTAAGCGAGAGCCTCCATTGACAGGGAAATTGATGAAGAGTGATTGGTAGATGTGAGGACTGAGGGGAGGCAACTTGGATGGTGTCCTTAAAGATAGGAGGGTCTGGAGACTCGAGAGAGGTTGGTTGAGTTTTTGGTCGGTGTGGGTCCTGGTCTCTGAGGAAGCTTGCTCTGAAGGAAGCTGAAGGTGGGGGCCTCTGAGACTGTTTCTCCATTTTGGACACGTGAGTGATAGGGACTGATCTCTTTTCTTTGCCCCAGCTATCTAAGGGCTTGGGCCTTTTGGCCCAGCCTAAACAGAAGGGGTATTTAAGCCCTATTCCCTTCTCTCCCCTTTCTCTCTCTATATATATATCTCTAATTCCTTTCTTGCTCCTATTGTAATTAAACTCCAAAAAAGGCTGACGGCTGACTTGAGTTTTTCATTTAGGAATTACATAGCTGATTCCTTGGCGACCTTAAATTAATATATATCAGTCTTTTAAAGTGATTCCCTTGTAACATTTACTATATTCATTTTACAATATTCTTTTACTATCTCTATTTTAATTATTGTTAATTGTTAAAAGTTGCTAGAAGTTTTCTTTTCTCCAACTTAAAGGGATAATATTAATTCATAACTCTACTATATTCTCATTAAAATTCTCAAAAAAACATTAAGTTAATAAAAGCTGTTTCTTATTTTGTCAAAATCCCTATTTTAACCCTTACAGACTTAAAAACTAGGTTTCTCATACTTCCTATTAAATGCCATCCAATTCTTCTATTTCTTTTACAAGTACCACCTCCTGTCTCTTTTTCCTCTTTTAAATCCATGCCCAATATCCTAGAGCCATGTTGGCAAACCTATGGTATGTGTGCTGGAGGGGGCTGCTCCCCTCCCTTTCCATGTGCCAAGGGACATTCCTCACATCACCCATCCCTCTGCCCAGCAGCCCAATGGGAGAACTTCCTCTCTCTCCCATCTGAGGTAAGAGTGGCGCTCATATGTGGCATGAGGATTGTAGTTTGGGCACTTGGTCTCTAAAAGACTCACTATCACTATACTAGAGCTTTCTCCAATCAATAGGGTCTCTCTTACTTCATCACTCTGGGCACTTGAAGTCCTGCTTGCTAATTCCCTATAAGGGCAAAAGTAATACCTGCCCAGCATAGCTATTCTGGGTAATATGTCTTGTTTCCATTACTCAACTCTTAATATCAACCCAGAATGGTAGATTTAAGTCTCACAACAGGGATCATTTTCCATTTCCACTACTTTCCCTTCCCTAAAACTATACAAAATTAAGTGCTTTCTGACAGACGCGTTATTTCTTTGCATTAGAAGGTGAATTATAAATTGTTACCATGGGGTTCATATATGACTTGAGTGAATTAGCACTTCTGCAAATAAAATTTGCAAACATCTGATAATCCTGTGGGTTTTAAATTCCTATTTTTCAGTCACTTGTATTTGCTGAAATACAAGTAGTTATCAAGCTAATTTTTAAAAAATAAATCCATGGGGGGCAGCTAGGTAGCTCAGTGGATTGAGAGCCAGGCCTAGAGACGGGAGGTCCTAGGTTCAAATCCGGCCTCAGCCACTTCCTAACTGTGTGACCCTGGGCAAGTCACTTGACCCCCATTGCCTACCCTTACCACTCTTCTGCCTTGGAGCCAATACACAGTATTGACTCCAAGATGGAAGGTAAGGGTTATAAATAAATAAATAAATAAATAAATAAATAAATAAATCCATGTTCATTGGCTACAGGAGGAGGTAGGGAAAAGGGGAGGAAAAAATAACATGAATCATGTAACCATGGAAAAATCTTCTAAATTAATTAAATAAATAATTTTAAAGTAAATTTAAATTTAAAAAATAAAAATTTTTTAAATGAAAATAAAAAAGTAAAAATTTAATTCAACTCACTGACTAGCTTTTATAACAATATAGAACTTGAAGAACAATCAATGATCTATAGTCATCTAAATGGCCTTAATGCTTATTTGTTTTCTCCAAAAAGTCTGCAAGGAAATTGTTATGAGTACTTTATGATATCTTCAGTGATTGTCTTCAAATCAGGGACTGGTCTATTACAACTCGTACCAATTAAATTGGGGGACATCTATGTGGTACAGTAAATAAAGTGCTAGGCCTTGAGTAAGGAAGATCTGAGTTCAAATCTAGTCCCAGACATGATCTGTGTGACCTAGGGCAAGTCAATTAACCCTGTTTACCTCAATTTCCTCATCTGTGAAATTAATTAGAGAAGGAAATGGTAAACCACTCCATTTGTCCCCCTCAAAAAAGTGCAGTCATGAAGAGTTAGACATGACTGAAACAATTGGACAATAACAACAACCAATTAAATGCATGTTTCGGGGGCATCTGGGTAGCTCAATGGATTGAGAGACAGGCCTAGAGATAGGAGGTCCTAGGTTCAAATCTGGCTTCAGACACTTCCCAGTTGTGTGACCTCAGGCAAGTCACTTAATCCTCATTGCCTAGCCCTTACCAGTCTTCTGCCTTGGAATATTGATTCCAAGATGGAAGGTAAGGGTTTTAAAATGAATAAATAAAAATAAAGGTGTGTTTCAAATTGTGATTTATGTAGTCTTTCATAATCAAAGCCAGTTCATGGCAAAATATACAAAAATAAGACTTGTATATGTATATATATATATATAATTTGAGTTCCAAATTCTCTTGCCACACTTTCAACCCTCCCCTACCTACTGAGAAGGTAATAATATGATATTAATAATATATGTGTAATAATACAAAACATATTTCCATAATAGCAGTATTGCCCTCAAAAAGCAAGAAAACTACAAAATGTTAAATTTCCACTCAGAATCCATCATTTCTCTGTCTGGAAGTTGATAACACTTTTCATGAGTCATTTAGAACTGTCTTGGATCATTATATTGATCAGAGTAGCTAAGTCTTTCAGAATTGATCAGTATTAACAATATTACTATGTACAATGACCTCCTGGTTCTGTTTATTTCATTTTGCATCAGTCCATATAAGCCTTCCCATGTTTTTTTCTGAAACCATTCCCCGTGTTATTTCTTATAACATAATAGTACTCCACAAACATATGCTACAACTTGTTCAGCCATTCCCCAGTTGATGGGTATAATTTCCCTCTCTTTGCAACCACAAAAAAAGAGCTGCTATAAATATTTTTGTATATAAATTGTACATTTTGTATTTGATTGTAAATTATATTTTAAGATTGTATGTAAATCTTTTCCTTTAACCTACTTCAGATACAGATCTAGTAGTTATATGGCTGTATCAAAAGGTATGTGAAGTTTTATAGCCCTTTGGGCATAGTTACAAATCATTCTCCAGAATGGTTGGATCCATTCTAAATTCCACCAATAGGTCATTAAATGTGCCTATATTCCTTTGTGCCTTTCCTCATTTATTATTTCTAATAGGTGTCATTTGGTACATTATAGTGATTTTAATTTTTATTTCTCTAATCAATAATGATTTAGGGTATTTTTTATATGACTATAGATAGATTTAATTTCTTCTTTTGGAAACTGCCTGTTTATATTGCTTGGGGAATAGCTCTTATTTTTGTAAATCTGACTTAGTTCCCTATACATTTGAGAAATGAGGCCTTACCTGAGAAACTTATTATAATTTTTTATATTATTTCCTTGCCGATGGTATCATTTTTAAAAATGTAGTTCCTCCAATTATTTCTTTTAAATGGGTCTGTTTTTGCTTTTGTTTTGTCTGAAATCATGATTGCTACAATGGCACTTTTTTACTTCAACCGAAGCATCATAGATTCTTCTCCAGTCCTTTATCATAACTCTGTGTCTTTTTTTTTGTGAACTTTAAAAACTACTCCACCCTACTTAGATTGTACTTTAGGGGAAGATAAAGTTGTAATCTCCTGATTGAACAATAAAGGTACTTAGTCCTTACCTTATAGAGAAGCTAGAACTTTAAGCTGTCTATTTTTAGATTTAATACAAAAAGGTGTTAAGTAACTATAAAGGTTAAATTAATCACAAAAAAGGTCAAGTAACTAACAAAAGGTGAACTTAACAAAGAAGTGTTAAGTAACTCCAAAAATATAATCTAATCAATGAAGATGAGAACTAAAAGTATGGTCAGTCCTGGAGAAAAAGCCTTTAATGTGATTGGTAGATGTGAAAATTTAGAGGAGGAGACACAAGGATGAAAGGTCTATATATTTGAGATTTTTCATCCCTCAAGGAGACTCTCTCTTTCCCTGATTGGTGGTGGAGAGTTAGCTGAGAACTGCGTGCTGAGCCTTTCAGCATCTTAGCGTGGCTACAAGCTATTGTCCGGTTCGGTGGTGAATTTCTGGCCGAGTTTTCCTCCTTTACTTTCCAACTTTATCATCTTAGAAGCTTCTAATCTTCTTCAGAGACTAGAGGAAGGGATTTTAAACTCCCCCTGGCACAGGTCAGGCAGGAGAAATCCTACATCCTCTTCCCTCCTTCTCCTTAAATTCCTTCCCTCTATATTAATTAAATTACCACAAATTTAAAGACTGACTTGGGAATTTTATTTGGTGACCATTTAAATCTAGATTTAAAGTCACAACCCTAAAATTATCTGGCAGTCTCAAGTGTGTCTTTATAAATAATCTATCATTGGGTTATATTTTCTAATTATTCTGATATCCTTTTCCATTTTCTGGATGACTTGTCTCATTGAAAGGTATAATTATTAACTATATATTTCCCTCATCTATCACTTTTACCCCACTCCAGTGATTAGAACCAAGCCATGAAAATTACTCTGAATCTCTAATAAACTTCTCTTATATGCTAGTAATACTGTAGAGTAAAAGGAAAAACTAGTAGCCTTACTGACATTTTTGTCTTCATGACAAAGCCAAAGGCTTTAAGTCTTCCTATCCTGTATAAAATCATGGGTATAAAAATCAATAAATTCCCATTTAAACAACCATAAGTCCATGAATGGAGAATTAGTCAAGAAAAGTAACAGTATAGTGCTAGACTATATGACAAAGTAGCAAAAGTTACAATAAAATTATACAAAATTGGAACACCCACCCCAGACCAAACGACTTAGGTAGAAATAACAAAAGAGCTGTACCATCAACAAGTGTTTTAAGTAATATTTCAGTCACAATCTCATTTAATTAATTTTGATTGACCAAGATTTTAATGGAAGACTAAAGGAGAAGCAATTGGACCTGATTGCCTGGATTTCACCTATTTTAAAATGTCATTAAAAAAGAGAAGTATCTAAATTGCTTATGCCAAAATCCCAACTAGAGATAGCCCTACTATCACATTTCAAGTTCAGATTGCTATGACTCAAGATGCAAGAATATATGAAATGTGTTCATTTGACTCTGTCATAAAGAGCTTTATGATATCCTTTTTTTTTGAAGCATATATAAACTCAAAAATCTTCAAGGCTTTGTAAAATAAAGGAGTTATAAAAAACATTTAGCAATCTTCACTACAACTAAAATCATATTTTTATATGTGCTTTGTATTTATCAGTACAAATGTGGCATTGTGCCTCATCTCCAGCCAAATTAACCTCCTTGAGGATAAGGACAATTTTGCTTCTTTATTTGTGTCTCCCCAGTAATCTACTACAATTCCTGGCACATAGAGAATCCTTAATAAAAATGTGTTGAATTGAGTGAGTGAAATATCAGTTAGAAATGTAATGCTTGCTTAACATTGTAAAAAGGAATTCTTTATTATTTTTTAATTTAACAGGGGACATGGAGGTCCTCTTACCATAGAGATGTGTAGGGATTGACTCAGTGACAGGAAGTAGAAACCATAGAGACAGGAAGGAGAAACCATAGAGATAGGAAGGAGGAACCATAGAGACAAAAGTTATAAAAGGAGTCAGTTGCTGACAGTTGGGAGTGAGTTGCTGATAGGGTTGACAGTTGTGGGGAAGTTGGCTGCATATAAAGGTGGGTCTGAGCTTCCTGAGAAAGCTTTTTTGGCTTTAGCCTTTAGAGGACTTTTTAGCTTTTGGGTTTTGGGCTTTTGGTTTGGGCTGTTAAGTTTTTTTCCTTTCTTGAACTTTTTGGAAGTTGGCTGGTCTTCATTGACAGAACTAATTGGGGTTGGATTAAACACTTATTGGGTTGGTTTTGATTGGGCTGAATTGGGTTGGAACTTTGTGGGGTGGTTGTTATTAGTGGTAGTTATAGGCAGTTTTAAGTAGTAATTATAGTTAGTTATAGAATAACTAGTATAGACATTAGGAAATTTTCTTTATCTACCTCTTTCCTATATTTCTCTCCTTTACTATATTCATTTTGCTATATTCTTTTACTATCTCTATCTTAATTTTAATCAAATTAATTAATTAATTTGGAAAATTAATTAATTTAATTTTAATTAAACCAAATTGTTAATTGTTAAAAGCTGCTAGAAGTTTTCTTTTCTCTGGCTTAAAGGGATAATATTAATTTACAACTTTACTATATTTTCATTAAAACTTAAATTATTAAAAGCTACTCTCTTATTTTGTCAAAACTCCTAATTTAACCCTTACAACAAATATGATATTTTGGTTGTTAAAAGGAACATAGTATTAAAATAACCATAAATAGAATAGACTTAGAGCTGTTGGATAGGGCCTCAGAGATCAACAAATCCAAACTTTTCAGTTTTAAAGATGAAGAAACTGAGGCCCAAAGAAATTAAGTCATTTGTACATAGTCACATAGCTAGTATCTGACATAGTATTTAAATTTAGGTAGATCTCCCTGACTCCATAGTTTTGGTCAACCTTCTTATTGTCTTGTATCTAGCTTGGGTATTTATTTGGGAAGGGGTCTTTATTTTTAAGAATAATGGAGACCTTATGCCTTTTGTTCTTATATCACTTATATTTACCCATGTATTTTCCCCCCTTTTGTGCTTCTTCATAGTAAAGAACAAAAAAGAGGGAGGAGTGGAAAAACCCAGTTCAACCAAAATAACCAACATACTGGAAAAGTCTGATATTGTAATCAATGTTCAACATTCATAATGCCCCACCTCCACAATGAAGTATGACAAATGCCCTTTCATATTTCTTCTTTGCTGAGGGAGGGTAGGTCAAGGAGAGAGAAGGATGGAGTAGCCTGATAGCCAATTATAGAAGAATATGGGAATTGTTGGAAATCAATGACCATCCAGTTGAGGTTAAATAACATGAAACTGTAGTGGACCCATTTGGAATGAGTATCTTGTTTGTGATCATTTCACATTCCTCAGTTTCTATTGTTTTATAGTTGTTCTTTATATTTACATTTTTAACATTGTTGTAGTTGTTGTATATGTTATTTTCCTGGTTCAGCTTTATTTCACATCAGTTCATGTATATCTTCCAAGCTTCTTTGCATTTATCATATTCATTATTTCTTACAACAAAGAAATATTCCATTATATCCATATATCACGTATTGAGACATTCCCAATCAATGAGCAACTATTTTGTTTCTAAACCTTTGCTACTGCAAAAAATAATAATAATAATGTGGTTTTTCTTCATATAATTTTTAATTTTGATTACATTAAATTTTAATTTTAAAACTTAAAATTAAAATTTTAAATATTATTTTTAAATCTTTCAGAGAAATGCCAGAGAGATTACAAAGGAAACAAAGTCATGGGAAAGTATGCTGTAGAAGGAAAAGTTAAAGGATCTGAGATTATTTATCCTGGATAAGAAAAGGTTAACTTGAGACCTAATAAAATAAGGGATTTCCTAGATTGGGAGAGAGGGGCAATAGGGCAAGGCAATTGTATTCAGGTTGTTCCAGGAACAACGAATCTGGAATCAAATCCACTGGTTCATATCCTAACATTGCTTACTACATATGTGACTGTTGGCCAATCATTTATTCTATCTAGTTCTTGGTTTCCTTATCTGTGAACTGAGGGAGTTGGACTAGATGATTTCTTTTCTCTCTTCCAATTCTTAAATAGTTTGATAAAATTAATTATGATGATGATGATAGTTTTTTCATTTTTATTTATTAATAGTTATATAAAATAACATTTATGTATCACCTTAAGGTTTGCAAAACACTTTACAAAAATTTTCTCATTTAATCCTAACAACAACCCTGGAATGTAGATGTTATTGTTATCCACATTTTAGAAATGAGAAAACTGAAGCAGATAGAGGTTAAGTAAATTATTCATGGTTGAACAACTAGCAAGTATCTAAGGCCAAATTTGAATTCAAGTTTAACTGACTCTAGGTCCAGTACTCTATTCACTAAACCACTTAGCCACCTAGATAATCCTAAAGTTGCTGATTTTAAGATCAATTGGAGGAAGAGATTTGAATTTGTACATAATGAACTTTATGACCACTGATGTGATAACATATTGGAAGGGCCAACAGGAGAAGTTCTAGGATCTCTATTCTTAGTGATCTTCAATAAGAGGTGTCTATCTTCCCCTAATGGTATACTGCCTCAATAGAAAGGCAAGTGAATGATACCATGAGATTAAGTCAACAACCTCATAAAGCTTCTTTGGAGGGTGGCAGAGAATGCGTGCTATTTCCTCTGATTTGGGTCATCTGATTACACAACAATATGAATAAATTCCTTATAAAATTATTTGTGATCATGATTGGAGGTCTTCCCCCACAGAAATAGTTTTTTCTTACCAGAGTGATGATATCCACCCTAGAGAATGAAGTGGTCATGGTCATCTGCCTGCCTATGCTATATACCAAGACACTGTCAACTTGGAAAAACACAGAGCCACTAAAGTAGTCATAAAACCAAATCTTTAACTAGGAAAGAGACAAGTCCTTAATAACTGGCTGCTACACAAAGTCTAGCACTAAATACTACACAGAGTCAAAGTCCTGAGGGCTCTGGGGACAGGGTCTCTGAGAGAATCATCACACTAGATGATTCTCCAAAGAACAATAGAACTTGGGGAATTATATACCTTTGGGGAATTAAGTATAGCAAATTTCTAAGACAAAAAGAGTGATTGAGGATTTGAGCATTTCTATTACTCCTATTCAAGATACTTAATGAACACTTGGAGATCCCTTGTTCAGTTGAAGACAAAATCAGTTTGGGACTTCCCTTAAAGTCAAGTTCTCAATGGAAATGGGCAAACTTGGGGCTTCCAGAATTCACATTGACAACACCATGCTCTCACTCATCCCCATTCCTTCCCAGAATCCTGTCACCCTGATGCTGGTGCTCCTCTGCTTGTTCCTTTTATGACAAATTTCTCTTATCAGAGCAAAAGGCCAATGGTAGATATGAGCATAATGCAACTTGTAAGATGTTACAGTTTTCACTGTGGACATCCCATATCCCAAACAACCATTTTGGCCATTGAAATTGACCATTGAAGTCCCTGAAATCTGAATGTACATAATAACCAAACAGCTGTAGTAATATGTGTTGAGATCTGCTTTGCAAAAGATTTTAGCAGGACATCCCAAAGATCTCTACAAGCAACTTGGAACAAAGGAAGCAAATTTACTGAGGAGTCTCATCCCTGACTGTCAGATGATTTCAGAAATGGGGTCTATTGGGGTGGGACAAGTTACTCAAATGCAAAGAAGCCTGATGTTTAATCAATGTTATCATTTGCTATTATACAGATTTCTTCCGGTTTTATGTATTGCTTCAGTCTTTTGCCTCTATTCCTATTGCTCCTACCCTGCCTGCTGCTTCAGTGACTGAACCATCCCATCTGCACTCTACCTTTCAATTAGGAGAAGCAATCACCAAGGCAGTCCCTTCAGATCTCTGGCTGCTTCTAGGACCCAAGCATTCACTGAAGCCATGCCCTAATGACCCCATGCCCCTAGTCACTCTTTCTCTTTTTCTTCCTGATCCCCTTATTAGCCTTGAAGAAATTACAGAAGCCAGACCATCACCCTTTTTCCTTAAAACTGGGAGAGGGGAGAGTATGTGGTAAAACAACAACAAACTCACCCCAGGAACTCCCCTCAAGCCTCAAATAGGCAGAACTCTCTGGGGGATGGGCTCCCCTCCTCCTGCTCTTACTAAATCTATGATCACAAACACTCCCTGTACTTGTCTCCTCCCCAACTGTTTTTGCCCTGGGTAAAAAGATTCCTAGTTATAGCTCTTCGCAGGCAGGGCTGGAACCAAGTCCTACAGAAATCAACCTGCCCAAAAAAGGCCACAGGTTTTCCTCCATTACCAGGCTGGTGTCCCCCCAGTCTAACCAAGCAGTTCCTTCCTGCACCTCCTCTTCTTACTAGGCTACACTAACAATCAACTAATGTCAGCAAGGAGCATATTTGCAGCTCATTCCTAGCCTCCCTGCATAGAAGAAGGCTTATTTAGAAAGTGAGAGCTCAGAGTGCATTACACACAGCACAATAACTGTCATGGTCATACTAGATATTTATTTCATGGGGGGCTTTGATGTCACAATAGCAGATCAGTGAAACCCAGGGATATCCCATGAAGCTTTGCTGCTGCGTTATTTTCTGGGTTTCTGCTCTGAACCACATCACTGGTACTTTCTTTCCCAAACCATGACATACCATTTTGCTCACAGATAAATTGTCTCCATGAATTTCATCAGTTGGCCATGGAATTTTAAAACAGGAGCTTCTTTCTGTTGTGTTTAAAAATCAAATCTCGACATGCCTCTAGTCTGGTGTTATGAGTCATGGGGAGTCCTTATAACATAAATTATAAATAGTAAATTATAAATCATAGATGGCTTATCATAGGATCTATGTTGCAGCGTTGCTATGGTTACCTAACACAATGACACACAAACAACAAAATTATTCTATTGTGTATCCAGTACTAGTAATCTTAAGGTGGGATTTTAGATTCATTGATTCCCATGAGATAATAAAATAGCTAGTATTTATATAGGGTTTACATGTTACCCCATTTGATTTTCACAAGGACCCTGGGAAAGGTTATTGTTGTCCCCATTTTGATGATGGGAATTTTGGAGGTGGAGAGAAATTAGGTGATATTCCCAGGGTCCTACAGCTAGGAGGTGTCTGAGGCAGGATTCAAAATCAGGTCTTTCTGATTCCAACTCCAATATTTCATCACTATACCACCTAGCAAAATCTATTCCTTCTTTCCTTTTGCTAACTGAAGTTTGGGGGTTTGGATTTTGTGGGTCTTTTTTTTTTCTTTCTAAGAAGGTGATAGATCAAGCTGTGGCTAAGAGATCAAGCATGCAACAGTTTCTATGACCCAGGGGAGTACTAGTAAATATTTAATAACAGGCTTTCCAAAAGAACGTACCTACAACCCATTTTTAAATTTATTTGCATTATCAACACTTCCTCATGTCCAAACAATTAAGAAAATAACAAAATAAAGTGCTGATTTGTAGTTTGTCCATTTCAGAGGTGTAAATGGCCCTGCTCCAGTTTAACGATGGACTCTCTCTATTGGAGCTGACTGGTCCATCCCAGAACTGAAGTACTAGTACACATCCTGCTTTATCCCTCTTCTAAGAGATTTCTGAGGAGTTAAATGAATGCAGTAAAAAATATAAAAGGACTAAACAGTTACATGAAAATGTTGGGCAAATGATTGATTTAAAAGAAGTATAAAACCCTCTCAGGCTTGGAAATTTAGAGCTGGAAGAGCTTCAGATCCCAACCCCCTCATTTTACAAGGGAGGAAACTACAGTCCAGAAAAGTTGGGTGACTTGCCCAAGATCACACAGGTATTAAATAACAGGACTGGGATTAATTCTGGATTCTTTGCCTCTTTCCACCACACCAAGATGCCTACTTAATTTGATTCCTGAGCAACATTTTTGTCTTATATTATTTCTTTTAGTTTTATAAAGTCCATGTCCTAACCGTTTTCATGGGACGAGGATAAAATTAAATTGAAAATAAATATTCAGAGCTATTTATTGAAACCTGGATGGGTTTTTTTTTTTTCTTAGAACTGGAGTGAGGATTTAACAAAGAAAGAGAAGAGAGACCACAAGAAATAACGTAATGACTAAGTAGAATAGGGAGGAGGGTTAGAGAATAGAGCAGTGTTGCAAGCTACAGGTTAGGTTTCCTACCTAGAGTTATTGGTGATTTGCTAAACCTAGTGACCCTTCACCTCCCTGGGACTGGAGTTTTCTCCTGACACACCCTACCTCAACTCACAGTCCTCCCTCTGTGGACCAATGAGAATGCTGGTAAAGGACTTCTGGGTGGACTGTTTCTGCTGCCACCATGTCTTTTTAGATGTTAATTTCGACATTCATGGTAAAGAAGCCCTCAAAGGCTTTCAAATGAAAAGTGCTATTTAAGTCATGAAAGAATTAAATGGATTTCTAAGCCACTGCAAGCTGATTCAGATCTCTCTCTCTCTCTGGAAATGTGCAAAAGTATGCAGTAGAACGGGTTTGGCTTGGAACTGAAACCACAGACAACAGAAGAAAATGTTTGCATTAGGGAGGTGTTACTTCCAGATGAGAACTTTGCAAGGGGCCTATTTCCCATTCTGGGGTGATCTATTCATCTTCTCAGGTTTGGAATTACTATCCTTAAGACTATTTACTGCTTAAGATATTTTTTTTTGCCATGATTTCGCACTATCATAGAGATAAAGCAACATTAGAGACATCACCAGCTGAAACTCCATTTAAGATTTATAGTGAGGCAACAGATTTTTCCTAGGGTTGAATTTAGTCAGACTTCCATATAGGTCTATGTCTAGTTAAGCTTTTTCAGGTCTCCTATCTTGTGGATCATTTTAAGATTGCTTTAACATGTGGGTCAGAGGTCAGTTGACTCATTTGGATTTTTGTTCCTCCCTCCTTCTCCATTGCCCCGTTTCCTCTTTAAAAGATTTGAGACTGGCATTTATTTGCTCATGAAAAGATTATCAGGCACACTGGCAAATTACCCAACAAACACTCACATTATTATAACTGTACAGGGGGGAAATTGATGGAGTACCACCTAAGGATGTGTTGGAATCAACTTCTTTTGGCTTCATTGTTAAATTTTCAGTGTGATCATTTACACCCAGAAATAGCAAACCCTACAAATCTGATATCCACTGTTGTTTTGTTGATTGGCTCCAGTTAAGAAAATGATGGAGAAAATGTTAATAATGCAAATTCAACTTAAAAGTAGAGGGATATATGTTTCCCCCCAGAGTTGTTAAACATTTTCAAGCACACTCTGGCCTACCTCACCTGATACCTTTGTTGGGTGAAAACATAATTCATTTTTCTTTCCCTCTCAGAAAAAGAGAAAGATGAAATCCTAGAGGCAAATTCCCAGAGTAATAGGAAAAACAGAGAAAGAATGGGATGATCTTGGAGAGGGAGGCTGAGCATAAGATGGGAAGGGACAATTCCCTGACCTATTGTTAAAATGACAGACAATTATTATATATGAGGATATTCTTTTAATCATTTATACCTACTAATATATATATTACTGCCTGGAGACTTAATTTAGCATAATTAAAGAATAGATGTTCCACATAATTGAATTTTTCAAGTAACTGATGTTAATGCTTCTCACGTCAAAAATTATTTTAAGTATTTTTCTGGAAGAAAGAATGAAGTATCTCCTTTTCTAACTCAAAGAAAGTATATCAATTATGTTTTAGCTTTTCCTTTCAAAAAGAACACACACACTTCAATTGAATCGACCAATTAGAGAAATTAACAAACCTGGACATCTCCACATTTCAGTTAGGTTTGATAGGAAGTCTGTTCGGATTAAGTGAGGGACTTGGTCATGTCCCGTGGGCAGCTATGAGCATTTCTAACTGCTAAGTTAATAAATACCTCCTGCTAAACCCCTTAAAAGGATTGCCTAGAGGAGAAGACAATATCTTGTCCTGATTTCCTAATTCTGCCATCCAGGAGGACCTTATGAACTCTGGAGAATCAAAATATTGGGGCTTTTTCATCTTCATCCTAGTAATGTTCTTTGCATTGAAGTGGCTACTGTAGGTACTGGTGGAAAGAGAGAAGAGGCATTGCACATGTATATAAATGCTCTTACTGTACCACCTTAGTAAATATCTGTTTCTAAAACCTATTTATTTGTCTGATTAATTGATATCAACTGTTATAACTAGGGGGAGGTAGAGCAAACTTTTCCAGTGGGGGATCAGAACAATTGCATTGGAAAAATAGCCCTCACACTCTCAGAGCTACCCCATGTGTTAAAAAAAAAATCTTGCCATTGTGATCAGCTCAGCAGCTTCTTACATAGGCATTTATTTAATCAAAGTATTGCAAATACACACACACAAAATGGATATATAGAGAGAATAAAGGACAGTTTTCATGATCTCCTAGAACCTTTTTTTTTTTAACTTGGAATCAATACTGTATATTGGTTCTAAGACAGATAAGTGGTAAGGTCTAGGCAATGGGGGTTAAGGGACTTGCCCAAGGTCACACAGCTGGTAAGTGTCTGAGGCCAGATTTGAACCTAGGACCTCCCATCTCTAGGCCTGGCTCTCAATCCAATTATCCAGCTACCCCTAATCCCAGTATCTTTATGTTTTTAATTGAAATTTTTTATTTAATTAATTAATTTAGAATATTTTTCCATGGTTATATGATTCATATTCTTTCCCTCCCCTTTCCCCACCCCACCCCCCGTAGCTGACAACACACAATTCCACTGGATTTTACATGTATCGTTGATCAAGACCTATTTCCCTATTATTGATAATTGCACCAGGTGATCGTTTAGAGTCTACATCCCCAATCATATCCTCATCAAATCATCTGATCAAGCAGTTGTTTTTCATCTCTGTTTCTACTCCCTTGGTTCTTTCTCTGGATTTTAGGCCTGTCATTACCCTCTGCTATCTGTGTTGCTGGAATGTAAAAAATGGAGACTTGAACCCAGGACTCCAGTCCCCAGAAGTCCTTGCTCACTTCCCAGAATGCTTTGCAATCGCACTGAATTCTCGCCTGGGCAAGATTACAAATTATTATTTAAAGGAGTTCCCCACCTACTGAGGGTCTTTTTCCTACTTCTGCTTCCCAGCAGATGCATCTCTCATGATGTAAGTGAAATTGAATGGGCCTCTCTGGGCATAGACACGTGCTTTCTTATTCTGTATTTTCATGAATCCTTAACCTTTAATAAACCTCATAAAATATAATACCCCTTGACAGAGAGAAACTAATTTTAACTCTTACAGGAGAGAATATTAATACAGAATAGATCAAAGATCCATGGACATATTTGGGCACTGCAATCACATGACTTCAAGTTCTTATTTTATAAGGAAGGTTGGAGGGAATGAAAATCCAACTCACTATTTGTTTACTGTCTTATAGATCAATGGTTCTCAAACTTTTCCATATCATGAATCCTTTATGCCCTTAAAATTTATTGAGAAGCCCAAAGAGCTTTTGTTCATGAGAGCTTTATCTATCAATATTTAACATATTAGAAATCAAAACTAGTAATAATTTAAATGTTCATTAATTCATTAAAAATAATGATAACAAGCCCATTGCATGTTAACAGAAATAAGAGTTTTATAAAAATAAGTAACTAATTTTCCAAAACAAAACAAAATTAGAAAAGAAGTATCATTCTATATATTTTTACACATCTCTTTAGTGTCCATCTTCATAGAAGACAGTTGGATTCTCAAACCTGTTTCTACATCCAATCCATCATAGATTTATTTCTTGGATCCTTTTAAAGGATTGTTATAAAAATACCCAGGGGCCACTAAACCACACTTTGAGAGCTGCTGCTATAAATAATTGCTCCCCTAAAGAGAAGTCACTTTGAATAGATGTGATTTCTACAGTTGAATAAATGAATATGAAGAGTGCCTTCATAGCTTTCACAATATGAAAAGACAACCAAAATGGTGCCCACTGCTCATAACTTTAACTTCAGTGGAAATTTGTAATTTTCAAAAATCATTTGACAGATGAAAAAGCAATTTGACTTGTATATTTTTGCACCCAATCTGCCCAAATGATGATCAAAAAACATTTTTCCTATGGCACCAATGATTCAAAGGCCAGCAGTTCCTAGGTAGTAACTCCCATTTGTGATGACTTTAGCTAGTCATTTCTAACCACATTTAAGCCACTTATGAGGCTTTGTCTCTAATAATCTTGACAGTCAGCAGTAGGCTGTAGATAAAGATATAGAGAAGATATGTCTTCTTAGAACCTTCATTTGTTTCTAAAATCCTAACTATAACCTCTGTGTGAGATCAAAGGAATATATAAAATCAAAAACTGAAAGAGATCTTAAAGGCCATACTGTAGCTCAACCTCCTCATTTTGCAAATGAGCAAACTGAGGTCCATTGGGTTTAAGTGACTTGTACAAGGTCACACACATAGTGACAGAGTCAGGGTCAGGATAGGATAAATCAACTTAGTCCTGCTTTCAGAAGAGACCTGTATTTGGAACCAGAATGTCTGGATTTGAATCCTACTTTGGATACCTTCTACTTCTGTGACAAATGACAAGCCACTTAACTTCTCAAAGACTCTTTTTACTCATCTGGAAAACAGGAATAATAACAACAATGACAATAATATTATAACTCACATTCATAAGTACCTTAAGTTTTGCAAGGTGATTTACAAATATTATCTCATTTTATGCTTGCAACAACTCTGAGAGATGGATACTATTATTATCAACATTGTATAGATGACAAAGCTGAGGCAGACAGAAGTTGTGACTTGCCCTGGGTCACACAGGTAGTGTCTGAGGCTGGATTTGGACTCAGGACTTTCTGACTCCAAGGCTAGCACTGTATCCACTGTGCCAAAAATAATATTGACATTACCTACTTTAAAGGATTCTTATAAGGAAATCACTTTACAAAAACTCTTCCTCCATGCTCCTCAATATACTACAAATTATATAATATTATGAAATCATCATAGAAAGTTGGCGATAGAAAAAACTTTCAAGATTGTCTTAGATACCTCCATAATTTTACAGAGCAGGAAACTTAAAGACTTTAAGTTATTTCCTGAAGTGACACAATGAGTTAGTAAAAGATCCTTGAGAACTTATGTTCCGGGTATGTTGTAAAGAACTTATATAATATATTTTATTATAACATAATTAATATCATATCATATAAAATATATTTTACATTTTAAAAATATTTTGGCCCTTCCCCACTTCAAAAATAAAAAAACCCATTAACATGGTTTATCACTCAAAAAAATTATGATATAAGTAAATTTTATCTTGAACTTCTTCCTATTCTTATTACACCCCCTTTTTATACTTTATAACTCCCTAGTCCTTTAATGCTCACCAAACATCTGTTGTCCTCAGGGCAATGAAGGGCACAATAAATAAGAGCACTTGCCCTAGAGTCAGGAGAATCTGGGTTCAAATTTGGCCTCGGTTACTTCTGAGCTGTGGGACCCTGGGAAAATCACAGAACCTCATTTGCCTAGACCTTACCTTTCTGTCTTAGAGTTTTTATTAAGACAGAAAGTAAAGGTAGAAAAAAAAACTTCAGTTGATCTTTAATTTCCCTGGATCTCTCCCTTTGGCCCCATTGCTACTTACTATGGCAGCAATGCCATTGTCGCTTAGGCAATATCCCATGCTCTGAAGATCTCTCTGAATTTTCCCTATGGAGACTTACCTGTGTTGAACCTCATTTCCTCTTGGAAAGTTAGTTATAGGGTTAATGGTTAATAAAGGGTTTCACAGTGATGTTTGGGCAAAAGTGACAATGTATTCATTCTTCTAGGGCTCTATGTATCTTATATCATAAGATACTTCTTATCTTATCTTAATATATTGTATAATAAACATAACAATATAATATAATGTAACATAATATAATATAATATATATATTTATTTGTCCCAATGAATAAAAGAATGAATCTGTTACAGTATGATTTTAGATATTAACAACAGGATACAGGGAGTGAAGAGGGTGAGGAGTCAAGGAATGACCACTAAGTTTGGAGTCTAGGTGGCTAGGAGGGCATTGGTGCCTTTGACCGAGAAGTTAGGAAGAGAGGAAGATAGCTCCAATATGCATAGATCACTTTCATAAAGATTTAATAAATCAATGATGTCTTCTCAGTCACCTTTTTGTTGTTGCTCATAATGCTGCCACTTAGCATCACGGGCAGGATGGTCCAGGTTCAAGTTCTCTGACAGATATGCTGAATAAGTGACCCTGGACAAATCAGTTCATCTCATATGGTCCTGGGTAATTCCCTAAAACTATAAATTGTAAAACATGCTGATCTGCTTTCTAGAGAGAGTTCATGCACAAAAGGGTACCTGATACTGATGAAATCATAGGTACATGTCAAATGCTCGTAAATACAAACATACACAACTACTGAGAGAGCTAGATCATCCATAATCTTTTTCCTCTTAGTATCTCCCTTATTGAGATATCTTGAAAATTGTTCCCTGAGTACATTTAAAATTGTGTTTCCTCCAACACAGATTTCTTCTGTGTATATTTCTTCTTTGTCTAGCCCACTCTTTCCAGCTTCATCTTCTTAAGAAGTGCCATATCTACTTCCTCATAAACTCTTGAAGTTCAAATGGGATTTTCCACTCTCATAAATAATAAAAATATAATATGGAAATAGGTCTTGATCAATGACACATGTAAAACCCAGTGGAATTGAGCATTGACTATGGGAAGGGGGTGGGAAGAGGAGAGGGAAAGAACATGAATCATGTAACCAAGAAAAAAATTTCTTAATTAATCAATTAAATGAAAATTAAAAATAAATAAATAATAAAAATAAATTGACATGGAAATGGTGGCAAATTAATTACATTTCATGACTATTATCAGCTTTTCAGGATCTTTGGATAATCTGAGTTTCTTGTAGGTTTATTTTCCTCTTCTTTTCATTTTGCAAGATGACTATTCATGATTCTGAATCATCCTCCACCATAATGTTTCCCAAATCATCTTGTATTGTAGCCAGTACTATCCTCGGCTGCCATACTTCTCCATTTGGTGCAGAGATCAAGGTGAGTTCTTTTTGTCTCCCTATAATAGCTACTTTTATATTAATTTAACTTCTTTAAGAAATTATGATATTTAATGTCTTTACTTTTATTAATCTAATTTTTATAGGGAAACTTCTTTGAATATACCAGATTGGAGCTATTATAATTGTGTGCTATTCCTTCTATTCTAATTTGGTATTGATTTTGGCACTTACTCTAAGTAGTGCCATTTTGACAATTACACTAAGTAGTGCCATGATCTGATCGTATACAGACAACCATTTCTGAAATGACTTTCACCTTGGTAACTATCTTTTCCTGTTTAAACAATATTAAATTTAATTTTTTGTATGTAACTATACTTACCATATCCAGTACTTTCCCATTCTCTTCTTGATGAAAGTATTTCTAAAATACAAGTATGTTACTTCTGAGTTATCTGTAAAGCCTTTGGCTTCTTTCAATTCTTAGTCTTGAACCATGTTTTCCAAGAAAAATTTTACCATCTTAGTGCATTTGTACTAACATTTCCAAATGATTAGATATAAGCTAATTTGGTTTGAAGGCTCTTCTCAACTTCTTCATAAAATTGCTCTATTTCTTTGTCTTCTGAAACAGATTCTAGCACATAAGCTGAAATTACCATTGTGGTGATCTATTTGCCTAGGTTCAGCAGAAGGTGGCATTTCTTATGGCCTTTGAGCACACAATGAAACCAATTCTTTTATTCACTCTGGAGAGACTATGAAACATGAGAGTCTGTGAGCTGTCCTTCCACTTAAATGTAATATCTTTTGGTCTCTTGGTTTTATTTATAGGGAGAATCTCAGTACGGGTGTGGTTCAGTTGCTTTGGCTGCTCATTAACTTGTTAGTTGTTGGTAACGTAATGTATTCAAATAGTCTAAAAAAAGTGTCCTTTTTTTTTTCTTACTTAATTATTGCCATTGCAGAACCATGAGGAAACCAAGTAAACACTAAAGAGCATTTTCTTTTATTTTCAGATTTCATGTTTTCCCATGCCCAGAGAGGGGCAGCTAAAAAAAGGAAGGGAGCGGCTGGATGACTCAGTGGATTGTGACCTGGGGGAAGTCACTTAACCCCCATTGCTTAGCCCTTACTGCTCTTCTGCCTTGGTACCAAAACTGTAAAAATTAAATTTATATCTCTAATAATAAAAATATTACATTTTATGAGGCTTATTAAGGATCATTAGAAATCCAGGAATAAAGAGGATACAAAATAAAACCACGTGCCCATGACTGGTTAGCCATTTTCAAATTTTCCCCACCTTACTACCATCACTGCTGATACTACATCATGTAAGAAGAGAGCACGTGGGAGGTGTTACTGCCAGTTAAATACCAATAATGTGATCTCTCCACCATGGAGACACAGGAGAGATTATAGGGAATTCTGGGAAATACCAAGGACTTCTGGGGAATGAAGTCTAAGGTTCAAAATCTCCATTTATATAATACATAGTATTGATTCTAAGATGGAAGGTAAGGGTTTAAAAAAAAAAAGAGGACTTTAGCACAATGTCTGGTACATAGTAAGCTCTTTAAAAATGCTTATTTACACACGTATACACACACACACCAGTGCATCACCTAGTAGCCCACCCTCTCTGTCCTTGGCTATAAGCCAGTAGACTGCTCTATCTAAGATGACAGAATCTTCTAGGTGTACCCCAAGGCTCTCTTCTGGGTCTTCAGTTCTTTCCCCTTTAAATTATTTCACTTGGTCTCATTAGATTCAATTATAATCTCTATGTGGATGACTCAGAACTACTTGTCCAGGTCTAACTATCCACTGACTTCCTCTTAAACTCAATGTCCCATAGATTCAATCTCAAAGTCAATGTCTCAAACTGACCTCTTTATCTTTCCCATCAAACTACCCTCTTCTTTACTTCCTCGTTATGGTTGAGGTATACCATCCTCCTCTGAGTAACCTGGGCTCCCAAACTAGAAGGCATCTAGGTTGAGCTTCTCTCAACCGCCATGTCCAATTCGTGGTGGAGTATTGTCATCTCTACCTTCCTAATATCTCTCCACATCCTTCTCTCTGTGATGCTGCCACCATTCTGGTACCAGTCCTCATTATATCCCACCAAACTATTTCAATTGCCTTCTGGCTGGTCTCTTTCCACTCCAGTAAATCATCTCCCTGGTTGTCAAAGTCATCAAAACATAGGTCCAACCATGTCACCTTCCATACTCATTAAACTTCAGGCTCCCTATCACTTCCAAGATCAAATGTGAAATATTCTGTTTGGTGTCTTAAGACTTTCATAATCCTCCTCACTCCCACCTTTCTAAGCTTGCTATGAGCCTTACATCCTGTCACATCCTCTGCTATTCAGTGACACTGGCCTCCTTGCTTTTCTTTGAACAAGATAATCCATTTCTCTGCTCTGCACATTTTTACTGACTATCCCCCAAGTCTGGCTTACTTTGCCTTCCTCATCTTCCCCAACTGGCTACCTTAGATGCCTTCAAACCTTAGCCAAAAAATCTACCTTCTACAGGGATCCTTTCCAGTCTTTCTTAATTCTAGTCCCTTCACTCTGCTGATTATCTCCAATTTATCCTGTGGATATCTTGTTTATACATAATTGTTTGCATGGTGTCGCTCCTGTTAGACCGTGAACTCTGAGAGCTGGGACAGCTTTTGCCTTTCCTTATTTCCCCAGCACTTAGCACGGTTTCTGGCCCATAGTAGCCACTTAATAAATGCTAGTTTACTATTTTGTTTTTATAGTTCATTAAATCAAGAACTTAAAAATTGAAAAAAAAAATCATGTGCAAACAAAAGGAATATTCTATATTGATGGCTAACTAACCAATTAGTCATCATATTGCAAAGGAAAAGATATTATAGACAGGAAATGGTGTGCTGTAATGGAAGGACCACCAGGTTAAGCATCAGAAGTGTATTCAAGTATTGATTCTGATCATTATTGTGTGAACTTGAACAAGTTGATTCATAAACCTAAATCGCCTTCTATAAAGTGGGGGAAATTAGGGAGACTGGACGATTAATCTAAAGCCCATTCTAATTTGAACAATTTATAATCCAGTAAAAAGACAAAGACGAGAAGCTGTGAAGGGTCTATAATTTCCAGTGAAGAAGTATCCAGATGTATCCACTGAAGTACCAAAAAAAAAAATGAGAAGCAGAAGCTCAGAGGGGGAAGATGGCTTGCATCTCTAAGACTGATGATTTCCCCAAGTTCAAATACAGAAAGCCAGTGAAAAATTGTGTTGCAGGTATAGCTCATCCTTATTTGAGATCCTTAATTTTGTGCTTTACCATGAAACCATTATGTTGTCTAGACTTCTGTTAGAGAGAAAGAAATTTGTTGGCAAATTTTCTAGTGAAAGTCTAGAGCAGAGGTTCTTAATCTTTTTTTTTTTTTATGGACCCCTTTGTCAGTTTGGCTAAACCTATGGACCCTTTCTCAGGATAAATGTTTTAAATGTAGAAAATTAAAAGAAAAAAACAACTCATGTGGGATTGCAAAAGGAACCACTTATATTGAAATAGTTATCAAACTATTTTTAAAAAACAAGTTAATGTACTATAAGCTCAAAATCCCTGGCCTCAAAGAAATTAAAGAAAAAAAGGACCCATATATGTAAAAATATTTATAACAGCTCTTTTTATTATAGCAAGGAATTCAAAACTAAGGGGATGGTGGTTTGAGAGTATAAAATTAGAACTGAATTTTGATATGGTGAATCCAGGAAATTGTTTTGCTTGACTATGAATATTTCTTACAATGGCTTTTTTTTTTAATGATGGGGAAGGAGAAAGAAATAAAATCAATTTTTAATCATTTTAAAAATGATTTTAAAAGAACTCCTGGCCCAGAAAAAGTAGCCTAAACTTTGTACATTTAAGTTTAAAAGCAATCACAATCTGAAACACAAAGCAAAACAGAGCCACTTAGTCCTTCTTTGATGTTTCATTGAAGCATGAAGTTCTCTGAGGCTCTGAGAGGAGAACATAAGCTCTGAAGGATCCTACCACAACAACTTTGAATAGAAGTCTATAACAAACTATGTCTAGTTTCTGAATAGCAGACCAGCTAAATACAGAGAGCCTCATCAACAAGTAGGTCACAGGACAATTAATGATTCAGCTACAAAAACCCTCAGAAAGCAGAGACAGGTCATAATATGTGTTGGTGAACTGACCACACTATTTCACAATTACAGATCCTTGAAATATTAAAGCAATATAAATTTAATTAGAGGATACTAGAAACCACTATCTGTCTTAAATATCAATGTAATCTTTTTTAAATCACCAATGATAGCCGAGTTATATGAATGATAATTATGTTTTATCAAGATAGACAGACTATATAGTATCTACAATCAAGCATCTCAAGCCTACATCCTTCTGTTAAATGGTCCCTCCAAAAGAGCTAATCTTTGCTACTGAGTTAATGAGTAAATTTCTAATCTATCCCAACCATGACCTCATATGAAAATCTAGAATATATTTGATTTTGCAAAAATTCTTTTATTTTAAAAGATCCCCAGAGAATTTTAATATTATTTCTGAATAAGAACTAGAATACATGCCTGACAGCTTGCAACATGTAAAAACTTCTTTAGAGAATGGCATTTTCCACTCATGATAGATATATGCATTAGGAAGGAATTCTTACATTTTCCAGCTATAAGATAAAGGTCTCTGTGTACTTCTCCTGGTTCTGCTCCTCTCACTCTGCATCACTTCCTGGAGGTCATTCCAGTTCCCATGGAATTCCTCCACTTTATTATTCCTTTGAGCACAATAGTATTCCATCACCAACATATACCACAATTTGTTCAGCCATTCCTCAATTGAAGGGTATCCCCTCATTTTCCATTTTTTTGCCACCACAAAGAGCGCAGCTATGAATATTCTTGTACAAGTCTTTTTCCTTATTATGTATGTAATGGACTTCTCCATTACAATGCAGTGCATTGCAGTGCAGATCCCTATCACATTCAGAGAAAAACTGGGAGTAGAAACACAGAAGAAAAACAACTGCTTGATTACATGAGTTGAGGGGGATATGGCTGGCGATATAGACTCTAAATGAACATCCTACTGCAAACACCAACATGGAAATAGGTTCTGATCAAGGACACAAATGATACCCAGTTAAATTGCCCATCAGCTATGGGAAGGGTGGGGGAGGGAAGAGAGGGAAATAATATGATTCTTGTAACCAAGGAATAATGTTCTAAATTGACTAAATAAATTAATTTTTAAGAAAAGAAAAACAAACAAAAAGATAAATAAAGGGAGGAATGACTATTTATAAATGGTTAAGTGTCTTCAATTGCAACCAATTAGTCAGTTTAGAATTAACAGTAGAAAGTCATCTCCTTGAGAGTATTTTGTCTTGTTTTTCTATCCCCAGCCCTCAGAGGCAGAGCTGACACTGAGGCAACTTTAGATTTCAGTAAGGAATATGAATTTTTAACTCTGAGCATATTTGTAATAGGAAAACAAGTGAGGATATACTATTTTCATGACATATGATTCTTCCTAGGAGGCAATATGGTACAGTGAAGAGTCTCTAGAATGAGTCAGAAAACCTTCACTCTTAGTCTCTACCTTACCATTAACTTGCTTTGGAACCCCTAGCACATTCCTAATCCTTTCCTGAACTCAACTTTCTCACCTGTAAAACAAAGCTCTGCACTCTATTGGATCTCTGATTCAATTCATTTTGACAAGTATTTGTTATTTGCCATGTGGTAAATCCTGAGGCTACAAAGACCAAGAATATGAGAATCTCTTGCCTTTATTTGGGTTTGGGGATGTCTGAACAAATAAGTATAATACCAGAGCAAAGGAGAGAGCCAAACAAAATACTCTAGGAAAATTTACAGAAAGATTACTTTCCATTCATTGGTGGGTTCAAGCATTTGAAGATTTGTTGTATGAAAGAGGGATTAGATTTATTCTACTTGGCTCAAGAGCACAGAATTAGATTGAAATTTAAGGCTCAATGGGGAGGAACTTCAAATTGTTTTTCAGTCCTATCTGACTCTTCATGACTCCATTTGGAATTTTCTTGGCAAAAATACTGGAGTGATTTACCATTTCCTTCTCCAGCTCATTTTACAGATGAGGAAACTGAGGCAAATAGGATTAAGTGACTTTGCCCTGAGTCACACAGTTGGTATCTGAGGTTAAACTTGAATTCAGGTCTTCCTGACTTCAGACTTGGTACTCTAACCATTGTACCACCTAGGTACCCCAAACTTCCTATTGGATCTGTCCAAAAAGATGTTGTAGGTTTCCCTAACTGGAGAATTAATGAATACTTAAGAGATACTAGGGAGTGAGGGACTGTCAGTCAGGCTAAAAATGGTATTGGCCTTAGAGGTCTCTTCTGACTGAAATTCTAATTTTGGTGCCTTTTTAGCTCTTTAGGTAAAATAATTTGCTAAGCTACCTCAAAATTGTCAGTCTGCTGAATGAGGTGTGCTACATTCCTGTAATCTTATCAATAGGTAAAATACCATGACAATTTATCTCCTGTTTTCCAGGAGAGGTAATTAAGGTACAAAAAAAGAGGTAGCATCTCTCAAACTAGAGATGTCAGAAAACCACTCAGATGTGTCAGTCACAAACTGGAATTTAATTCTATTCTAGGGATTCTGAACCTGGAGACTATGAACTCAATTTTGTTGTTAAATTCAGTGTCCCAAAAAGCAGTTTTAAACTTTATATTTTAATGACTATATTTCAATACATTTTTCTTTGTAATCTTTGTTAAATGTAAATGTAATACAGCATTTTTTTTTTATGAAAAACTTTATTCTGAGAAAGGATCTGAGTCTATAGCCTTCCTCAGACTACCAGAGCAGATCATGACATAAAATAGGTTAAGAACTCCTGATCTGGTCCATTCCCCTCATTTACAAACATTTTTACTTCTTTGGCACATGGAAAGATTTCCAGGCTCCTCTGGGACACGAGACCCAAAATACAGTTATACACTGGAAATGAACGTCAGTAGCAAACGTAAAGCAAGACTGTAGTCTGAGAAGGCAAGCCTGTTGTTTGCAGATCGTTCATCTTTCCAAAGAGGAAATCAGCTAACGTGAGTGCATGGGCAAGGTCTGTTTAATTGTGGTCTAACCACGTCCGCCTTACTCAAACAGAAACTCAAACGTTCTGCTAGTATTTTGAAGAAGTGTATATGACCTTCAGGGCGAGGGTTGGTTCCGCGCCTCAGCCCGGCCCCGTCCCACTCCCTCCTCTTCCCTCCCGATTAGGGCCAACCCAGGTGGACGTCAGGACGAGGCCGGAACGCAGCGGGAGGTCACTTTGACTAGCTACCAGGGAGGTACCGGCGCCGCAGCTCACCTGCGCCAGGAACCATTCGCACCCGCCCATTCCCCCAAACTAGTTCTCCAGTGAGCCAAGAGCTGCACCCAGTCCGGGTATTTATACAGCGCTATTTTAATCGCGTTCGCTGATTGGTCAGACCGTTGAGGAGCCGGACCATTCATGCCCAGGCTAAAGTTCTGAGAGTTCTTTTTCTGTGGGAGCTGCCTTCCTTTCCCTCGCGGAAGGCGGGGGCATGAAAACTGGGCGGAGTGTTGAAGCTGAGAGCGGATGGATTCCCTGGCCGCCGCGGGAGTGCTATCTCTAGTCCCTCTGGGGTGAGGCGACCTATGATCCGAGGGGATAGCGACCCTGCGGGCAGGTGTACCGAAATCTGCAGCTGTTTCCCGGGCTGCAGGTGCAGTCTGGGAGGGTAACTGGATATTAACATGAGTCAAGGCATCTCTACCCATCTCTTTGCCCCCTTGGTAAAATAACCACAGTTAGCTTCCTCTGTGGGGTATACCATAGGGAGTGTTCCAAGAGTTTTTAGTGCCCTTTTAAGCCATTACAACTTATGCTATTAAAGCGTAAAGTTTCAATAAGACTTTGGGGGACACTGTATGAGGGCGGCCCATAGGAAAGGAATGAGTTACGATGTTTAGTCGTCCCCAATAACCACTTCCATGCTTGGAGAACTTGTTTTGCTTTCATTTTATTTAATCAGTTTCTCTTCTCTGTCTCTTTTCTACTTGGGAAAGGGGAAATAGAACTTCGACCAACCAGAAGTAGAAGTGGCAGGCCTGTCTTGGGAGCATTTTCTGCCCTTGAAGCTTCTCTTCAAGGCTTTGTTTTCTGCCTACCACCCTTTAGCTAGTGTAGATAAATCAGCCAACAAGGTAATACTATGGGGGAGAGCTGGCTCTACTCAAGTAGATGTTAGAATCCTTCTTCTGTTATTTACTAGCCCAGAGAAGATATTTCCCTCCCTGTTCCCCAGCTATTTAATAATACTGCAGCTAGTATATAGCACCTACTGTGTGCCAGGCACTGCACTAAGAGCTTTACAAATATTATTTTATTTGATCCCTACAACAACCTGGGAGATAGGTACTATCATTATCCCCATTTTCCAGTAGAGGAGACTTGAGGCAGAGGTTAAATGACCTGCCTTGGGTCACACAGCTAGTGTCTAAAGTGGGATTGGAACTCCGGTTTTCCTGACCCCAGGGCCAGCACTCTACTCATGGAATCACCTAACTGCCTCTAATTTTCTTTTTCAATAGCTCAATGGACCTTTCTACTACAGATCTCTGGTACTGTTTTTCTAGGCTCTGTAGTTTTCTGGTTCTTCCCATTCAGTTCATCCTGACATACACCAAGGTTTAGAACTCCTTAGAGCCCATTTTAGACCCTTTACCATGCCACAGTGACTAGGGTCAGGAAGACTTTTGTTCAAGCCTTCCATTTGACACATTAGCCAGGAGGCTCCCAGCAAACCTTTTAGCCTCTCAAATGATAAAATTACAGATGAGTTAAATTAGGAGAGGGAAATCTCAAATTGGGAGTTCTCTATGCTGATAAAATCACAAGTCTGAACAAAGAAAAAAAAACAGATCTACATCTATGGAACTTTGCATGGAGTCTTGCAGTCTAACAGACAACTAGTTACATCATTTCTCTAAACCTCTTTCCACATTTTAAGAATGATTTCGATGGTTTCCATGATTTCAATCAAGCTTGCTTTGGCTTTCTTTGGTGAAAGTCAAGGAAAATATAATTCAAATATAATGAGCTTTCATTCTTAGAAATATAAAGCAAATGGGCCATTCAAAACCACCCACTGAACTTTGAATGAGAATATAGCCTTGGAATGTCTCAGTGACTCAGCCAGTCATCAGGCTTTAGAATTGCAACTCTGACCCCTGGTTGACAAGTAGGAAAAAAAAAAACAACCCTAGAAAGAGAAACTTCCTAAACTGATTTGCCTCTGAGATTTGCAGTTGAATGGGAAGCCTGGTTATTTCAAAAAGTCTGTTATTTAAAAAGTTGTTCCTTAAGTGGAACTGGCTTTGGAATGTAAAAAAAAAGGCTGTCCTAGTCTTGATGATTCTTGTTATTGACTATTTGAGAGTCTCTTAGTATCTTCAAAGTCCTGCAATGAGATAATAAAGCAATAGATCTTAGCTGTCGATAAGGAAACATTTGTCTTGGATGCATAAATCTTAAAGAGATGCTTGTTTGACCTGCTGCTAACTTAAGAAACTGGAGTTGTCAACAAAGGGGAAAGACAATAATAAGCCATAAAAAGCCCACCAATTACTAGCATTCCTCCAGAGCAAAAGAGAATAGCAGAGTGGGGACTCCCCAGCATTTCAAAGTTTCTTTCAGGATTTTAGAGCCTCTGTCAACATTCCTGTAGCTAAAGAGGTGTGATTGCTACTGAGTTCAATTTGATCTTCTTTATTGATTGCTGCCCTCATCTAGAAGCAAGTAAGGATATCAAAGCCAGCCCGAACTAACTTGGCTCTGAGAGGAAATTGACCATGAGTGTGTGTCAACATGGAATCTAGAAGCCCCCAAACTTGTAGCTTAGAAAGATGAAATGAACCCCAGTTTACTTAGCTTAAGGGTGAAGGCTCTGGGTATGACCTATTCACACGGGAGTTCCTTTCCAAGGGAAAGTTCTACTTCACAGCCTTACAGACTAACAATAGACTTTAAGAAGTTGAGTGCCTCTTTTGTCCCAAAGGTTTCTCCCCCTAGGCCAAAGTCCTTTACCAAGGTGGCCCAGCCCTGGGCTGGGTCTTTCCCTTTTGTGTTCGTTGTAAAGTATCAGCCCCTCACTGTTATTCCTGTCTGAAACTCCTTATTTTCCTTTATTACCATTGTAAAGTCAATCAACTGTCCCTCTCACCTTGGCCCCCATGTTTCACCTAGAAAGGTATTTAAGCTCCCCAACTTTAATGGCTCCTCAGAGTCCTCATCTAGTGTGGTGGCACTCCCAGGGATAATATCCCCAGAGTCCAGGGTGTAAACCCTGTAAAAATTATGGCGCCAGACTCTGAGTAAAGAATTAAATACTGGAGTTATCCCTATACTGATTAAAGACTTAGTTTTTCTGACTATTTAATAGTTCTGTGTTATTTCCAAGTTAACAAACAGCGAGCCAGCCAGGATCCAAAGTTATGGCTGCCTAAGCCTCCAGCCAGCTTGACCAGCCGACTTGAGGTACACACAAGAACCCACTGAGGAGTTGAGTTCCTTCTTAGCTCACTAGGCAGCACAAGTCTCATATAAGCTGAAGGTCCTGAGCTCGATTCTGAAATGGGCTGTGTTACATTTTTAAAGTCTTTTGTTTGTGTGAGGCAGAGGATGAACTCCCAAGTGACTAGGTCAAACCAGGAGCCTTCCCCCTTAAGCTAAGGAAACTGGGGATCATTTCATCTTCCTAGGCTACAAGTTTGGGGGCTTCTAGATTGCATACCTAGCTGAAGAAAAACCATTTCCCTGTGCCTACAAAAAAAAAAAGGCTGCCACTATTTGAGATTCTGAATGAATTAATAGAAAATGAGCGAAAAGATAACTTTTCATTTAAACTCTGCAAAGATATGAACAGGATCTTTGATTAAGGAGAAAGACTTCAAGTCAAGATGTTGTATCTTTATTAAAGCTCTCTCCTAATGATTAATGACAGGTCAATCAGTTACCATTCACAACTTTAAATTTCATTTGTATACCTCAATAGTATCTTTTCTCCAAGTCAACTTGAGATTTCACTAATTCTTCTATTCTATGTTTGTGGATTTTATTCAATTTAATATACATTTACTAAGCACTTGCCTAGAACCAGGCATGGTGCTAAGTACCCAGAGATTCTGAAGAAAAGACAGGCTCTACCCTCAAGGAATTTACCATCTAATAGGGAGGACAACACCTAATATACAAAGAAATGTTTCTTCATTCATGAGGTTTCATTAAATGATCAAAGGATATGAACACTTTTCACAAGAAATTTAATATTTCTTTGGAAAAATATTTCTATGGAAAAAAAATGTCTTGACAATCATAAAAGATTGCTCTGAGTAACTAATAAAAAAGTGGGGGGGGGGGGGAGGGGATGAAGAGAGGAGCCAGACCAATTTCCCTGAAATAAGGAACTTCCAAGGCAAAGAAACTCACTCCCCAATACAGGGCAGAGCACTAAAAGTTTAAAGGATACATGAGTGAGTGTCACAGATAGCATTTGAATCTGGGTTTTCCTGAATCCAGTTCTCTATCCACTACAATTCTGAGGTTTCACTTCACATTTATCAAATTGGCAAAGATATAAAAGAAAATAAAAATATTCAGGATTGGAAAGTCTGGAGAAAAAGAGGCATACTAATATGCTTGATCAACCAGAATTTATTAAGTGCCTGCTATGTGTATATAAAACTGAAGATAAAAACATAATGAACAAAACCCTACTTGCAAAGAGCTTACATTCTGATGGGATGTTGATGGAGCTAGGCATATATCCCAATGACAAAAACAAAGCTCCGGTCCACAATCAACAAAATAATAAACAATTTTTTGTGTGTGTGGTAACAAAGAAATAGAAACAAAGGAGATTTTAGTGGATTGGAGAATAGTTAAATAAACTGTGACATATAAATGTAATGGAATAATAATGTGCCATAAGAAAGGATGAATATTAAAAGTTCAGAGAAGTTTGGGAATAATATAAACTGACAGAATCTGGAAAACAATCTATGATAACTTCAATAATATAAAAAGAAAAAACAACAATAAAAAAAAAGAACTAATTGCTAGTTATAACCAAATTTGACCCTGGAGAAGAATTGAGAAGATTGAGCTCCATCTCGTCTTTGCAAAAATGATAGAGAATGGATATGACCTATTTCATATATTGCCTAACATAGTTGATTAGTTTTGCTGAGCTGCTTTTTTCCTCCTTTAAAAAAAAACATCTTTGTTATAAGAAATGGCTTGCTGAATAATAGCAAGGAAGTTTTTTTTTAATAAATAAGTGAATATAATGAAATACATATAAATATATATATATATCCCCAAAAAGAAGAAAACTAAAAAGTCCCAAAATGTGCCTATGAACTAAATGTCAAGTAGATAGTATTTTGTGTATTTTATACAATTTATTTCCCTCTTTCTAGAGAAAATACCATGGCATGATCTTGAAAAATAATTAAACTGATAGGCATATTAAATATATATGTACATACACACATATATTTGTTTTTACTTTAAGGTTTTTCATGTTTAAAAGTGGCATGAACTTTTTATATTTTGAATGGTAATTCTTAACTTGAGAAGGCAAAAGTTGAGAAAACTAGTAGAACAGAAATAGAGTACTTTGAATGATTTCTTTCAACTACTCACCTTGTAATATATGTATATTATACAGTGCTTTAAAATTTATATATTTATATACAAAATTATATGTATTATGTATATAATACATATATTAAAATTGATATCTCTCATCTCACTTGAACTTTACAGCAACTCTATTAGGTAGATATTACCAGCAGATTCATGTTTGTTTTACATACAAAAAAAGAGGCTCAGAGAAGTTACATGATTTAACCATGATCACCCAGCTTATTAGTGTCTGAAGTGAGATTCAGACCTACATCTTCTTATCTTCTTGACTTAGTTTCCTGGACTGCAAAACGAGGGTACCAATGTCCCAGAGTTGTTATGAGGATCACCTGAGATAATTTAGTCCAGCGCTTGGCACATAGTCACTGCTTAGTAAATGCTTTCTTCCTTCCTCTCAGGGCCTCAGTTTCTTTATCTGTAAATTAAGGAGGCTAGCCTATCAGATCTCCAATGTCCTTTCTAGTTCTGTGATAGATATGACTACAAAATAATAATATAATATTCCACTAGGTTATGAGCTCCTTGAGAAGAGGATTCCTTTGTATCTCCAGGATTTTCCACAGTAAACTTAGTACATAGTAGGTGTTTAATAAAAGCTGTTGGCTGAAATATACCAGAATATTCATATGAATGTCATCCCACACTGATTTCAAAATTTGACCTCTTCCAAAACATTTTGTACTTCCTCTTTTGTTATTGCCTTCAGACTCAATTTATGAAACCAAACAAGACAATGGTATCTTCCTATTACAATTGTGCCTCCTTTTGTGACCTGAGATAATACTAGACAGAGGTGGCAGTGTGACATAGTGAATGAATGAGTGAAAAAGCTTTTATGAAACACTCACTATGTGCCAGCTATTGTGCTAAGTGCCAGAGAATCAAATATAAACAAATAAACATGACAGTCCCTACCCACAAGGAGATTATAATCTAATAAGGAAAAACAATTCATGAAGGGGAACTCTGAAGCAGAGAGGAGGAAGGATTGGACCAGGAAGTAGCATCCTGGCTCTGTCCTGGGTAAAATGAGGTGAAAGTTCATCTATCATAGACTAGGTTCCCAAGAACAGAGTCTGACTAAAGTGGTTGGACATGACTAGGAAGTGGCATGGAGGCCACTGACACACTGAAATCAGAGGACCTGGTTCAAAGCCTGCTTCTGACATCTTTCTGTGTGATCTTGGGCAGTGCACATCTTTTCTTCCACTTCTTCCACACATACACCCCACTCCAGTCCTTGATTTCCTTATCTACAGATGAGAGGATTAGACTAGATCTCTTCTGTGGGCTCTAAATCTTGTGATCCTGTGATTTAGATCTAAATGATCTCCTGTCTCCTTTTCTTCAAAAGATGAGATCATTGGTTCTGAAGGTGATTCCAGAAAAGGAGCTCCACAGAACATGATGAGAAGGGCATGAAGATATCTCTGATCCTCAAATTCATGGGCTCTCAGGATTCATAATAAGTTGACCATAATTATAATAAATATTTATTAATTACAAATATAATAGAGTAAATATTATCATAAATAAAAGAGTATGAGTATGAGTACTGGCTACAAAAATACTACAGTAACACTATGGGAATTAGCACGTAGTCACTTCAGGTGACTGCTACTTGGGAAGGAACAACAAATATCAGGCTTCCAGAGAGTACTCCCTATGCTAGGGATGGGGGTACTGTAAAAATTAAATCTCTAATAAAAGCATTATATTTTAAGAGATTTATTAATGATCATTAGAAATCAAGGAATAAAGAAGATACAAAATAAAGACCACATGTCCATGGCTGATTACCCAGTTCAAACACCAACCTTACCACCACCAAGCTCAAGACAGGAAGTAAAGAGTCAGGACCCTTCATGTTCTTGCCTAATATCCCCTGTCTACAGGAAGTATGTGACAACAGGAAGTCAGTGGGCTCCTGGGAAATGTAGTTCTTTTTTTAGGGTAACAGATTTCCTCTTATACAGTACACAGCTGAAAATGAATAATAATAGTTAGCATTTATACAAATTTCTAAGGCTTGCAAAGTAGGAAAGAGAAAATATTTATATAAGACCTATTATGTGCCAGGTACTATGTGATGCAATTTACAAATATCATTTCATTTGATCCTGACAACAACTTTGGGAGGTAAATGCTACTATTATCTTTATTTTACAGTTGAGAAAACCAAGGCAAACAGAAGTTTGTGACTTGCCCAGGGTCACACATCTGGTGTATTTATAAAAATCAGTCTCAGATATAGTCACAACTCATGACTATGTCTTGTATGCTTAGGAAAAGCAAACAAGACAAATGAGGGCTGCACAATGGCGTTTTATATAATCCTTTTTTTCAGATGAATCACCTGCTTTAGCATTTCCCTTCTCCATGGTTTGTTTAGAACAGTAAGGATTCATTGAATTCTCCTTCCTGATCCATTTGACATGATAAATCCTCATCACCTTTAAACAGTATGAAGTGTCTGGGTGTGCATGGCACCGGAGGAGATACTGACTGGCTCTTTCTATGTGTTGGCAGAGTCAATGCTGCCTGGATGATGTAAGCAGTGTTAGACTGCTCCACCCAAAGATATCTGCCCCATTTGTCTGCCACACCATCCTTCTATGCTGCCCTGTGAGGTAGGAAGTCTGAGTATCATTATCTCCATTTTACAGATGAAGCAACTGAGCCAAAAAAGGTTAAAGGGCTATATGTTTAAGTCCCCCATCACTAGTAAGTAGTGAGATAGGGACTCAAATTCAGGTCTTCTAATTCACAATCTGTTCTTCCCACCACTGGCCCTGCTGTTTCATGCTTCTTTCTAGCCAGAAAATCATGGTTAAAATGCACAAAAATTTGTTTCCTGGGAGGAAAGATGGAACCCTGCAACAACCTCATCATTCAGCTTCTGATTGTCATCTGGGAAGGCACAAAACCCTTGCCTTGGGGGGACTAGATACAGGATAATTCCTTTCAGCAGAGGCAATGGAAGTAAGAGATATTGAGTGGCCAAAGGCCAGCATGGACTGCCTGCTCAGAGATGGTTGCCCAAGGCATGATGAGTATGAGCTCTGATCTGGGAGAGTAGATGGAGACATTGGGTCAAAGAGCCTGCCCTGAAAGATAAGGCATCTGAAGCAAGTGCTGAAGTGAGGAAGGAGGCAATATTCAATTATGCTGGATTTAGTAACATAATGAGAAAAACTATTTTAAAAAATAATAAAACCTATCTCATAACAAAGAAAAATGCTTAAGTAGAACCAATCAAACCAGAAATCTTAGCTGATTACATCTAATAATAACGATTATATCTAATAACATCTCTATATCTAATAGCAATATCTAACTATCTAATAATAATAATATATGTCACATATTATATATCAATTTAAGGTTTCCAAAACACTTTGTTTATAGCATCTCATTAGATCCTGACAGCAATTCTGAGAGGTAGTGCTATTATCTTCTCCATTTTACAGTTGAAGAAATTGAAGCTGTGAGAAGTTGTGACGTGGCCACATTTAATAAATGTCTGAGGCAAAATTTGAACTCAGATCTTTCTGATTTCAGTTCAATACTATCCACCCAGTCATGTCTCTTCAAGGAAAAGGGAAAGCTGTTTTTATCATTTCTTTTCCTGGACCAAGATTAGCCATTACAGCTGATCAAAGTTCAACTAGCAATTATTTGTTTTTATTGATTCTAAAATCAATCAGTCAGGATTTATTAAGCACCTATAGTATGTCAGGTATTTTGCTAGGCTCTAGGGGTAATGGAAAAAAAAAAGAAAGAAAGAATCCTTCCTTTCAAGAAGCTTCACTCTGAATCAATATCAGATTCATAACATCTGATGCTTCTCAGAATTCATCTTTGTTATTTCATATAGCATAATAGTATTATATTCATATACCAGATTTTGTTCAGTAATCTCCCCAAAAGTGATTTTTCCTTCCTTTTCTTCTTTAAAAAAAAATCCTGATGCTATAAAATAAGTACTTTTCCTTCTCTCTCTATCTACCTTTCAAAGGCCAATGTTTTCCTCTTAAGAAATATCAGGTACGTATAAAAATAAATAATTCAGCTTTGGGTTGTTCTCATACTGTCAACACGTCTTTAAAGATGATCTTCCACAGGTTTCACTGAGGTAGTTCCTGGTATTGCCTATTACCGTGACCTCATTCCAACTCCTGTTGGTGAGATATTTGGAAAGATGCTCAGCTGCAAACTCAAAGATGTATTAGAATTGGAAGCTTCTAGACAAACCTGAGAATTTTACAGCTAGGGAAATTGAGGCCCAGATAAGAGAAGCAGCTTGCTTGAGCTCCCACAATTAATTTATGGTCTTCTGAGTGCCAGTCCCATGACATCTCGTGGCTGTTCTTCAGCTCCTCTTATATTCGTCACAGTTCTCTTGGTTTAACATGGGACAGTGTGTTCTTGTGCTGGAAAGTATTGTTTAATGCAATTTGGCAAACATTTATCAGGCTTCCACTGAGTGCTCCCTGTGTTAGGAATGGGGGTACACAGCTGAAAATGATGAATAATAGCTAGCATTTATAGAAAGCTCTAAGGCTTGCAAAGCACTTTGCAAAGTGGGGAAGAGACAGAACATTTATATTAGACCTACTATGTGCTAGGCACTGTGTGATGCAGTTTACCAATATCATTTCATTTGATCCTGACAACAACTTTGGGAGGTAAATGCTACTATCATCTTCATTTTACAATTGAGAAAACCAAGGCAAACAGAAGTTTGTGACTTGCCCACAGTCACACATCTAGTAAGTATCTAAGGTCCTATTTGGATTCAGGTCTTCTTGACTCCAAGTCCAGAGCTCTATCCATTGTACCACCTAGCTTCCTCTCACTTGATCTTCACAAGCTAAATGGCACAATGGATAGAGTGTTGTGCCTAGAGTCAGCAAGATCTGGGTTCAAATCCAGCCTTCAATACCTACTATCTGTGGGACTGTGGGCAAGTCATTTAAATTTAGTTTCTTCCACTTTAAAATGGGGTAATAACACCCCATACCTTACAGGTAGTGAAACTCAAATGAAATAATATTTGTAATGCATCTGGCACATACTAAGTGATATATAAACAATAGTGATTATTATTATTCATCTTCATTTTACAGATGAGGATAATGAGGCAAACATAGGTTAAGTGACTTGCTCAGGGTCACATAACTAGTGAGTATCTTACCTAAGATTTGAACTCAGGTCTTCCTGATTCCATATTCAACACTTTTCCCACTGTGCCACTTAATCGCAATAGCCCTTGCCCTCAAGGAGCCTACCAGCTAATGAGGCTAGGTATGACCATGACACAGATAAAAGTAATAGACGGTGGCTAGTGGGCTAAAGCAAGAGAGCTAAAGCAAAATTGACATCCTGCTCTTAGAAAATTGAATTAACATTAAAACCCCATTCAGTTGGAGAATCAGAGAAAATTTGCCAGATTAGGTGGCCCCTGAGCCCAGTCTTCAAAGAGTGAGGAGAAAAGGTAGTCCAGGCATGGAGAACCAGCCAGCTACTTGTTTGAAAGCAAGGACAGGGAATTTGAGCTCAGAAAGTAGCTAGCCAAAAGTTTGGCTAAAAGAGGAAGATAATATGAAATTGGGATGGAAGGGTTATTAAAGACTTTAAAGGCTATTCAGAATGTTTATGTTATCCCAGAGGGAGAAGGAAGCTGACAAGAAGTTTTAAGCAAGGAAATGACATAGCCCTATGGGTGCATTAGGAAAATGATTCTGCCAATTGCATGAAGACTTGATCGGAGAGCCTAGAAGTGGGGAAACCAGTTTGGAGGCTGTTGCAGAATTCCTGGCAAGAGGCGACGAGGACCTATGATGTCAATGTGCGTGAAGAGGAGGGCCTGGGAGAGTATGGAGATGGCTCAGGTTGATTGCTCGCACGCCAAACTTGGGACAGAAAGTCCAGATGGGTTGATCTTCATGGGGGCCAATAAGTTGAACGTGATTACACTAAGTCTGGTCCTGCTCATTCAAATGTTTGCTCACCACAGGGTCCATAGGACAGCATGACTTGCTCAGTCCTGGGTTAGAGGGTGGGAGCATTCTATGACAGCAAAAAAGGGAAAAGGCTTTCAGTTAGGATGCAGCCATCTGAACAAGCCCTGCTAGAAAACATGGATGAGGGTTTAGATTAAGTTCTTCAGGAATGAGCTCATGATTCTGATGTCTCTTTTTTAAGGTGGGAGACACTAGGAAGGGCGCTAAATTAAGAAATAAAAGTCTCAAGTATTTGCTGCCATTTAGTGTCCATATGAACTTGATTAAGTAAATCGGGAGATTAATTAGCTTCTTTGTGCCCCACTTTTCCCAGCTTTAAAATAAGTCAGTTAAACTAGGTAATTCCAAAGGATCCTTCTGTTTCTAAATCCTCTAGATTTATAAGAGAGCCTAGGATGGAGCCTTGGGGAACAATGCCATTTAGGGAATGGAAGGAAAATGATGAACCAGGAAAGGAAATGAAAAAAAATCATTCCTACAGGTAGGAGAACATAACAATGAGAGTAGTATAACAAAAAAAGCTGATGGAGGAAAATATCCAGCAGGAAGGGTGGTCAATAGTTGTTTATTCACACAAGGATATTTGTTGTATTACTTCCTAGGTACAGAGCAGAATTCAGCCACCCCCATTCTTCCACACCCAGTTAATTCTTCTGCCCATTCAGACATCACTTAACTTTCCCTGCTCCTTAGATGCTAAGAGTAAGTAGAAAACCATAACCAGAAACCATTGGTTTTCTGTTCTTGGGCTTTCCTGATCCAGGACATGATAGCAGGCCAGTAGAAACAATATAGAATAATGGGGTAGGGAGTGGGAATCAGAAGAGTTGAGTTTGAAATCTACTTCTGTTTCTTACTCCCTGTGAAGCCTTGAAACTCTTGGACCTCCATCTCTTCATATATAAAATGAGGGAGTTAGAATAAGTAACCTCTAAGCGCCTTTCCAGCTTTAGGACAAGGTCATATTAGATCATAGGCAGAGCTAGAAGAGACCTAAGATATCATTAAATATAAGCCCTGAATTTTAGAGAGGATAAACTAATGGTCAGAGAAGTCAAGTGATTTGCTCCAGGTCACACAGGTGAGAGGATTTGACTCCAAATCCAGTTATCTTTCTACTCTTTCAAACTGCTCTGCAATCCTATTTTGAGAGATCAGGGTCTCATTTCCCTTATCTATAAAATAAGAATTTAGGGTAAGATCCTCTCTAGGGTCCCTTCTGGCTAATTTTTTTATCAAAAGCCCTCCAACTATCTTCCTATAACTATGCCCAGTTGTTCCCTCCAACTTTAGAGGAAACCTTCCATACACACAAGGTCACTCTACCACGACAAACAATGAATGGCTTTCTGTCTCTCCCCATTGCTGGAAAATGTAAAAAAGTTCATAAGGTATCCTAATGTAACACCAGTAGTGGTATTGTTGGGTCAAAGGGTACAAACAGTTTGATCGTCTATTGGTTCCAAAATGCTCTCCAGAATGGTTGTATTCATTTACAGCTCCACCAACAGTGTATTAGTTTTGCTACTTTCCCACATCCCCTCCAACATTTATCATTTTCCTTCTTGGTCATAGTAGGCAATCTGATAGGTGTGAGGTGGTACTTCAGAGTTGTTTTAATTTACATTTCTCTAACTAATAATGATTTGGAGCATTTTTTCATATAATGAAAGATGGTTTTGATTTCTTCATTTGAGAATTGCTCATGTTCATATCTTCTGACCATTTATCAATTAAGAAATGCTTCATATACTTGTAAACTTGACTAAGTTTTCTATATATTTGAGAAAAGAGGCCCTTGTCAGAGACATTTGACAAAAAGATTTTTTTTTCTCAGTTTGTTGATTCCTTTGTAGGCTTGGTTATTTTGGTTTTGTTTGGGCAAACCCTTATAAATTTAATGTAAAATTATCTATTTTACAACTTGCAATGTTCTCTATGTCTTGTTTGATCATAAATTCTTCTCTCATTCATGGAATGGTACTGACAAACTCTTTTGTGCTCCCCAAATTTGTTTATGGCATCACCCTTTATTTCTAAATCATGTATCCATTTTGACTTTATCGTGGTATGTGTTGTGAGGTGTTGGTTTTTGCCTAATTTTTGCTCTACTATTTTCTAGTTTTCCGAGTAGCTTTTTTTGAATAGTGAGTTCTTCTAAAAGTCTAGATCTTTGGGTTTATCAAACACTAAGTTAATATAGTCATTTACTACTTCCTGTTAAGTGCCTAATCTATTCCATTGATCCATTGCTCTATTTAGCCAGTAACAGATTGTTTTGACGATTGCTACTTTATAAGTACACTTTGAGATCTGGTCTAGTTAAGTCATCTTCCTTCATATTTTTTTCATTAATTTCTTTGATGTTTTTGGCCTTTTGTTCTTCCAGGTGAACTTTGTTTTTATTTTTTTTCTAGCTTTGTGAAATCATTTTTGAGTAGTTTAATTGGTATGGCACTGAACAGGTAAATTAATTTTAGGTAGAATTGCCACTTTTATTCTATTGGTTTGGTCTACCCACAAGTAATTAATGTCTTTCCAATTGTTTAGTTCTGACTTTATTTGTGTGGAAAGTGTTTTGTAGTTATCTCCTAAAGTTTTTCCTAACTACCTCACAGATCAGCCTTTTCTCTGTAATCTTGTACAACACCGCTGTCATCTGTTCTACAAAATGTATTTAGTCTCTTTCTATATGGTAAATGGTCAGCTAGGTGGTCAAATAAATAGAGTACTGGACTTGGAGTCAGGAAGACCTGAGTTCAAATGTGACCTCAGGCACTTCCTAGGCATGTGACACTGGGCAAATGGCTTAACCCTGTTTTTCTCAGTTTCCTCATCTATAAAATTAGCTGGCCAAGGAAATGGCAAACCACCCGTTATCTTGGCAGAGAAAACCCCAAATGGAGTTATAAAGAGTCCTCATTTCAGATGAGGCTGGAGATCATAAAAATTATCCTTTTTTTTTTTTAAACATAGGCTATTTGGAAAGATTCTCCTTTTTGGTGTGGCTCATGTAACATAAAGTGACTTCCTGCTGCAGTTACTCCCCATTTAATGGTCCTGTGACATCACAATACTCCAGGCATGAAGAGATAGGAGCAGCCCCTGTGTGTGGCTTTGTTCACCCAATGGCAATGGCCACACCCCAGAGGTTATGCCCTAATAAGGAATGCAAAATTGCAAGCAGTTAAATTCTGAGCAATTACAAAGATTGTGCAGTGAGGCAGGATTGGGTCTCGGATTCATTGATTCAGAACTGCAAGGGATCTTAGAGGTCTTTGGCTCTAATCTCATGCTAGGGATGTGAAACCTGCTCAGGGTAGATAGCTAGTAAGCATCTGATACAGAATTTGAATCTAGATCTTCTTGATTCCAGATATTTCCTTTATTGGCCTCTGAAGTGAACCAGGAGTGTTGAGTGTTGTAGGGGAAAAGAAATTGTTTTGAGATTGAATGAAAAAAAAAATAGCACCCCCAGCTCTGGAATTCCCCCCTAGGCTCTGCATATCTCAGGTGTAGGAAGTATGTGATGTCTTCAGTGCATTCTTTGGGTCAGGGAGGCACTGAATCAAAGAGCTGAGCCACCTCCCAAGGGCTCTAGGATGACAAAGGTCAATTTACAAAAAGCATTTTTTAAAAGAAAACAGGAAAAGTTTACAAGGCCTTTACTCTCCTATGCCAGGCTATGGTGACATCTCTGCCTCATTGTTCTCCAGGACTTTAGCCAACAGCCAAGATTTATTTTTTAATCACCTGTTTAATGGTGTGCATTGGCCCTTCAAGAAATAACTGCGTCCTGCACCCTCTCTCATTTCCTGTCACAGGCTGCTTAGAGCCTCTGAATGCTCTTAAGCCGTTGCTATGATTCACTAGAGACCCTGGCATTTCAGCAGGGAAGGGAGTTATTTGTATGGTCTCTGGAATGCAGGCATGGCTGTTTTCGAAAGCTTTTGCTGTTAAGAAAAAGAGAGAGCCCTGGGAATGCAGCCCTGCTATCGTTTTCCATCCTATAGTATGCATGCCTGTAGGTGTGTGTGTGTGTGTGTGCTGGGAGGTCAGGGCAGCCACTCCTCCACAGCCAAGAAGGAGCCCCGGCCGGCCAGAAGGTGGGGAAGAGCAGAGCATTCTCTCTTGGCTGTGCCTCTCCACTAATATGTCCTCCTGATCAGAGTACCAGGGTTTTCCTGGGTGATTGTACAAATTGTCATTTTCTTTTTTGCGTGGACCATTTGGGAAGATTCTCTCCCTTTTGGTGTGGGTCATCTAACAGCAGTGAGTTCCTGCTGCAGCTACACCCTGATGGATTAAGTTCCAAGCCTCAGTGGCCCAGGGCCAGGGCAGGGTAGGACACAATGAATGCCCTGTGGTGGTGTTCCAAGGAGTACATAAGGATATAGGACTAAGTCAAGGGTTATGCATTCACTGAAGTCCACACACTACTTGGGACCAGTCTGTTCCTGGTGGAAACCAAAGCCTACCTTTAAGTCCAACTCAGAACGGAATTATGGGGTGAGGGAGAAATGAAAGCCATTTATTTGCTTGATGTCCTATCTGGCTAGTGATGGTGGTTGTAACTATGAGGGAATTTATTTTTTGAAAATTTTATTTAATTGATTTGGAATGTTTTTCCAATGGTTACAAGACTCATGTTCTTTTCTTCTCCCTCCACCCTCCTTCCATTGGGTTTTACGTGTGTCATTGATCAAGATCTATTTCCATATTATTGATATTTGCATTAGAGTCTACATCCCCAATCATATCCCCATTGACCCATGTGATCAATCAGTTGTTTTTCTTCTGTCTTTCTGCTCCCACAGTTCTTTCTCTGGATGTGGATAGCATCTTTCTCATAAGTCCCTCAGAATTGTCCTGGATCATTGCATTGCTGCTAGTAGAGAAGTCCATTACATTTGATTGTGCCACAGTGTATCAGTCTCTGTGTACAATGTTCTATGAGAGAATCTTTCATCTCCCTCTCTTCAATTTTCTTTGTATCTCAATAGATGCAGAAAAAGCCTTTGACAAAATACAACACTCATTCCTTATGAAAACATTAGAAAGCATTGGAATCAAAGGAACTTTCCTTAAAGTGAAAAAGGGCATCTATCCAAAGCCATTAGCAAGCATTATCTATAATGGGGACAAAGTAGAGGCCTTCCCAATAAGATCAGGGGTGAGGCAAGGATGCCCATTATCACCTCTATTATTTAACATTGTACTAGAAACACGTGTGTGTGTGTGTGTGTGTGTGTATGTATATAATAGTATATGTATATGTACTAAAAATATGATGGCAACAAAAGCAGAAAAAGAAATTGAAAGAATTAGAATAGGTAAATGAGAAAAAACTATAACTCTTGGCAGATGATATGATGGTATACATAGAAAAATCCAGAGAATCAACCAAAAAACTAAAAGAAATAATAAACAACTTTAGCAAAGTTGTGGAATACAAAATAAACCCATGTAAATGATCAACATTTCTATTTACCACCTACAAAATTCAAAAGCAAGAGAAGGAAAAAGAAATTCAATTTAAAAAATGACAAAATAAAATAGCTAAGAGTATACTTATCTAAAGAAAACCAGCACCTACATGAACACAATTACAAAACTTTTCACACAAAGTTATATCTAAACAATTGGGAAAAATATTAATTGCTCATGGATAGGTTGAGCCAATGTAATAAAAATGATAATCCTGAGGATAAGAAAAAGGAAGGCAGATAGTAGGAGTCATTCAGGGTTTAATATTGGTAGGATTTCAACAGTAGAAGTATTATGGGGAAAAGGAATTGGTTGAACCAACATTGTGGTTCAACTGAACTGAAGTGAACATGTAAGTAATGGGAGTCTGGATCGCCCAAGGTAATATTAATATGAACACAGGAATCTCCAAATATAAGGCCAGCAATTGGGTTTGGCATGAGACTATAAACCAGGTAATAAACTTGAGAAAGAGAAAGTTAACTAGATCCTCCAAGATTATAGCAACAAAGAAATGGACTGAATTATATAGATTAGAGGTCACCTAGTCCAATCCCTCCCCCATTTTATAAATGTGAAGATAGAATTAATTCTCCCTTTGGATTTAATTGTCACATAGATGAGGAAAGTGAGATTGTGCCCAATATCACCCAGCTAACAAGAGTCAAAGACAAAATTTGAACTGAGCCCTTCATGGCCCTAAATCCAGTAGTCCCATGGTCCATTATACCACATTGCTTCTCTGAATAGCTTGAGATTTCTTTTCAATCTAATAAAAATTGGATGACCTCAATCTGAAGACATGTTGTAAAGGAAATTCTTGGTCAGGTCCAAGATGGACTAGTTGGTCTCTGAGCTTCCTTCCATTTCTGAAATTCTCTGATGGATAACTGACTGGGAAGATGGATAATTGACAGAGAAAGGGAAAATCTACAAAAGGAAATATTTGGAAGAAAAATCTATGAAAAATGTTGCCCAACTGCACTCCTCCCAGCCTGAGTGCTATTTTTACAGAATTGAAATGAAATTATGTTAGAGATTTTATTTATTCATGTAATTACTACCTGACCAATCCCTACAGTTGCTACAATGGAACCCATGAACTTCCTTACTAATTAAGGTCTATTTTTTCTCATTAATTGTCAGAAGCTCCTTTTCTATTATTTTTCTCCCAAGTCTCAGATTTGCCATTGGTTCCACATATCAATTTATGGCCTTATCTCATAATTCCCCCATAATTCATGACATTCTCCCTAAGGTCTCACTATTTTTTTATACAGTGAGAGAAGCAAAGAGAGAAGAATTTAAAGGCATTAGAAATATACCCCAAAATAAAGAGTTGGTTTTTCTATGTGTATGCACATTATTTTCCTGGTAAGTCCACACCTTGAGATGTTTTTTGAATGAATGGGGGGAAACATTAAGTCCTTATTATGTACAAAGCACTATGCTAAGCTTTGAGGACATAAACAGAAAAGCAGAGATAATCCTTGCTCTCAAGAGCTCACAGTCTGTTAGAAGGAGACTAGATTTATAGAAGGTTTGAAAGCAGTAAATCAAATAAAAATGGCCTATAGTCCTTAGGAAGTATCAGCAAAGCAGAGTAATACATCTCCTTTAATGTTATTAACAGCAATAAATCCACATCCCTTTCTGATGTTGGGCCATTTGATAATGCCCCAAACTTTGGTGTTGACAACCTTTTGGGTCTTCATTTATTGTGACTGCTGAGGGAGTGGGCAGAAACAGTTGCCAGGTTCATTTCCATAAGAAATAATTCTCTGGATTTTGACTTTGGAGGCAGGGTTGGAAGCAGGGCCTGTTCGGTGTGTGGTGGGGGGTTTGAGGTCAGGGAGCTGCAGGGAAGACACAGCTTTTCCAGGGGAATGGGTACTGGCCCGACTCCATTAGAGTCTAAGGGGTGGCAATGGTTTGACTCATGTAGCACATGCCATCCCTTGTCTCTCTCCCAGGGTGCTTTTCTCCTTCTGAACAAGCCCGTCATATACTATTTTACCTTCATGCTATTCTAAATTGGAGAGAAAATGATTAACAATCATTTAATTGAATTGAAACGAGAAAGTCTGTGGCCAGACTGTTTGTAGGTAGATAGATAAACAATGACTAGATGGCCACTACAGCTTTATGGATGAATCATAGGACCACAGGATAACACATCTAAAGAGGAAAGGGACATTAAAAAGTCATCATTATCTAGTCAAACCTCTTCATTTTACAGATGAGGAAACTGAGACTTTATTGGACTTATCTCCAATTTGCCTTTAATGTATCCTGCATATTCATAGTTGTTAGAATATGATTTCCACATTAGAACCTGAGCTCCTTGAAGGTAGGGACAATTTGCCTCTCTTTATTCTCAGCTCACATCACAGTACCTGACATATATATAGTAAGCACTTAATAAGTGTTTTTAGACTTGGAACTGATTGGGTTAAGGGTTGTAGACACTAAGCAAAGGCAAAATTTGAACCCAGATCCTCCCAGCTCTGAGACAAGTTCTCTTTCCATGGTACCTTGCTATTTTGCTAGGATAATCCCAAGTGTAGACTTCTTAAAAAAGTTCTTTCTGTTGCTTCCACCTTCCCACTTTGGCTTCATTTCCTTCTTCTGGCTTTGAGAGTAGATATACAGTATGTGTTACAGGAGTAATCCCTGGAGTAATAGAAAGACTGAGAAAAAGCCAACATGGAGAGGAGCTTGAGCCTTGAACAGGTTCCTATTTCTAGCTTCTTCTCTAGAGACTTTAAGGAATTTTCCCTTGATTGAGCTCCTTTACTATATGCATTGCTTGGCACATTCCCATCTGTAGAAATTTTCCATTTTCTTTTTGTACACCATCTGGATCGATGGCCTTATTCAGCCTTCAATACACGTGATGGCCTTTGTTTTAACTAGCACTTGATGGGAAGAGTCAAGCCTTTGGATATGACATGGAGCCCTCCTTCCAGTCATGGGAAGGTGAACAGAAAAAGCCACTTGAACCTAAAATGATTTCCCCTAAACTAACAATACTTAGGAGAGAAGATAGAGTAGGAGGGTTACTCTCTGAGGATAGTGCAGTGGCCATTCTCACAGTCCAGTCTCCTGTTCCACTGCTGGCAGGAATCAGTCACCTTTAGAGAAGAGTGAGCAAGATTCCAGAGGTTTCTATTCATTCCTCCCTGCAAGCAGCATTTGGGCAAACTCATTGGAGAATACACATAACCACCCATGGAACTTCCAAAATTTTTTTTTACTGATCTAGAAAAAAACATAACAAAGTTCATTCGGAAGAACAAAGGATCAAGGATATCCAGGGAAATAATAAAAAAAAAATACAAAGGAAGGGGGACTTGCAGTCCCAGATCTCAGACTATATTAAAAAGCAGCAGTCATCAAAACAATTTGGTACTGGCTAAGAGACAGAAAGGAGGATCAGTGGAACAGACTTGGGGTAAGTGACCTCAGCAAGACAATATATGACAAACCCAAAGATCCCAGCTTTTGGGACAAAAATCCACTATTTGATAAAAACTGCTGGGAAAATTGGAGGACAGTGTGGGAAAGATAAGGGTTTAGATCAACAGCTCACACCCTACACCAAGATAAATTCAAAATGGGTGAATGACTTGAACATAAAGAAGGAAACTATAAGTAAATTAGGCGAACACAGCATAGTATACATGTCAGACCTTTGGGAAGGGAGAGGCTTTAAAACCAAGCAAGACGTAGAAAGAGTCACAAAATGCAAAATAAATAATTTGGAATTCATGAAGTTAAAAAGTTTTTGTACAAATAAACTAAAATCAGAAGGGAAGCAACAAATTGGGGAACAATCTTCATAAAAACCTCTGACAAAGGTTTAATTACTCAAATTTACAAAGAGCTACATCAATTGTACAAAAAATCAAGCCATTCTCCAATTGATAAATGGGCAAGGGACATGAACAGGCAGTCCTCAGCCAAAGAAATCAAAACTATTAATAAGCACATGAAAAAGTGCTCTACATCTCTTATAATCAGAGAGATGCAAATCAAAACAACTCTGAGGTATCACCTCACACCTAGCAGATTGGCTAACATGACAGCAAAGGAAAATAATGAATGCTGGCGGGGATGTGGCAAAGTAGGGACATTAATTCATTGCTGGTGGTGTTGTGAATTGATCCAACCATTCTGGAGAGCAATTTGGAACTATGCCCAAAGGGTGATAAAAGACTGTCTGCCCTTTGATCCAGCTATAGCACTGCTGGGCTTGTACCCCAAAGAGACAATAAGGAAAAAGACATGTTCAAGAATATTCGTAGCTGTACTCTTTGTGGTGGCCAAAAATTGGAAAATGAGGGGATGCCCTTCAATTGGGGAATGTCTGAACAAATTGTGGTATCTGTTGGTGATGGAATACTATTATGCTAAAAGGAATAATAAAGTGGAGGAATTCCATGGAGACTGGAACAACCTCCAAGAAGTGATGCAGAGTGAGAGGAGCAGAACCAGGAGAACATTGTACACAGAGACTGATACATTGTGGTACAATCAAAGGTAATGGACTTCTCCATTAGTGTCAATGCAATGTCCCTGAACAATCTGCAGGGATCTAAAAAACAATATCCACAAGCAGAGGATAAACTGTGGGAGTAAAAACACCGAGGAAAAGCAACTGCTTGACTACGGGGGGAAGGGGATAGGACTGAGGAGAGACTCTAAATGAACACTCTAATGCAAATACCAACAACATGGAAATGGGTTTGAACCAAGAACACATGTGATACCCAGTGGAATTGTGCGTCGGCTATGGGAGAGGTGGTGGGAAGGGGGTGGGGGGAGGAAAAGAAAACCATCTTTGTTTCCAATGAATAATGTTTGGAAATGACCAAATAAAATAATGTTTAAAGTGAAAAAAAAAAAGAAAATACACATAACCTTCAGGGACAGTCATCCCTCCACTTATCTATATCTATGTGTGTATATTTTTAAATACATATAGGGCAAGGGGACAAGCATTTGTTAAGTGCCTACTATGGGCCAGGAACTATGCCAAGAGCTTTACAAATATTCTATATAAAATATACATATATAACATACATATATAGGTATGCACATGGGTATGAATCATATATATATTCTATAACCTTTTGATCAGATACAACCCACCTCAACAAAATGGCCCCAGGTCACTTTAAAGTCCCTTCACTTCTGTCTAGCTCATCTTTCAGAGATGGGACTTGGGATCCCAAGTTCTAGCTCATTAGCCTCCCAGTGATGTGACACATGGGAATATCATTGTCTGCTACGCCCCAAAAGATGGTCATCATCTTTCCTTATGAGCACTCAGGCTCACAAGGCACTGAACATAGAATGAGCCCATTGGATCCTGGAAAATGCATAAATGACTCACACCCAAGGCTCCTTCCAATGAATCCACTGTTCTCTCTGTCCCAGTAAAACCTATAAAGTTTCCATGACTCATGGTCCTGCTTTAGATTGAGATCCTTTAAGGGATAAAGTCAAGGTATTCTCTTTCCCATTGCTAACCCCTGTGTCTCCACCTCTGATTGACTCATTGCCATGGTCCTACCTCCAGGACATTCTCTTCTACTTGGCTTTTTTCCAAATGGTGTAGGGCAGCTGCTGCTTTTTCCCTGGACGTGACACCACTTCCCAAGTAGCAGAATTGTGGAGAGACTGTACAGTTGACAAAGTTACAGTTCTTCCAGCAAAGAGAGCTTTATGTTACGAACCCTTGTTCCTTACACTGGGTTCTACTCAAAGAAAGGGCTTCTTCAGGTGCTATGGGAACTCCCTTCTTTTGAGCCTGCTTGATTTCCATTTCCCATTATTGACAGAGTGAAGTGGACTCTGTTGTAAGTGCCCCAGTTTTCTTGGACTTCTGGAAGAATAGACTATTACTTTCTCAGCATCTCCCAATAGATAATTGCTGATTGATTAGAGATGCAAGTCAATATTAAAGCAACTATGTATATGTAGGATACATACAGGCAAATTGGAGGAGAGTCCTTCTTCTTGCTTGTTGCCCTATTCCTCAGTTTCCCCTGGGCAGCTAGTCTCAGACATACAATTTAGCTATGTGCTTTAAATAAGCAAGAGAAAAGGAGGAGGTCCTAGATTCAAATCTGGCCTCAGACACTTACTAGCAGTGTGACCCTGGGTGAATCACTTAACTCCCATTGCCTAGCCTTAGCACTCTTCTGCCTTGGAACTAATACATGGTATTGATTCTAAGAGGAAAGGGAAGGGTTTAAAAAAAAAATAAAAGGGAAACCCCAAATGGAATAATGAAGAGCTAGACACAATTTAACAACAACAAACATGTTGAAAGGAAAGAGGAAAAGGAGTTGAAGAAGGCAGAAACAATGATAGTTTCTAGTACAGACATCTAGAACACACAAGTGGCTCTGAACAATCTTCCCTTAAACTTCTAAGGATATTAAATGGTACAATGACATTGGACATGGAGTCAGGAAGATTTGAGTTCAAATTCTGACTCAGATACTTACCAGCTATGTGACCCTGGGCAAATCACTTAACCTTAGTTTCTTCATCTGTGAACTGGGAATAATGATAGCATCTACCTCCCTGAGTTGCTGTGAGGATAAAATAAGATGATGTTTATAAAGTATTTGCAAACCTCAAAATATAAGTGCTAGCAATTATTATCTCAACTCTCTCTTTTTTTTTCAAAGCCCTTTACTAGCACATTCTAGTCACCTAAATAATGCTAATTGTGTTCTGGGGTGTGTGTGTGTGTATATGTGTGTGTGTGTGTGTGTTTATGAAAATTCTAAAGACATGTTCTTATAGATCTAGAAAGCCATTAAGTCATTAAGGTATAATAACAAAAGGCAAGTAGATGGCTCAGGGGATAGAGCGCTGGGTCTGGAGTCAAGATGACTTGAGTTCAAATTTGGCCTCAGACACTTACTAGCTGTGTGACTGAGGAAGTCACTTAACTTCTGTTTGCTTTAATCCATTAGAGAAGGAAATGGCAAACATCTTTTCTTAGGAAACCCCACATGGGTTGAACTGAATGACAACAAACAAAAAACCTCTCAGGGACAGGGATAACCAAAATCACAATTAGAAGTTACTTAACTATTACCTTTATCAATTCATGGTCCTTTTCTTTTCTTCTCTTCTCTTCTCTTCTCTTCTCTTCTCTTCTCTTCTCTTCTCTTCTCTTCTCTTCTCTTCTCTTCTCTTCTCTTCTCTTCTCTTCTCTTCTCTTTTCCTTCCTTTTCTTTTCTTTTCTTTTCTTTTCTTTTCTTTTCTTTTCTTTTCTTTTCTCTTCCTTTTTAAGCCTTTACCATCTGTCTTAGAATTGATACAAAATACCAGTTCCAAGGTAGAAGAATGAGTAAGGACCAGGCAATTGAGGACAAGTGCCATGGGGCACATAGCTAAGAAGTTTCTATCATCAGATTTGAACACAGCACCTCCCCTCTCCAAGACTAGTTCTCTATCCACTGAACCACCTAGCTGCCTCGGTTCATAGTTATTTACGTTGGAAATCTTTCTGATTGAGCCTTAAACTTAGATTCATATATTTAAGGCTCGAAGGGATTGTGGAGGTCATAGAGACCAAACTCCTCCTTTTACAATTGAGGAAACTGAGGTCCAGAGTTAGTGATTTGTCAGTGATCACACAGGAAGTGGTAAAGTCGGGATCTGAAGTCATGGTCCTCTGATGACAAATCTAGTACACTTTCAATTATACCATGGATTTGTTTGAGCTGAACTATAGTCCCCAGCAATATGGAAAATGAAGCACTTGGAATCTATTCAATCTATCTATTCAACTAATTCTACAGATTTGGAATAATTAAAAGGAAGGGGGTTCTATACTTTCAAACTTTCCAGCTCTATCATTCTATTCTAATCCCAGGAAATGAGGCAAAGCACAAAGTAATCTCCTGGATCCATCTTTAAGTTGTTGTTGCTCAGTCATGTCCTTCATGACCCTTTTGGAGCTTCTTGTCAAAGATACTAGAATGACTTAACATTTTCTTCTCCAGCTCATTTTACAGATGAGGAAACCGAGGGAAAGAGGGCTAAGCAACTTCCCCAGTGTCACTTATTAGCTATTAAGTGGTGGAGCGAGATTTGAACTCCAGCCTTCCTGACTCCAGGCATGCTGCTCTATCTACCTCACTACCTAGTAAAAGAGCCAGATATGAATACTCTGGAGAGCTCCCTGAACTCTTGTCACCTACTAGCTGGGTTATACAGTTGTTTATATATAGTATTTTTAGTTAAGACCTGGGATTTCCTCTGTATGGAAACTTCCTTTATTGATGCAGATTAGCTACTACTCTATAATTTAGTCTTAGAAAGCTGTCTGAGGCAGTGAAAAATTAAAGGACTTATTTCTGGTCACAGATCTAAAATGTGCCAGAGACAGAAAAGGAGCCCAGGTCTTCCTGACTAATATTTGCTCAATGTTATTAAACTTCCAATTGGCTTTCTTTCTCTTTTCCTGGTTTTTCTAGCACCTGTCATTAGAATGGAGATTGTTCATTTCAGTGGGTGCTCTGAATCTCTTTAAGGTCTGCATAATGGCAAATTTTTAACATTAATATAACCATGGACCCACCTTTAGATGCCCTCCCTTCTTCCCAGAGTCCTTATCTTGTTGCTTAGGAGAGGCTCTGGAGATGGGAAACCTGAGTTCAAGTCCTGTCTCTTAACTTCTCTGGGATAGTCACTTATCCACTCTCTAAAACTCTTAAGTTGTTTGGCAAAGGCTGATCTGGTTTGAAAGAAGGACAATTTCCTCACTGGAATTTCCCAATGCCAACAGAACCCCAGGCCAGCTCCAGACAACCCAACTGAAATTGATGGAAGAATGACTTAGAAAGCCCCATAACAATTTCCCCCACATCATCTCAAGTCTTGCTCTGTACTGAACAATTTGGCTCCTGAAACTAACTCCCTCTAGAAGTCTGGCCTTAAGCGATGTCAAGGGATGTCGAAAAGTACGCATGACATCACTCTCAACTTGTGTGATTCAGAGAGGCCAAGTTAGAGGCCTAGACACACTCACCATCACATCTGAATACGGGTGAGACTGATGGAACAAAAGAAATGATCTCAGAAGGAGAAATAAAGCCAAGTCTCCTTAGGCAGAGGATTCCTAGGTAGAAACCCTCTCTTCTTGAAAACAATCAAAAGGGCTTCAAAATAGACTACTGTATCAGCACAGAAAGACACTACTTATTATGCAGTTACAAATGAGGATAAATTGCATACATTCTTGCCCAGAGAAAATAAAGTCTTTCCAAATGTAAAAGAGCAGTCTAGTTCTTGAAAAGAAAGATTTATTGCTACATAAAAACTCGTTGCCTAGCAACAAAAGCACCAACTCTCCACACCTTTTGCCCAGTGAGTGGGTACCCACATCCTCTTGGCCACTCCTGTTTTTTTTTTAATTTATAAATATATCAGTCTTAATAAGCATTGTAATTCAAGTAACTGATTTGAAATTTCTGGTTTAAAGCGCCAGAAACCATAAAGGATGGCCAGTTCCAGAGGAATGAATCTGAGACTCTAGAAAAACCCACTGTGTATCACCATAAGGAAGGAATGTTTCATTTTCTCATTTCTTTTCCTTTCCCTAGCACAGATTTGTGTCATTTTTACAGAATTCTACTTGGACAGGATTGTTTAGCAGCTGTTGTAGATTGAGACCTCTTAAGGCAGCTAGATTGTACAGTGGGCAGGGAGCTGGGCCTGGAGTCCAGAAGACCTCAGTTCAAATCTGGTCTCAGGCACTTACAAGCTGGATGGCCCTGGGCAAGTCACTTAACCTTTGTTTGACTCAGTTTCCTCAACTGTAAATTAAGGATAACAATAGGACCTACCTTGGAGGGTTGTTAGGAGTATAGAACAAGATTATATGTAGCCTAGTATTATAGTATTATACCTAGCATAGTGTTTGGAATTTCCCCTGGTTTGTTCACTTCCATTTTGGATGATAGCATAATTGGCATAATAATATTTTGCATCTATATATTGCTTTTGGTCAGTCAATAAAGATTAAGGTACTATGCTAAGCACTGGAGATACAAAAGGAGTCAAAAGATAGCCCCTGTCCTCAAGGAGCTTATAATTCAATAAGCAAACTAACAAGATATAAACAGAATAAATAGGAAGTAAATAAGAGAGAAAACATTAGAATGTAGTTGTTTTTCCCAGTGGAATTGCCCCTTGGCTATGGAAAGGGATGGGGGAAGGGGAGGGAGGGAAAAAAATAGGATTCTTGTAACCAAGGAATAATGTTCTAAATTGACTAAATAAATTTTTCAAAAAAAAAAAAGAATGTAATCGTTTTTGTTATTTAGTCATTTCAGTGGATTCTTCCTGACCTCATTTGGGATTTTCTTATCAAAGATACTGGAGTGGGGGGCAGCAGGGTGTCTCAGTGAACTGAGAGCCAGGTCTAGAGATAGGAGGTCCTGGGTTCAAATGTGACCTCAAACACTTCCCAGTGATGGGCAAGTCATTTAATCCCATTGCCTAGCCCTTACTGCTCTTCTGCCTCGGAACCAATATACAGTATTGATTCTAAAACAGAAGGTAAGGGTTTTAAGAAGAAGGAAAAAAAAGATACTGGAGTGCTTTGGCATTTCCTTCTCCAGCTCATTTTCCAGATGAAGAAACTGAGGCGAACATTATTAAGTAATTTGCCCAGAATTACACAGCTAGTTGGTTTTTGAGACCAGATTTAAACTCAGGAAGACTCATCTTAAGGGAAGATTTAAAGGAAGCTGGGTGGCTCAGTGGATTGAGAGCCAGGTTCAGAGATGGGAGGTCCTGGGTTCAAATGTGACCTCAGATACTTCCTAGGTGTGTGACCCAACCCCTGCTCCCTAGCCTTTACTACTCTTCTGCCCAGGAACCAATACATAGTATTGATTCTAAGATGGAAGGTAAGAGTTGTGTTGTTTTTTTAAATAAAAGGAAGCCCAGGAGGCAGTCTGCAGAGATAAGAGGCAGAGCATTCCAGGCATAGGAGGCAGCTTGAGAGGATGAACAAAATGTAGATGTTGTGAGTGTAGAGGTGTACCCCTGGGGTTTGGGAAGTATACCTTTTGCAAGAATGCAAGACTCTGAACTTAAAAGTAAAAAGAGAGATTTATTAGTAATGTTGAATTCTGGGGGGTTTATATTCTTTTACATGACTCTGGGGCAAAGGGTTGGGGAGTTTTCCCGGAAGGCATGGGGGTGGTTCTCATGATTTGGAAGACAGATGGATGAGGTGTGTCTCTTTGTCCATCTCAAATCAGTGGAACAATCAGAGGAGGATAATCCTCTCTGGGTCAGATGTTTGGGGTTGGGAGTCCAAGGGTGTAAGGGAGCAAAGGAATTGCCCTGATAGTAGTTTGTCTGAGTTTCTAGGGGTACAATGCCCATGACACTATAGATGGATTATCTTGGTCATGCAACAGCAAGGAGGCCACTATCACCAGTGGTGGGAATAAGGTTTCTAAAGACTGGAAGAGGAGTTTAGGAGAAGAATAAGTGAAGAAGGGCTTGGAACACCAAACAGAGATAAGAACTTTAGAGTTTGCAAAGTGCTTTACATATATTATCTCATTTGACCCTTGAAAAAACCCTGAAATCAGTGCTATTGTCCCCATTTTGTACAGAGAGCTAAACCACGGCCACAAAAAGCAACTTGGCTGGGGACACACAGCTTATAAATGTCTGGGTGGGATTCAAACTTGGGTGTCTTAAATCTACTACACCATCCACTCCGCCATGCTGCCTTATCTCTTGGTTTCAGATTATATGACCCAGAAGAGCATTCCTTTTTTGCCAACAAGCTCATTTTATAAAGGCTAAAGGCCAAGTGAGCAACCAGCCTCCTTTTTCAAATAGCGCTTGTAGCCCAGACATTGGAGACGATGTTTGGAAAGGGGTTGCTAACCAACATTCTATAGAACAAAGTGTTGGTGTTTGGTGGTGATGAGTCACAGATGAATGACTTCACTACTGTGGACCTCAAACTGGGTGTGCCATGTGTTTTAGATTAACTCAGAGCTTTACCCCTTCAGGTGAATGAAGTTTTCCTCTGGCTGCTTTCTCTCCTGGACCTTCGAAGAATAAACCAAAGTTTGATGTCACCAAGGTTTCTTCCAAGAGGGTTTTGTAGAGTTGCACACAAATGAAAATGACTGACAATACCAAGCATCTTGCACGGTGCCTGGCGCCTATAGTAAGCACTTAATGATACTTACATAATATTATTATATAATCATATAAATAATAAATATATTTCTTAAATAAAATTTTGAATTAGAAGTTTATCTTGAGAAGTTTAGAACTATATAGAACAGTACAAAGAGCACTGAACCCAGTCAGGGAATCTGGGTTAGAGTCTTACCTATGGACAGCTAAGTGGCTCAGTGGATTGAGAGCTAAGCCTAAAGAGAAGAGGTCCTGGGTTCAAATCTGACCTCAGATACTTTCTAGCTGGGGGACCCTGGGCAAGTCATTTAACCCCCGTTAATTCCCAATCATATTCCCCTCAACCCATGTAATCAAGCAGATGTTTTTCTTCTGCATTTCTACTCCCACAGTTCTTTCTCTGAATGTGGAGAGCGTTCTTTCTCATAAGTCCCTCAGAATTGTCCTGGATCATTGGATTGCCACTAATGAAGAAGTCCATTACATTTGCTTGTACCACAATGTGTCAGTCTCTGTGTACAATGTTCTCCTGGTTCTGCTCCTCTCACTCTTCATCAATTCCCGGAGGTTGTTCCAGTCTCCATGGAATTCCTCCACTTTATTATTCCTTTTTAGCACAATAGTATTCCATCACCAACATATACCACAATTTACTCAGCCATTCCCCAATTGATGGGCATCCCCTCATTTTCCAATTTTTGGCCACCACAAAGAGCGCAGCTATGAATATTCTTGTACATGTCTTTTTCCTTATTACCTCTTTGGCCTTACCATTCTTTTAAGTGTTAATTCTAAGATGGAAGATAAAGGTTAAAACAAAAACAAAAGAAATGTCATCTTTTATTAATCTTATAGAGTTATTTGGAATATTAATCATTGCCTAGTTATATTTATCATTTTTTATAGCGCTTTGAAGTTTAAAGAATGTTTTTCTCAATACAAATCTGTGAGGAAGCTGGATTAAATATTATCATTGTTCTACAGATGAGGATATGGAGAGGACAGAGTACTTGATAAGTGCAAAATAAATGTTTATAGACTGACTTGTCCATTATCACCTAGTTAGAAAGGGTTTGTGGTAAGAAACTTTAAAAAATTTTAAATAAAACCCTTACCCTCTGTCTTAGAATCAATACTGTGTATTGGTTCTAAGGCAGAAGAGAGGGTAAGGGCTAGGCAATGGGAGTTAAGTGACTTGCCCAGGATCGCACAGTTAGGAAGATTTGAACCTAGGACCTCCTATTTCTAGACCTGGCTCTCAATTCACTGAGCTACCCAGATGTCCCTGTTGGGTTCAGATTTGACCTCAGACACTTCCTAGCTGGGGCACCCTGGGCAAGTTGCTTAACCCCCATTGCCTAGCCTTTACCATTCCTCTGCCTTGGAACCAATACCCAGATTCTAAGGAAGGTAAGCTTGTTTTCTAAAAGACAGTCCTCACCCTCAAGGAGCTCACAATCTAATGAGGGAGACAGCAAGCAAACTATATATGGGATAAATCGGAAATGATTAAAAAGGGGAGGGCACTAGAATTAAGAGGGCTTAGGAATGGCTTCCTGTGTAGTAGGTAGAGAAGAGGAAGAAGAGCATTCCAGGGATGGGGGAGAGCCAGAGAAAATGCCTGGTGCCAAAAGGTAATACAAGAACAAGAATCTTGGTCAGGGAACCGCCAGGAGTTTGTCAAATGGGGATAATGACAGCACTGATCTCACAGACCTGTATGGTGAGGACCAAGTGAGATAATGTATATAGAGTATCTCGTATATGTCAAAGCACTCTGCACATGCTAACTGTTATTATTTGAGGAGGTGACATTAAAAGAAATTTATTTGGGCTTTGAAATATCCACTTTAATATAGTCATAAAATGTCATAGTGTGACTGCAAAACATATGGTTTCTGTTCAGATCAAGAAGAATTTATAATGTTCTGAAGATATTCAGGGTCACAGTCCAACCGGCTGAATTGGGGAAGTAAATTGATCAGTTGCATTTCTCTCTGATCATTGAATGAATGGGTAATACTAATTGTTTACATAGCCGCTCACACATCTTCCATGAGCAGGAAGTCACTAAGTATAATTTTTTTGGTAAAATAGAGTCTTGCCAGGTCTTAATCTCTATCTGCCCTAACCCTGTGCACTAGGGATTTCTGGGTATAATTGCTGAGCCATAGGGCCACTAGAGCTTTCCATTAGCTCTCTAGCTAAACCTTCCTGCCATGGCTCTCAATTAGAAAGTGAACTCCTTGATTTCAGGAACTGACTTTCTTTTCTATATGAATCCCTGGTGGTTAGCAATGTGTGTGACACATGCTAAATGCTTTTCCATTCAGTCACTTCACAAAACAGGGAAAACATGCCGGCATAAAATTTTACCCGAGATTCATCTAGGAATGATTTTTAAAGAGTGTTTCTAAATAAAACTGGAAGAAAGGTAACAAACAAATATGAAATAGTCCTGTTTTCCAGTATTTCCATAGCATTCAATTCTCATAATTAATGAGCATAGAGCTTCATTTAGAATTTGCCATTTCAGTATCCAGTGTTCCATGGTACTTAGAAATCCAACTTAAGAAGATGAAGTAGCTACATCTGACTAGATACAGAAAAAAACAAACCACAACCCATTCTGGAATTTTAAAGGTAATTAGGAATGGACATTCAAGCTGTCTCAGAGAAGAGAACATTCTGAAAGAATTTTTAAATGGGGTATTACTCATTTTTAAAAAGATGACCAACAAGACATCAGTAACTAACAACCATATGTCTACCTTCTCATTCACATAAAATGATTAGAATAGTCTTAAATGTATATAAAAATATGAAAAGGGATCAGACTTACATATGATTCTCAACAAACCACATCTTCATAGTCAGATAATTTAAAGTTGTGAGAAATATAAAATTATTGATTGGAAAAAAAATTATTTGAGAAGTGGCTAGGTAGCTCAGCGGACAGGGAGCCGGGTTTGGAGATGGAAATTCCTGGGTTCAAATCTGAACTCAGATGCTGTATAACATTGGGCAAATCACTTATCCCCAGATGCCCAGTCCTTACCACTCTTCTGTCCTGGAACTGACACGCAGTAATAGGTTTGTTGTTTTTTTAAGTAATAATAATAATTTGATTCCATTAAGTAGAATGTTCACTTCAAGAATATTCCATCATAATATTTCCTATATATGCCTTAAAGTCATAGAAAGTTTCTGGTAGATGAAATTTCATTCAATGACATTCTTGAATAAATATCCATTGAGGCATGAAACAGGAAGGCATATGCTTAAAAGCAGGGATTTGCCACCATTGTGGAGGATATCTTGTGCAAAATCCAAATTGGAGACATTTCCTATAAATTGTGAGGATTTTTAGATATTCACTTATGTTGATTATATTCTGTCCCAAGAATACTACCTTGGGTCATCAAAGAGATTCACACCCATTGAAAAGAGATTGGCTTGGTAAGCCATACAAAAAATACAAAATAGATGAAGAGGGCATATTGTCCAAATCTTGACATGAATTTGATTGGCTCAGCCATTTACTTAGTCTATCATATCCCTTGATAGGTACTAGAGTAGAACATTTAGTTGGAGGACTTATAGAGGAGAGTGACCCTGATGGTAAAAGACCTCTAAATCATGCCATGTCAAGACTAGGTGAAACAATTGAAGATATTTAGCCTAGAGAAGAGAAGATTAAGGGAGAACATAATAGCTAACTTTGCATATTTGAAGGGATGTCTGCAGAAGAGGCATGAGCTTTGTTCTGCTTGGCCTCACAGGATAGAACTAGAAGTCATGGGCATAAATTGCAAAGAAGCTGATAAATAGGCTGATAAGGCAAGTCTTCCTAAATTTAGAGCTATTCTCAAGTGCAATGAACTTTTTCAAGAGGTAGCAGGTACCACCTCACTAAATGTCTTCAAAGACTGTTTAACTATTTGTTAGGCATTTTGATTAAATCAATAACACTTTTCAAGTAGTTACTCTATGTGAATAGATGAAAAATGGAAAAGAACTGTCAAAGTTTCTTTAACAAATTATTTTCTCCATCAATACCAGTTGAGCCAGCATATTTGAACTCAAATATCACAATACCCAACATATATGGGAAAGTAGAAATTAGCACTAAACAAAACAAAAATTGAAGAAACAGCTAGCCCAGATCATCTGTACACAAAAGAGGTTTGGAAATGGCACGATTTTGAGGGCATTGAGAAATAAATTCTATGATAGATGAAAGAAGAGAAGATATTAAATAAAAGGAGGAAATCAAAGATAGTATTACTACCCAAAAAAAGGCAAAAAAGAGAACATGAGTAATTACAGTGCTTACCTTCTTATTTCCCCATTAGAATTACACACACACACACACACACACACACACACACACACACACACACACACACACAAGTGGGGGAAGTGGGGGGGGCATCCTTGATGACTATATGACAATGGACTGGTAAGTTTTCACAAATAATATTCTATAACAGACTACATTTTTATAGTCACACAATTGACTGAAAAGTCTAAATAATGCAAAGGCCTATTTTTCCACTATTTTTTAAAAGGATGTAATTGAGTAAGGCACAGTGCAGGCACAAATGATCTCTCCCAGCATGACATCTACAATCTTATTTACATAATAAGATAATAGAATATTAGTTGATAGACACAGCACCAGAAATAACTTTGATTGATATTTCCCTGGTGATTAAATCAAATATATCAGAATTTACTATTGTTATATAAGATTTTCTGCTTAGAATCCAAATAAAAGGGTGATTCTTTATAGATGGAGAGGCTTTCCTGATATTACTGGCTATAGGTGATGTTGTACTGAATGCATCAAATCCTGGAATATTATAGAATCTCCTAAGTGAGATCCACAATCATTCAACAAAATAAAGTTGTTTTAACCATCCATACAAGAAAAACTAAGTGGATGAAGAGGGCATATTTTCTAGACTATGATATCCAGCTTGATGAAGAATTGACCAGAGCTGTGTCCCATCAGTACCTATGATTAGAGATCTTACAGATAAACAATAAAATGGATCCATAATTAAACAAGCAATACATAGGCTACATTGCACTTTGTGAGAATGAATGCTTTAAAAGAAAAACAAACCTTTACCTTCCATCTTAGAATCAATACCATATATTGGTAAGGGATAGGCAATGGGGATTAAGTGATTTGCCCAGAATCACACAGGAAGGAGATGTCTGAGACTAGGTTTGAACCCAGGACCTTCTACCTCCATGCCTGGTTCTCTATCCACTGAGCTACCTATCTGCCCTCAAGAGCATTTTCAAAGATCCCAAGCATCTCCCTAAAACAAAACTCCTTTTTTAATACCCATATGGCCCTGATGATGCAAAATGTCTTTGAATCATGGAATATCACAAACTCCAAAAAATGAAAGGACTGGTGATATAAAGGAATAATTAATAGACATATTCAGTTAAGAGAGGTATAGATAAATCGCAATTTTTTACAGATGAGTTAAGTGCAAGAAGTAGCATAAAAGAGATTATCAAAGAGATATATGTCTGTTAAAGAAGGGTCAGTCGTGCGGTGAGTTATTAAGTCAATATTATTTATTAAATACCTATCATGTACCAGACACTATCCTAAGCTCTAGGCATACAAATATGGGAGAGGGGGGAAGAGCTCTGATTCTCAAAGTTGAGAAGACAACACACAAAAGGAAGTTAAAAAGGGGTGGGAGGGACTTAAGGGGAAAGGAAGGAAGGTCATGATGGAAAAAATCCAAAGGAATGAAGCCAGGTGGGAGAGTGAGAGTAAGGGAATTACAAAAGAACAGTATGTGTACTGCTCTAGAAGCCAACAAATATTTGGAGATATAGAGAAAGATCTCTAGATCTCTAGAATGTTGAAGGATTAGAAGGCATGGATGGGATGATGTCTATACCTTTGGAAGGAATACCTAAAATGATGAGATCATAAATCCACTACACATTAAGTGAGCTACTAGAATACTATTTAAAAGTATTAAAATGGATATTAAAGATATAAGGATGAAAAATAAGTTTCTTTCCTCAAGGAGCTTAAAATCTAATATGTCCTCTATGATTTGTTTAAAAATAAATCTGATACAGGCAGAACATAAGCTTCTTGAGGGTAGAAATCATGTTATTTTTATCTTTTTCATTTTTAATCTTGGAACATAGCATAGAGCTTGCTTAAGTGAATGTTTAATTAATGTGTATTGAACTGTGTGAAGAAACAAAGTAATTAACAAAGAAAATTAGAAAAGGAGATTTTATTAAGTACCATCTGTGTGCCAGGTACTGTGCTAAGAGGTTTACAAATATTATCTCATTTGATTCTTGCAATAACTCTGGCAGATAGAAACTCTAAGAATCCCCATTTTATGGTTGAGGAAAATGAAGTAAACAGTTATCCAAGGTGACTTTCATCTGGGGTAACCAAAGACAACTCCATGCATGCAGGTCTTTTTTCCCCTCCACCAATTTATTTATTTGTTTGTTTTCTTTGAATTCATTCAATTAATTAATTAAGAATATTTTTCCATGGTTACATAAATCATGTTCTTTACCTCCCTTCCTCCCTCTCCCCTCCCATAGTCAATGAGCAATTCCACTGGGTTTTACATGTATCATTGATTGAGACCTATTTCCATATTATTGATATTTGCCCTTGAGTAATCATTTGGAGTCTACATCCCCAATCATATCCCCATTGACCCACGTGATCAAGCAAATGTTTTTCTTCTGTGTTTCAACTCCCACAGTTCTTTCTCTGGATTTGGATAGTGTTCTTTCTCCTAAGTCCCTTAGAACTGTCCTGGGTCATTCCATTGCTGCTAGTAGAGAAGTTCATTACATTCGATTATACCACAGTGTATCAGTCTCTATGTACTATGTTTTCCTGGTTCTGCTCCTTTCACTCTTGCATCACTTCCTGGAGGTTGTTCCAGTCCCCATGGAATTCCTCCACTTTGTTATTCCTTTGAGCCCAATAGTATTCCATCACCAACATATACCACAATTTGTTCAGCCATTCCCCAATTGATGGATACAGCTTCATTTTCCAATTTTTTGCCACCACAAAGAGTGCAGCTCTGAGTATTCTTGTACATATATTTTTCCTTATTATCTCTTTGGGTTACAAATCCAGAAGTGCTATGGCTGGGTCAAAGGGCAGGCAGTCTTTTAAAGCCTTTTGGGCATAATTCCAAATCATGCATGCAGGTCTTTAAAAAATATCTTATTTTTTTCCTAAATCCACATAAATACAATTTTAACATTCTTTTAAAAAAATTTTTTGAGGAGGTGAAGTCAAGATGGAGGCTTAGAAGCAGTAAAAGTTCAGATCTCTGAAAACCCTTCCTTACCAATCACAAACTGAATGCTCCCAGGGGACTGAAATTCAAACTTAACAACAGGACAGAGGTGGGGAACCCTCCTTCTGGACTCAATTCAAAAGGTACGCCCCCCCAAAAACCAAAATCCAAGAACAATTGGATCTAAGGGGAAGGCAGAAGGAAGGTCCCAGGGCCCATATCCCCCAACCCAGAGCAAAGAGCCCCCAGCAGCAGCAGAAACCTCTGGGCAGGCAAAGGTGCAGGTCTGGAGGGTGTACCTTGAGAGCAACCTGGGCCAGGCTCAGAGCATCCAACACAGGCGACAGGGAAGCAGCCAGAGAGAGACCAAAGAGCCTGCAGCCCCTTGGCTGGGTCCTTCCAACTGCCTCCAGTCTCACCAGAGGTTTTTGCCTCAGGGTACATCCAGACCAACCCAGTTAAACATAATCCCATCAGGAGTCCTCAGAGCTCAGGGAAGCCAGGACCTCTCCTCCCCTAGAGTGCAGGGCCTCCCGCAAGGACAGAAACCTCTGGGTAGGCAAGGCACCAGTGTACCTTGCAGGCAGTGCTGTGCCAGGCTCAGAGCATGGGACACAGGCAGCGAAGAAGCAGCTGGAGAATTGGAGAGAACCTGGGTGGCTGAGACCTTCCATTTGGCTCCAGCCTTCCAGGAGTCTTCGGCCTCAGAGCACATACAGCCCAACCCAGTTGAACTTAATCCAATCAAAAGCCTCCAGAGGACAGGGAAGCCAACATTCTTCCCCCAGAGACTGTACCAAGAGATCTGACAAAGCTCCAAGAAGGGAGACTGACAGCCCCAAAACCAAAAAAAAAAATGAGAGGAACAAGAGCACAGACAAATATGGGAAGCAAAGAAGGGGTAAATACAAGCAAATAACTGAAAAAGAAGAAAGAAATTACAATAGACATCTGTACAGGTAACGAGCAAAGAAAGAATGAAACAGAGGGGGAGGGATCAGCAAAGAAAAAATCAGAAATCCCAGCAAATTTGATACAAGCTTTGGAAGAACTCAAAATGCAATTCAAAACACAATTAAGAGATGCTGAAGACAATTGGGAAAAGAACTTAAAACCTAAGATAAATCATCTGGAAACAGAAAATAGTGTCTTGAAAGCCAAAATCAACCAGCTGGAAAATAAGGCAAAGGAGATGAAAAATGAGGTGAAGAAGATGAAAGATGAGAAAAAGGAGATGAAAGATGAGGTAAAGAGGATGAAAGATGACCTCCAAAGAAAATCAGACCAGAAGGAAAAGCATGACCAAAAAGCCAGGGATGAAATCCAGTCTTTAAGAACCAGAATACAACAGCTAGAATTAAGTGAACTCACAAGGCAGCAAGACACTATGAAACAAAACCAAAAGAATGAAAAAATTGAGGAAAATATGAAGCATCTCATTCACAAAACAGAGGATTTAGAAAATCATTCAAGGAGAGACAGTTTAAGAATCATTGGTGTACCAGAAGACCATGAGAAAAGAAAAAGCCTGGACATCATACTACAGGAAATTATTCAGGAAAACTGCCCCGATATCCTAGAACAAGAGGGAAAAGTGGAGATTGAAAGAATCCACAGATCACCTCCTGTACTTAATCCCCAACTGACAACACCCAGGAATGTTATAGCCAAATTCAAGAACTATCAGACCAAAGAAAAGATATTACAAGCTGCCAAGAAGAAGCCATTCAGATACCACGGAAACACAATGAGGATAACACAGGATCTGGCTGCATCCACACTGAAAAACCGAAAGGCATGGAATGTGATATTCCAGAAAGCAAGGGAACTAGGTCTACAACCTAGAATAAAATACCCATCAAAACTGACTATATTCTTACAGGGGAAAGCATGGTCAATCAACAAAATGGAAGAATTCCAAGAATTCATAAAGACCAGACCTGAACAGAAAATTTGATGTCCAAGCACAGAACTCAAGAGAATCATCAAAAGGTAATTTAAAAAGAGGGAAAAAAAGAAAAACAAAACAAAACAAAATTTTTAAGAGACTCACTTTAACTTATTGAGGTTATTGGTAACTCTTAAATTGGTAACAAAGAGGTCATTGGTAACTCTTAAAAACTATTGTTATTACCTGGGCAGCAAAAAGAAGTACACTTAAAGGGAACAGTTACAAAGTGTATAGGATGAAAGGACAAGACATAAATAGGTATATAGATATATGCATGCATAAATACATACACATGTGTATGCATATATATGTACATATATATATATAACTAGAGCTAAAAATAGGTTAATATTAAAAGAAATGGGAAAAGAAACAAATGGGGGTAAATTTATATGTCACAAAGAAGCTCATGGTGGGAGGGAAGAGAACATCAATACACTGGAAGGGTAAAGAGGTCTGAGATAGGAAATACTCAACTCCTACATGCTTTGAAATTGACCCAAAGAGGGAAGAACAATCCAATCCATTGGGGCAGAGAATAGATTTGCTCCCTATAGGGGAGTAGAAGGGTAACAAACAGACTGGTGGGGAGAGAAGCAGTACAAGGGAGGGAGGAGGCGGGGGTGAATTTTAAAAAGACTACAGGGGAAATAATGGGGGGAATAAGAAGGAAGGGGGGGTAGAAAGGGAAGTAAAATAAGGGTGGGAACTAGGGGGACTGATTAAAAACAAAAATTGGTATAGAAGGAAATAGTGAAAGAAGAAAAGGCAGGAACAGGAGTAGAAATCAAAATGCTGGGTAATACACAGCTAGTAATCATAACTCTGAATGTGAATAGAATGAACTCACCCATAAAACGCAAGCTAATAGCAGAGTGGATTAGAATCCAAAACCCTACCATATGCTGTCTACAAGAAACACACATGAGGAAGGTAGATACACATAGGGTGAAAGTAAGAGGGTGGAGCCAAATCTATTCAGCATCAACTGATAAAAAGAAGGCAGGAGTCGCAATCATGATATACGACAAAGCCAGAGTAAAAATAAATCTAGTTAAAAGAGATAGGGAAGGTAATTACATCCTGATAAAAGGCAGTATAAACAATGAGGAAATATCTGTAATCAACATGTATGCACCAAATGGCAGAGCATCCAAATTTCTAAAGGAGAAACTAGAGGAGCTCAAGAATGAAATAGATAGAAAAACTATACTAGTGGAAGACCTGAACCTTCCTCTATCCGAACTAGATAAGAGAAAGAGGTAAGAGAAGTGAATGAAATCTTAGAAAAATTAGAGTTAGTAGACATGTGGAGAAAAATAAATAGGGACAAAAAGGAATATATCTTTTCAGCAGCACATGGTACATTCACAAAAATTGACCATGTATTAGGGCATAAAAATATTGCAAACAAGTACAAAAGAGCAGAAATAATAAATGCAACTTTCTCAGATGACAATGCAATGAAAATAATAAACAGTAAGGGAACATGGAGAGGTAAATCAAAAATTAGTTGGAAAATAACTAATACGATTCTCCAAAACCAGTTAGTTAAAGAACAAATCGTAGAAACAATTAATAACTTCATTGAAGAAAATGACAATGATGAGACATCCTTTCAAAACCTATTCCTATTGAAAACACTAGAAAGTATAGGAATAGAAGGGTCTTTCCTAAAAATAATAAACAGTATATATCTAAAATCATCAGCAAACATCATCTGCTATAGGGATAATCTAGAAGCCTTCCCAATAAGATCAGGAGTAAAACAAGGATGCCCATTATCACCTTTATTATTTAATATTGTACTTGAAACACTAGCAGTAGCAATTAGAGAAGAAAAAGAAATTGAAGGTATTAAAATTGGCAATGAGGAGACCAAGCTATCACTCTTTGAGGATGATATGATGGTTTACTTAAAGAATCCTAGAGAATCATCCAAAAAGCTAGTCGAAATAATCAACAACTTTAGCAAAATTGCAGGATACAAAATAACCTGTATAAATCATCAGCATTTCTATATATCTCTAACCCATTTCAGCAGCAAGAATTAGAAAGAGAAATACCATTTAAAATCACCCTAGACAATATAAAATACTTAGGAATCTATCTGCTGAGATAAACACAGGAACTATATGAACACAACTACAAAACACTCTCCACACAATTAAAACTAGATCTAAACAATTGGAAAAACATTGATTGCTCATGGGTGGGATGAGCTAACATAATAAAAATGACAATCCTACCCAAATTAATTTACTTATTTAGTGTCATACCCATTGAACTACCAAAAAACTTCTTTACTGAATTGGAAAAAAAACATAATTAAGTTCATTTGGAAGAACAAAAGATCAAGGATATCCAGGGAAATCATGAAAAAAAATGCAAAGGAAGAAGGACTTGCAGTCCCAGATCTCAAACTATATTATAAAGCAGTGGTCATCAAAACAATTTGGTACTGGTTAAGAGACAGAAAGGAGGATCAATGGAATAGACTTGGGGTAAATGACTTCAGCAAGACAGTCTATGACAAACCCAAAGACCCCAGCTTTTGGGACAAAAATCCACTATTTGATAAAAACTGCTGGGAAAATTGGAAGACAGTGTGGGAGAGATTAGGTTTGGATAAACACCTCACACCCTATACCAAGATAAATTCAGAATGGGTGAATGACTTGAACATAAAGAAGGAAACTATAAGTAAATTAGGCAAACACAGAATAGTATACATATCAGGCCTTTGGGAAGGGAAAGATTTTAAAACCAAGCAAGACTTAGAAAGAGTCACAAAATATAAAATAAATAATTTTGACTACATCTAATTAAAAAGTTTTTATACAAACAAAACCAATGTAACTAAAATCAGAAGGGAAGAAACAAATTGGGAAACAATCTTCATAAAAACCTCTGACAAAGGTTTAATTACTCAAATTTACAAAGAGCTAAATCAATTGTTCAAAAAATCAAGCCATTCTCCTGAACAAATTGTGGTATATGTTGGTGATGGAATACTATTGTGCTAAAAGGAATAATAAAGTGGAGAAGTTCCATGGAGACTGGAACAACCTCTAGGAAGTGATGCAGAGCGAGAGGAGCAGAACCAGGAAAACATTGTACACAGAGACTGATACATTGTGGTACAATCGAAGGTGATGGACTTCTCCATTAGTATCAATGCAATCCCTGAACAATCTGCAGGGATCTAAAAAAAAAAATACTACCCACAAGCAGAGGATAAACTGGGGGAGTAAAAACACCGCTGAAAAGCAACTGCTTGACTACAGGGTTGGAGGAGATAAGACTGAGGAGAGACTCTAAATGAACACTATAATGCAAACTCCAACAACAGGGAAATGGGTTCGAGTCAAGAACACATGTGATAACCAGTGGAATCATGCGTCGGCTATGGGAGAGGGAAAGGCGGGGGGGGGGGGGGGGGGGGAGGGGAGGGGAGGAAAAGAAAACGATCTTTGTTTCCAGTGAATAATGTATGAAAACGACCAAATAAAATAATATTAAAATTAAAAAAAAAATCAAGCCATTCTCCAATTGATAAATGGGCAAGGGACATGAACAGGCAGTTCTCAGCCAAAGAAATCAAAACTATTAATAAGCACATGAAAAAGTGTTCTAAATCCCTTATAATCAGAGAGATGCAAATCAGAACAACTCTGAGGTATCACCTCACACCTAGCAGATTGGCTAACATGACAGCAAAGGAAAATAATGAATGCTGGAGGGGATGTGGCAAAGTAGGGACACTAATTCATTGTTGGTGGTGTTGTGAAATGATCCAACCATTCTGGAGGGCAATTTGGAACTATGCCCAAAGGGCGATAAAAGGCTGCCTGCCCTTTGATCCAGCCATAACACTGCTGGGTTTGTACCCCAAAGAGATAATAAGGAAAAAGACAAGTACAAGAATATTCATAGTTGCGCTTTTGTGGTGGCAAAAAATTGGAAAATGAGGGGATGCCCTTAAATTGGGGAATGGCTGCACAAATTGTGGTATATGTTGGTGATGGAATACTATTGTGCTAAAAGGAATAATAAAGTGGAGGAATTCCATGGAGACTGGAACGACCTCCAGGAAGTGTTGCAGAGCGAAAAGAGCAGAACCAGAACATTGTACACAGAGACTGATACACTGTGGCACAATAAAATGTAATGGACTTCTCCATTAGTGTCAATGCAATGTCCCTGAACAATCTGTAGGGATCTAGGAGAAAAAACACTATCCTTAAGCAGAGGACAAATTGTGGGAGTAAAAACACCGAGGAAAAGCAACTGCTTGACTACAGGGATTGAGGGGATATGACTGAGGAGAGACTCTAAATGAACACTCTAGTGCAAATACCAACAATATGGAAATGGGTTTGGAGCAAGAACACATGTGATACCCAGTGGAATCCTGCATCAGCTATGGGAGCGGTGGTGGCAGGGGAGGAAAAGAAAATGATCTCTGTTTCCAATAAATAATGTTTGAAAATGACCAAATAAAATAATGTTTAAAAGGAAAAATAAATAAGTAAATAAATAGATAAATAATAAAGTTAGCCCCATAGAAGGAAAAAAAATTTTTTTGAATTCCTAGTTCTCTCCTTCCATGTCTTCTTCCTTCCCTGAGATGGCAAGATATAGCTTATACACATGTATGCAGGTCTTAAAGAAACAAAAGGATTTCAATAATCAGTGATGACAAGGTTAGGTATATTCAGCGATAGAGAATAGCCCATAACAGTATGTGATGGAAGAGAGTATAGGACAAGTGCATTAAAGAGTTTAGCTGGAACACAGAGTTTTTGAAGGCAAATAGCATGAAACAATGCTGGAACTATGAGCTAGAACCAATCAGTAAAGATATTTAAATATTATGCGGGAGATTTGTATTTTTTCTTATAAGCAGTAGAGAACCAATGAAAGCTATCTATTTGGTTTTGAACAGACAAATGAAAAGATCACTCCTGTGTACAAGGAAAGTATTTCGGTAAAAGAATGAAGGTTGGATTGGAGAAGGGAGAAAATAAGGCCCAGAGACCATTCACTGAGATGTTGCAATTTTACATACGGTGTGTGTGTGTGTGTGTGAATACAAAATGTACATTTATTCAAAGATCAACTACTAACTTGTAATGAATTGAATTTAGAAGGTTCTATGAATACCCTAAACTGCTCCAGTTATCTTTTCTGACTAACTGTTATTTTAGGGATATTAGAAGATACTTTCAGTTCATACAGTCTCCCCAATGCCTGGGGTGACTTTTATGAAGTCATAATTAAGTGTCCCAATATATCCATTGGAACCTTTCCTTTAATGGAGATTATAAAACTAGATGAAGAATCTACTATCCCTCTTATCTACTTATGGGGGTGACATATTTCTTTTTTTTTTAAACCCTTATCTTCTGTCTTGGAGTCAATACTGGGTATTGGTTCCAAGACAGAAGAGTGGTAAGGGCTAGGCAATGGGGGTCAAGTGACTTGCCCAGGGTCACACTGCTGGGAAGTGTCTGAGGTCAGATTTGAATTTAGGACTTCCTGTCTCTAGACCTGGCTCTCAATCCACTGAGCCACCCAGATGCCCCCTGAGATATTTCTAAAAATGAGAACATGCTTATTTACACACTGGGGCAGAAATGACAGAAATAGACAAAGAGAAGACATGAAAACCACTAATGTGTAGGGGAATGTAGTTTGCTCTCAAATCAAATAAATAAAGTCTAAAGTTAATTGTCTGATTGGGCAGTACTTGTGGAGTCTAGGGACTTATGTTAACTTCTATTTTTATTCAGTAAATCTTTATACCCTGTTATTTCCAAAGTGCTTTCAGCTTGCTCCTAGATTTCTATCCAAAGACCTACAATTTGCTTTTTAAAGTCCTTGAATCAAAGGCAAGTCCTCACCTTCATGCTCTATTATGAGCCACCAACTCATTGGGTTCTGGTCATTGAGTAAGAAGGGTCACAGTGTGTATATTAGGACACTTACTTATGCTTGAATAAAAAGTCACCAAACACCAGGGAGATGGTATGAATTGAAAGTATCATCTAATATCTCCAAAAAAAATTAATCAGGAATAATACCTGCAAGAGTTCCAAACAGTTCTTCCATTCTTTGGATCATTTGATTCGTCAATAGGCCCTTCAATATAAATGTAACACCTGACCCTCCAAAGGATGTTACCTAGTCACATTTATAATCATCCTTGACTCAAAAAATGGTATGAATTCTGTGTACCTTGTAGAATCAAATTTTTGGAAATTAGAGGTTATAGGATATTATAAATCACATTTTTTAAAAACTCCAAGTGACTAAAAGCCATCATTTAAGTATCACTAGCCTTTTACAACTGATTATAAGGATCATGAACTGAGACCTTCCTTTCCTAATAAGACCTTTTGAAAATAGTTCAGTCTTAGAAGACCATGTTGTAGGATCCTTAAAACATGACTGCCACAATTAATTTCATTATGTTCAATTTGTGTTTCTATGACCTTTCTTATGATGTGTGTAAAGATATGTTTGCTTCTTGGAATTTTGCAAATGCAAATGCCTTCTCTCTTCTTTTTTCTTTTTTTTTTTAAACTCTTACCTTCCATTTTGGAGTCAATACTGTGTATTGGTTCCAAGGCAGAAGAGTGGTAAGGGCTAGGCAATGGGGGTCAAGTGACTTGCCCAGGGTCACACAGCTGGGAAGTGTCTGAGGCCAAATTTGAACCCAGGACCTCCCGTCTCTAGGCCTAGCTCTCAATCCACTGAGCCACCCAGCTGCCCCCACCTGCTCTCTTCTTAAGAATATAAAAAATTCCTTTCCTTACTAGTGCATACATACTATTTATTATATATAGTTACACTAATGAAAAAGGCCTTTCCCCCTTTATTAGAATCTTTATGTATTAGACATTTAATCCTCCCTTTATAGAAGCTGACTGCATTCTTATGTAGAATATCAAGGGGAAAAACATAAGAACTGCCCCTCAAAGACATCTAACTCTCACTTGAATGAATAGCCCCAGACTAACCTTGCCATGGTCAAGAAATTTAGAGATCTAAGTCCCTAGAAAGATTCCTGCCTATCTTAATTAACTACCACCCTATATACCCCTATGATTTAAATTATCTCTCATCTTCTCCCTCCCCCATCTCTTTCCAACTCTTCTTTGTGTTTTGTCTTCCCCTTGTTATTAGCTATAAGCAACTTGAGGGTAGGAATATTCTTGTTTTCCTGTTTTTGTATCACTAGCACTTAGCACAGTGCCTATATAAAGTAAGTTTGTATTTTATTATGTTAAATTAATAAATGTTCTGCTTTATCTCTCTCAGATTCTCTCTCTCTGATTCTCTCTCTCTCTCTCTCTCTCTCTCTCTCTCTCTCTTCTCTCTCTCTTTCTCTCTCTCTTTCACTCTCTCCCTCTCTCTCTTTAGCTATGTGTCTATGTGTCTATCATCTATCAGCTGTATGGAGAATAGATTAGAGAACAGATTGAAATGAAGAGATTAAAGGCAGAAAGCTATTGCAATAGAACATGTGAAAGATGATGAGCACCTTGAACCAATGTTGTAGCCATGTGAGTACAGAGATAAATTCCAAGAAATATTACTCTGTGATCCTCTGGTTCATTGTGAAGATGATAAAGAATCCAACTGGGTTGAGGCATTCTTCATTTGAGTCCAAACTACAAGGCCATGCATAATTAACACCATTTACAAGCCTGCTACTGAACAGGTGTCTTGAAGTACATTTATTAAAGTAGTTGCCAATTAGATGGGAAAGAGCAACCTCTTGAATTTTCCCAATTAGCTTTGTAAGAGAGGAGTCTTGCAACAGATCTTTCTTTATCATCCAAATTTGCTTTAAAAAAAAAACAAAACAACTCAGCATTATATATGCTAAGTAGCCTCTACATTTGTAGTAAAGTTTATTAGGTAAATTCTTGGACATATTTTTTTTTTTGCTAATAATTATCCAGGCTGCTGAACTTAGAACTCAACATTTTTATAATGTTATGCCAGCACTCATAGGAGACATGCAGAAAATCACCTGATGTACCAACTAAGATAGTCACTCACGTGTGCCATCTTGCATAATTCCCTTCATAGATATACCTTTGCCAATGCAAAAAAAGAAGAAAGAAAAAAAGATAAAGAGTTAGTACAGAACCAGAATTCAGTAACTCTTTTTAGGAGGGAAGCTATTCTAGTTAGAGCAGGAGTCCCCAAATTTTTTACACAGGGGGCCAGTTCACTGTCCCTCAGACCATTGGAGAGCTGGAATATAAAAAAAAAAAAACTAGGAACAAATCTGTATACCGCTCTCTGGGATAGTGGAGGCTGCAGCGCTGACTGTGATGGGCCTGTCACATCTTGCACAGGCTCATCACCGCCACCACTATAGCGGGCAGCAGTATATACAGTGCAGAATGCCCTCCCCCAGATCACCACTCACCACCATGCTGACCTTCCATTGTGCAGCCATATAATCCTTTGCGTGGCACCTCCTTCTCATTCAGTTACTCTCAGAACAAGGCACCACGCAAAGGATTATGTCACCGGAAGTAGTACTGTACGTGAGTGACACCAAGCTTTGTGAACATACAGTGCTCCTCTCACTGACCACCAATGAAAGAGGTGCCCCTTCCGGAAGTGCGATGGGGGCTGGATAAATGGTCTCAGGGTGCCGCATGTGGACCATGGGTCATAGTTTGGGGACCCCTGAGTTAGAGCTTGTGTTTCAAACTAACATCACCTGTTTAGCTAGTTTATTCCCATTCTTCTCTTTGCTAATCTCAGACCATTCCTACATTAGATAATAGAAATCAGGTGCTTTTTTTTAAGGACTGGCTCTCCCCTTTTTACCTATGCTGAAAGTATAGGAGCTATTCCTTGGCCAAAAGCCCACTATGTTTTGAACCTGTGACTGTTGACTCCTCTTAAGGCAACTGGTAGCCTGTGCTATGTGGGGAGATAATTGTATTAATACCAAACTGTATAGATACCCAATCAGCATAACCCACCAACGCTCAGAACTCCTGAGTTCAAGAAATCTGCCAGACTCAGTCTCCCTGGTAGGGGTTAGAGTTGTTCATTACAATACTTAGCACAAGGTTCTTTTTCATGTGTCTATATCAATACACAACTTTTACATGTTAGTAAAGAGCTGTGCTTCTTTAGGATAAGTAGATATATTAAAGATATCAATATTTACTCTAATTCTTTTGGCCTACACAGGTATTAAAGGTTTATTGTTGTGCATCTGGGTAAACTGAGTCATGGAAATTGGTCCATAAGATGATAGATTAGAGCTGAAATCGGCCTTAAAGAATAACTGATCCTTTCGTTTTAAATATGAAGCTAAATGATGTATCCAATATCACACAGCTTTTACACAGCCAAAATTTAGGTCTTCTGATTAAAAATTCTTTATTTTTTTTAATTATACCATATATCTCCCCAAATTAGCATCATTTCTTTCCATATCAGAAGAAAGTAAGGAAGTCCTCTGAGAATGATGAGTGGGCCAGCTGCGACAAAGTATTGAGAGGATGTGGTGAATTATAGCATCAAAGGGGCAGGCATAGATGGGTTGTAAGCTACACCATCTGAGGAAACATCAAGTCAGTGATATGACAAAACCATTTGAGTATTTGCACCCAAAATTAAGCCAGCAGGTAAGTTGCTGGTGTGGAATCTAGGACTGAATTCCAACCTTGGAATTATTATAACATTCTTCTTTTAAATTAAAAAAAAAAAAAGAAAGAACCAGCAAAAATCTACCTTCTCTCCCTCCCACCTCCACCACAAATTGAGAACAAAAGAAAACTAAAACCACTGCTATGAACATGTATCATAAACCAAAACAAATTTCTTCATTGGCCATATTTTTTAAAAAGATCTCATTTTGCACTTGAGTCCTTCTCTCTATCAGAAAGTAGGTAGCGTGTTTTATCATTAGTGTTCTGGAATCATGAATGACTGTTAAACTTATCAGAGTTCCCAGGTCTTTCTAAGTTGTTTGTCTTGACCACATTACCATCATTGTATAAAGCGTTCTAATTCTATTTCACTTCATTCTGCATCAATTCTTCCCAGATTTCTCTGAAATCATCCCTTTCATCATCTCTTGCAGCACAATAGTATTCTATCACCTTGACATATTATTACTTGTTCATCCCAATTTATCTATTTTTTTTTTTCAGTTTCCCATTCTTTACCACACAGAAAAGAGATATATTTTTGTTCATCCTTGGGGTTTGTTTTGAAAAGTATTAATTCTTATCTTACTTAATCTGTACTTCATCTAATTCCTTTTTCCCTTCTCCTCCTATTTCTCTGTTGAGTGAAATATATTTCTGCTCCCATGTGTATGGATGTGTGTGTGTATTCTTCCTTTCCTTGATCAATTCAAATGGGAGTAAGGTTGAAGTGTCAGTCACTAACACCTACTGCCTCCTTCTTGTTTGCATAAATGCCTATTTGCACATTCTGATTATGTGCAATGATTCTCCCCAACCTTTCTTTTCTTGCACTCCCCATTTTATTCCACTATCTTCCTCTTACCATTCTTAGGATCATCAGGAGATAACAGAACCATTCCAAATCCTTCTGTTTAGATTTGCTTTATGACCCCTAATGATACTGGGGTTTAGAGGGAGGTAGATATCATCACTCTATATTAGAATGTAAGTAATTTATCCTTGTTTAGTCTTTTATCATTGTACCTTCTAATGTTAACTTTGTGTTATCTTAACTCTTGTGTTTGAACTTCAAATTTTCTATATAACTCTTTTTTTCGTGAGGAATTCTTGAAAGTATGGTTCATAAAAATCCATTTTCCCCCCTGTGGTATTATTTTTAGCTTTGCTGGTTGTCATTCTTGCCTTAAAGTCTATTATATCCATTACCTTTTGGAATATTATATTCCTAGCTCTAATCTCCTTTATTGTAGTAGCTGCTAAATTTTGTGTGGTCCTGACTCCTTATGTGTGGCTCCTTCGTACGTGAATTCTTTTTTTTTTCCTGGCTTTGTATTGTACTTTTTCTTAGACTGAAATTTTTGGATTTTTGACTATAATATTCCTGTATTTTCATAAGATTAGAAAATGATGGGGCAGCTGGGTAGCTCAGTGGATTGAGAGCCAGGCCTAGAGATGGGAGGTCCTAGGTTCAAATATGGCCTCAGCCACTTCCCAGCTGTGTGACCCTGGGCAAGTCACTTGACTCCCATTGCCTAGCCCTTACCACTCTTCTGCCTTGAAGCCAATACACAGTATTGATTCCAAGATGGAAGGTAAGGGTTAAAAAAAAAAGATTAGAAGATGATGAGTAGATTTTTCTGTTTCTACTTCATTCTCAGATTCAAAGAGATTTGGACAGTTTTAAGATTTCTTGAAATATATCTAGCCTCTGATCTTGATCATGGCATACATATAACCTAATGATTCTTAAAATTTTCTCCTCATTGTTTTCTAGACCAGTGTTTTGTGTTATGATGTACCTTACTTTTTTTCAGTCTTTGGGCTTTGTTTTAATATTTCTTGTCTCATGGCATCATTAGTTTCTATTTGGTCTATTCTATTTTCAGGAAGTTTGTTGTTGGCTAAGGTTTTATATCTCTTGCCCCAAACTTTTTTTTTTAACTTAATTTAATTAATTGTTGTTTTTGTTAATTTCCTTTCCAATTCTTTCTTCTAGAGCTCTTGGGGGGTTTTCCCCCACAATTTTTATCCTACAGCAAGCTCATTTCATTTATAGAAACATTTTAAGCACTTTTTTTTACATCTTGCTTCATCTCTGGAAGGAATTCTGATTGAATTTGTGCCCAAACTATTTTTTCTTTGAGGTTTTACATACAGATGTTTGGAGTCGCTCTTTTCTTCTGAGTTTATGCCTCAGTTACCACTCTAGTGGGGGGTTTTGTTTGTTTGCACATTCTACCAGCTTATTTTTTTTATTTAAAACTTGATGTTAGAGCTGGCTCCATGTGTTTATAAAGGGAAGGTCTGGACTGGTCCTGTTCCTTCTTTCTTGTGATATTGAGTATTACATTATTCAGCTCAGGCTGGGAATCTTCAAGTTTTCAATGCTCCCAAAGTGCAGAGCACTTTGATGATCCAGAGCAAAGTGTGATTGCTATCCCTAGGTTTGAGCTCTGCAAGTTCCAGATCTGGGTTTGGTTCTGAGCAACAGTCGGGCAACTAGGTGGTGTAGCTAGGTGGTTCAGTGGGTAAAGTTCCAGGCCCACAATGAGGAAGTCTTATTTTTTTTAGTTCAAATCCAGCCTCAGACACTTACTAGCTGTGTGAACCCAAGCAAATCACTTAACCTTGTCTGCCCCAGTTTCCTTATCTATAAAATGAGCTGGAAAAGGAAATGGCAGACCCACTTCCAAATGGGGTCCCAAAAAGTTAGACACAATTGAAAAATAACTGAACAAAAATGACAATAGTAAAATGCTGACTAAATTCAGTCACTATCAGCCAGTTAGGAACCTCTGCAGGATCAAAATGACAGAACTGGGGATTCTTCTTGGGTCTGGGATTCCTGCCTTGGCTCTTCCTCAGCTTGGGCTGGAAGCTGGAAATGAGATCCTCCTCTGTTTCTGGGATCTGAGCAATCCCACTGTTGCTTATCTCTGAACTTGCTTTTCTCTCTGTATATCACCTAGTACTTTTGACTGCTCCTTACCCCAAAACACACAGATATCTGGACAAAGATATCTTCCTCATTCCATCCTGGATCTGTGACCTAGAGCTGGATAGTGGGGAACAAAGCTGCTATTTGTCAACTATTCTCAGTGTGATGGCCAATGGTTATAGGACTTCTTCTTCCTTCAGTGTTCAGCCTTTCCCTGAGCCCTGGAATATTCCATATGTCTGCTCCCAGCAGATGCTGTCCCCATTGTCCATAGACCTCCCTGTTTGTCTCCCTATGCCAACCTAAGCTGGAAAAATGACTCACCATGCTTTTTTCATAGATTTCTCCATCTGTATTTGGTCTGGCACATTTTCTAGATCTATTTGGGGATTGAGGAAGTGGGAAAGGGAAGGAAATTACTATACATATATATATATATATATATATATATATATATATATTGCTTTTTTCCTCCATATCCCTCCAGATTATTTTAAAGTTATAGCCAGGTTTTTGCCTCTTTGCAAAATATAAAAATTATAGATAACTTTTGGGTTAAAAATCCAAAATTTTCAGGGCTACTTCGTTAGATTTTGAAATGTTCACTAGGCTTCCTGAGTTGTAACCTGCTTTCCATTCCTTTCCCTATCTAAGATACCTGAATTATTATATTATTGTATTCTAACATTGACTCTCTTTCCTTGTCCTCTAACCCCACCCTAATACTTCATATACCAAAATTTCCATACAAAAAAAAAAAATAGAAAGCTAATTAAAACTAGTATTTCAAGCACAAGATCACTTTCTTACTCAGGGATTTTTCAGAGATGAACCAAAAGCAGCAATAGCTGCCCCTACTATTGGGACTATCCCTTGCTCATCCTTGACTCCCTCCTAATTCTCCTACTATTACTATGCTAATATTACTCCTACTGCCATTACTACTCCTCTTCCTGCTTCTCCTAGTAAGATCATTCTTCCTACAACTATTACTCCTCCTCCTATTATTGCCACTGTTACTTTTCTTACCATTATTCCTATTACTACTATTACAATACTTCTATTCTTCTTCCTTTTATTAACACTACTTCTCTGCTACTAGCACTGTTTTTGCTGCTACCATCACCAAAGTTTCTTCTTCTCCTCCTACTCTACTACTACTTCTACCACCACCACAACTACTACTATTCCTGTTACTACTATTACTGACTGCTAGTATACCACCACCTCCACTACTACTACTATGCTATCATTATTACTACTATCCTGATCTTTACTCCATCAAGGTCCAAAAATCTACCAGTGTTATGATTTCATGCAGCTATTATTTTCATGGTATATATGCCCAGATCACCTTAGAGGGGAAGACAAGATCATTTAATCTTGGATATGACTCTAAAGCATTATAGAATCAATTGATCACTTTAATTAACAACAACTACCCAAATGGGTGGTTCTGGTTGTACAAGGTACCTCTCTTCACCCAAGAATCCACCTCAGCTCAGAAACTGAGAACACTTGTCCCTTTGTTCAGGATTCCCAGAATCCCCAGAACAATAGCAGCAACACCTTAAAACCATAGCAGATTGGCTATGCCCCTCCTCTCACCATTCTTTTCAACCTGACCCAATGGGCACAGAAGAAGAGATTGTTTCTTTTAAACTTAGCTTAGTTTCTGTGTGAGTCTGTTTAGGTGTGCCTGTCTACTTCTCAGAAACTTAGAGAAGAGTCTAGTAAATAAAAATCAACAAATCAATAAAAACAAGAGACATTTTAAGAGAAGTAGAAAAGACAAACAAGAAAAATTCACGAAATGGAAAAGAATGCCTTTAGATATACCAGCTCAGAGACAAGTGACATGTATTCTCTGAGAACTAACTGAACTACATTCAGAGAAATTTATTACCAGGTTAGTCTTGTAGTGACATTTGGTGGCCCAGGTGTATGGGTGGGGGCATATTAGGAGGAGCATCTAAAAAGGTCATCTACTAAGTTAGAGATGGATCAAGATCTGCATCAATGGAGAGAGGAGTAATCAAAATTAGAGTTCTTGGAAGAAATGTATATGCATAGAGGATGGTATAAAGATGTAATAATTTTATTTTTATTTATTTATTTTTAAACCCTTACCTTCTGTCTTGGAATCAATACTGTGTATTGATTCCAAGGCAGAAGAGTGGTAAGGGCTAGGCAATGGGGGTCAAGTGACTTGCCCAGGGTTACATAGCTGGGAAGTGT